>NC_091980.1:37869804-38204748 GCF_044704955.1 Pristiophorus japonicus
AGTCTTGTTAAACTAACTTCAATCCCTCCCAAGCAGTATACATAAAATACATAAACAAGATTCAAGTCTAAACTTAAAACAACAGATAATCACTTGGAAACAAGGAGATTATATATAGTACAGAATGCTATACCATCCGCAGGAAACCAAAGCACATTAGCCCGAAGAGACTCCTTGTCTCCAGCTCTAACACAATCATATAAACACAGCATTATTTGTGTCAATGTTTTGTTCGCATAACCATATATGTTTAGGTATCCCTAATTTCTTACAATGTGTATGTCCAATTTGGGTTCCCATACATGGTGGATATCAACTCTATGGAAAAATTGCAGGGGAGAATTGTAGAATGATACCTATCCAAAGAACTCGTATGGTGATAGGGTCCAAGATGTGGGGCTGTTTTCGTGGTGATATGATTGAGATTTTTAAATGGATGAATGGATTGAGTCTGTTTGGATAGGTCAGTGAAGATGGATAAGGATCGTTGGGCTAGATGGCATGTATAGAAAATATGTAAACAAAAAGCTAGGTTAGATGCCATGAAGTATTTTTCTCAAAGAGTCATTGCTCTCTGGAAAATAAATACCTAAAATGCAATAGGTGCGGATACATTACAGTGTTTTGAACGGGAACTTGACAAGTTCCTGAGTGAAGAGGATGTTTCTAGTTATAAATGGTAAGCTGCTAGGTAACCGTGAAGAGTTATGAGTCACAATGATCTTCTGGATCCAGTCTTGATTGCCTTCAAGAGTTAGAAAGGAACTTCCGAGAGATTTTCCTGAATTGGCCATTTTTTTTCCTTTTTTCACCTCTGAAAGATAGGTTTAAGTCAGTGGTGTATGTGATTGCAGCATGTCAGGACAGGATTGGCTTGATGGGTCTGAGGTTCTTGCCCCACCTTTCTTTGCATGATTGAGTGTGTGAGACAACCTGTTATATTCTCTGAGGCAGCAAAGCAGAGGTGGGGACAATATGTTTTTTTCAAAACCTTAAAATATTAACAGTAGGATTAAGGTTAACATTGATAACATTTTTATTGTTAGATGAGCACACTGAGTTTCTTCTGGCTATCTGAAGCTTCTTTCAACATACATAGCCGCCTCAGGCCCAAATGTTGATCGCACACATCAAGGTCAAACATACATTAGATCAAACAAGCATAAACAAGCTACAGCATACATTTACATTTCATAGAATCATACAGCACAGAATGAGGGCATTCAGCCCATCATGCCTATGTCAGCTCTCTGAAAGAGTTACCAATAGCCTTGTATTTTTTTTCTTTTTAACTATATATCTAATTCCCCTTTGAAAGTTACTATTGAATCTGCTTCCACCACCCTTTTAGGAAATGCATTCCAGCTCATCATAACACACTGCATAAAATAAATTATCCTCTTCTGTGTCCTCTGGTTACTAACCCTCTTGCCAGTGGAAACAGTTTCTCCCTATTTACTCCATCAAAATCCCTCATAATTTTGAAATAATTTAAATAGAATGAAGATGAAGCTAGTTAGTGAGATATAATTGAGCAGAGTATGTTTTCACTGAATGACTCAGCCTTGCAGTCTTACCCTTCCATTAAAATGCATTCCCTTGGTCAACTGTCTTGTTGGCTTGTTGTCCATTGTTGCTTAAATTGATCTTGATCATTCTTCTGTTTTTGGTACAATAGCTGCACTGATAATATTTTGGAGCAGAAACTCTTTGCTACCACTCTTTGCTACCGCTAGATGTCACTAATTCACTGAACTACCATGCTGCCCTTTGCTGGGATTGCATGTGTTTTTAAAAGTTCACCAACGTAGCAGTGGATAATTGCGCAGCACTGTAGACCTCCAATATATTTTATCCTGGGTCATGCTGCTTTAATGTGAATGGGGGATTTGTTTCTGTCTCTGCCTCTGTCTCTGTTCAATTAGGCGGTATTGGTTGTAGGTGAGGAATTATCTGTCTCGGTGAAAAGTTCGGGGGAGGAGACAGCTGCTATGCAAATGAGTGGCTATCAGTCTCAGTGTAAGTAGAGGAGGAGGACTGTGATTATCTCATTGTGCAGTGAGGCGCGAGTGCCTCAGTGCGAATGGGAGCCCATCGATGTGGGCATGCAGCTGCTTCTATGAAAAAGAACTGTGCCTGGCTCAGCTTGAGTGGAGGCCTGTAGTTATCTCAGTGTGAGTGTGAGCCTGCCGCTGTGGCAGTGCGAACAGGATTGTGCCCCTCATTCTGTGCAAATGCAAATCTGCCCCTGTCTCAGTAGGAAGGAGAAGCTTTCTGTCTCACTAGGAATACTGGCTGTGCTGGTCTTAGCCCACAATGCTCTATTCACATTGAAACTTGTTAGCCTTATTCTGACACTCTTCAGTAATAGATCTTACTTCCTGCAGTCTCAGAAGGCCTTGTTAGCCTTGTAAGATGAAAACGTGGTTTAGGTAGCAAGTCCCCAGTTGAATTTTGGTGGAAATGTTATCCAATACTATGCCCAACAATTGAAAGTGGCCACATCGGTGTCAGAAGCTATGCACACAAAAAAATGCAAATAATGACAAAGAAAGCCAGAGTTAGATAATTGGGTGAAGTTGCTTGTACAGAGCTCCCATGCAGTTTCCTTTTCTTTTTAAATGAGTGTCTTCCTTTGTTTTGTCTTACCATGAGAGTTCTTAATATTATAAACTGTTACAAACATTTGACACGCCTGACTGCCCACAGTTCTGTCCAGAAGTTTTGTTGTAAGGACACTCTAAAAGAACAAATCTTTTACAAATGGGCTGCAGGCCACATCCCTCTCTATACATGCCCAGATCTCACTACCCAGCTTGCCTCGCAATCTGGCCGTGTCAGCACCTGTGTGTGTGCCTTGCTGCTCAACCCTGTCAGCAGCAATCTGTGCTTCACTGCCTAGCCTTGTCAGTAAACCGTGTGCACTTCACTGGTTAGCCCTATTTGTACGTGCTTCTGTCTCACCACCCAACCTCACATTGTGCACATCGCTGGCCAGCCTCCGGCAGTACAGACCAGCATCTTACCACAAGCCCCACAGGAACAGTGTACACCTCACAGGCCAGCCCTGTTGGTACATGCCTCACCGCTCTACTATGTCAGTAAATGCTTGTGCCTCTCTGCACAGTTAAGAAGGAGCCTGTGTCCCACTGCCCTGTCGGTCCTGAATCTCATTGCTTGGCCCTGTCGGTACCAATCTGTACCGGACCAACCAGCCCTGGCAATGCCAATCTCAGCACCCAATCCTGCCTGCACCAGTCTGCACCTCAACACCCATTTATGTGCCACAGGCCCCCAGTCAGCATTAATGTCTGTGTAATAGCAGGAGATGAGAAGACCACTGCTTCAAAAGTAATATTTGCACTGTGTTAATGAAATTATTTCTGAGTGTCTTCACCTAGAAACTTGACTTCATAAAAAAAATAGAAGAAGCTTTTTGGGATTGTTTTAAGAAAATCAGTGGGTAGCTCGGTTAATTGTTACACTGTGATGTCATGTTGTCTATGGGCAACAGTAGAATACCATGTGACTCAAAGCAGAGAGACGGGAACAAGAAGGAAAATTCAACCCATCAAAGTTAATCCCTGTGGAATCTTAACTCCTTCATCAAAGCATCCAATTGCATTTGGAACAAGCCAATGTTTTGCCTTTATCACCCTGACTGTTGGATTATTTGAAACATTTATCATCACCCTTGGAACTGATATTTCAGCAGGACAACATATATTCTATATTTTACAATTTTCACATAATGTGTACTTATGTCAAGCATGGCCACCAGTCACTGAAGGGTGAGACGCTGCAATGATACTATAGCTCTGTCCTTGTGTGCCCATATGAAATGCAGTGTTTATGGAGTGTTTTCCTCGTGCTTGCCAATTTCAGTAAACAACAAGGTAGCAGACAAGAGAAATCAATGCATTTCAATTGATCTGCTGATCCTAAATTAGCTGTAATATAAGATGGTAATGCAGTAGTTTATGTAAAATAAATGTGCAAATCTTCTGTGCTGTAGTAGATTTCCATACAGTGCTCGATCAGTAGGACACCTTGGAAAATGAATTTATTCTTAGAGATACTGGCTTGACAAAATAAGCATTTTGCAATTGGGTGTCATGCCCTTAAATAGTGGTACCAAATTGATGGTGCTTGGTGTAAGGTTCAAGCATTGAGTAAGTGGTTTTATTTGGACCCAGGAACCTTGAAAGCTGTGTGTTGACAAGCTCGCCTGAGAAGTAAGATAAGCCTTTGATTGCTGAGTGGCTAATGAGAAACTGATGGATTTTGTACAATGGTTTATGAATTGCAACCAGCAGTCTCTGTTTTTCTTATCCTTTTCCTTGTTTTTTTTAAGCATAGGAGGTTGCAATAAGTTTGCTTCAAGTCTTCCCTCGTGTTTTACGATCTGTGAAAGGGACCAGGAAGATCTAGGGAGTTTGCGCTATTTCGTAGATTCATCTGTGATCCTGGCTCCATATCAAAACAATCAGTGCATGGTCAAAGCAAAGTACCAAGGAAAGTACCAAGTGTAGAATTGTTAACCCGAGAGAATGGTGCTTGTTAGAAAAAGAAATCAGTTCCAGCGGGAATGCAGAAGTTTCTGTATTGGACAGGGGACGCATGAGATTTGGGAGCTCTGGCTATGGCCCAAACAGAACAGCATTTTCAAAGCTACTTTCCAGCTTTCACAATTTATAAAAGAATAAAAAACTTGCATTTATATTGCACCTTTCATGAGCCCGGGACATCACAAAGCGCATTACAGCCAGTGAAGTATGTGAAGTGTAATCTTTGTTGTAATGTAGGAAACGCGGCGGCCAATTTGTACACAGCAAGCTCCCAGAACAGCAAAGTGATAATGGCCAGATAATATAAGAACATAAGAAATAGGAACAGGAGTAGGCCATACGGCCCCTCGAGCCTGCTCCACCATTCAATAAGATCATGGCTGACTGATCATGGACTCAGCTCCACTTCTCTGCCTGCTCCCCATAACCCTTTATCCCTGAGAAAGAAATTTCTCCTCATCTCAGTTTTAAATGGGCGGCCCCTTATTCTAAGATCATGTCCTCTAGTTCTAGTCTCCCCCATCAGTGGAAACATCCTCTCTGCATCCACCTTGTCAAGCCCCCTCATAATCTTATACATTTCGATAAGATCACCTCTCATTCTTCTGAATTCCACTGAGTAGAGGCCCAACCTACTCAACCTTTTCTCATAAGTCAACTCCCTCATCCCCGGGATCAACCTAGTGAACCTTCTCTGAACTATATCCTTTCGTAAATACGGAAACCAAAACTGCACGCAGTATTCCAGGTGTGGCCTCACCAATACCCTATATAGCTATAGCAAGACTTCCTGCTTTTATACTCCATCCCCTTTGCAATAAAGGCCAAGATTCCATTGGCCTTCCTGGTCACTTGCTGTACCTGCATACTATCCTTTTGTGTTTCATGCACAAGTACCTCCAGATCTTGCTGTACTGCAGCACTTTGCAATCTTTCTCCATTTAAATAATAACTTGCTCTTTGATTTTTTTTTCTGCCAAAGTGCATGACCTCACACTTTCCAACATTATACTCCATCTGCCAAATTTTTGCCCACTCACTTAGCCTGTCTATGTCCTTTTGCAGGTTTTTTGTGTCCTCCTCACACATTGCTTTTCCTCCCATCTTTGTATCGTCAGCAAACTTGGCTATGTTACACTCAGTCCCTTCTTCCAAGTCGTTAATATAGACTGTAAATAGTTGGGGTCCCAGCACTGATCCCTGCGGCACCCCACTCGTTACTGATTGCCAACCAGAGAATGAACCATTTATCTCGACTCTCTGTTTTCTGTTCGTTAACCAATCCTCTATCCATGCTAATCTATTACCCCTAACCCCGTGAACTTTTATCTTGTGCAGTAACCTTTTATGTGGCACCTTGTCAATATGTTGTAGTGGTGTTAGTTGAAGGATAAATATTGGCCAAGATACCAGGAGAACTCCCCTGCTTGTCTTTGAATAGTGCCATGGGATCTTTTGCACCTACCTGAGAGGGCAGACTAGGCCTCGGTGCACTCAAGTATCAACCTAGGATTTGTGCTCAAGTCTGTGGAATGGGGCTTGAACCCACAACCTTCTGACTCAGAGGTGCTAGTACTACCAACTGAGCCAAGGCTAACACCTTGAACGAGCAAAATGTATTTACATAGAAGGTTGTTACAGCAGGAACTCCTTTGCCACAGGAATTGGTTAAGGCACACACGATTGCAATTTTGAAGGAATTCTTGGTAAGTAGAAACAGGAAAATATATGTCCATGGGGAGAGAGTGGAGCTGTGGGGTTATATTTGGACTGCTCTAGAAAAGAGTTAGCACAGATACAAGGGGCTAAGTGGTCTCCATTGGTGTTATAAATTTATATGGTTCTAATTTAATGTAAGTCTTATATGTAAGTTGTGAGGAGGAGGCAAAGAGACTTCAAGGGGATATAGATAAGCTAAGTGAGTGGGCAAGAACATGGCAAATGGAATATAAGGTGGAGAAATGTGAAGTTATCCACTTTGATTGGAAAAATAGAAAAGCACAGTATTTTTTAAATGGAGAGAGATTGGGAAATGTTGGTGTTCAAAGAAGCTGGGTGTCTTTGTACACAAATCACTGAAAGTTAACATGCAGGTACAGCAAGCAATTAAGAAAGCAAATGGTATGTTGACCTTTATTATAAGAGGATTTGCGCGTAAGAGTAAAGATGTTTTACTACAATTATATAGGGCCCTGGTGAGACCGCATTGTGTACAGTTTTGGTCTCCTTACCTAAGGAAGGATACACTTGCCATTGAGGGAGTGCAATAAAGGATCACCAGACTGATTCCTGGGATAGGAGGATTGTCCTATGAGGAGAGATGAGTAGACTAGGTATATTCTCTAGAGTTTCGAAGAATGAGAGGCGATCTCATTGAAACATACAACATTTGCAGGGCTTGACAGGGTAGATGCAGAGAGGATGCTTCCTCTGGCTGGGGAATCTAGAACCAGGGGTCACGGTCTCAGAATAAGGGGTCGGCCATTTTGGACTAAGATGGGGAGACCCTTCTTCACTCAGAGGATGGTAAGTCTTTGGAATTCTCTACCCCAGAGAGCTGTGGAGGCTCAGTCGTTGATTATATTCAAGACAGAGATCAAAAGATTTTTGGATATTAAGGGAATCAAGGGATATGGGGATAGTGCAGGAAAGTGGAGTTGAGGTTGAAGATCAACCATGATCTCATTGAATGGCGGAGCAGGCTCGAGGGGTGGAATGGCTGACTCCTGTTCCTAATTCTTAAGTTCTTATGTTCTTTGGTATGGTATGGAATAGAAAAGTATATTCCAAGTTCAATCGACACTTAGGAGGAAGTAGTATATTTGTCCCTCCCATGTCCCTAGATTAAAAATGGGGAAAGGCAGCATGTGGTCCCACTTATAGTTGCTGCCCAGTGACCCTGGAAGGTTTACTTTTATTAAAATCAGCTAAGAATAGGATTAGGCTTGGTCCACTGTGTACCGTGTAGTTGAATAGCTTGTTCCCCTCGTCCAGACTCGGACAGGTTGAATGACCACTTGGATAAGGGTATCTCAGGCTTACATTGAACTGTACTTGCACTTTCAGGACAGTGATGACTTTGCTGAAATGTGGCTGGATTTTTCAATGTAAAGTTTGGACAAGTCACTGTCACATATGTGGAGATCACTGCTGACTTTGAAAGGACCTCACAGAACAAGCAGGAGGACTGGATGCACTCTTAGATAATTACTTTAATTTATTACGTAACTGTCTCCCAGGTTACCAAAGTTGACACAGTAGCCTAGCTAATGTGAACTGCTCCCATTATAAGGTTGGGATTCTCACTGCCATTTAACATTACTGGAGGAAATTAATTTGAAAGAATGAATGAAATACAGCCTTGGTATGAAGGACAGGAAAAGAAATAGAGTTGAGTAGGAGGCAGAGATGTAACCAAGGATCAGAGCAGCATAAGCAGGCAGAGATGCAGAGAAAGATTGGAGTAAGACAGTTGGCTTTTCAGCTCTCTGCTACTGACAACTAGCTCCTTGCCATGGGGGTTTCCTATTTGGCGTATTCCCGTCTCCTTCCCACAGACAACAGTACCAAGGCTAAGAAAGAGTGACATGTACATGGATGGATTTATTTACTGTGGCTGGCAAAAATGCATTCAAACTGATTTAAAGGAAATGACTAAAGGAAACTTGTGTCTCATGGCTTTAGCACTTTGGGAAATTGCTACTTGGCTGATTTTGGCAGGAGAGATGCTGTGGTCCTTCCAGTGCTCTCAGTATGGTGGGGGCCATGATGATTGAAAATAAGGATTATAAAAAAGCAAAGATGTGTCAAAATATTTCCTACAAAGGATAAAGTAGATACTTCCTCTGGCGGGGAAATCCAGAGTAAGGGGCATAATCTTAAAATTGGAGCTCGGCCATTCAGAAGTGAAATGGAGAAGCACTATTTCACACAAAGGGTAGTGGAGATGTGGAATTCTCTCTCCAAAAGATGTGTATGATGGTTCAAAACTAAGATTTACAAATTTTTCTTAGATAGGAGTGTCAAGGATGTAACTCAATGGCAGGTAAATGGAGTTGAGGTACAGATCCGTCATGATTTTATTGACTGGCGGAACAGGCCCGGCGTGCTGAATACCCTACTCCTTTTCTTGTGCTGCATTAATGGCTCCCCAGCTAAAGGGTTTGAGAATTTCTATTCTTTTCTACTAAGTGAATATCTTACAATATTTTTCATATTCAGGCATTTGCATTACACTACTTACAGTAGCCAATTGGACAGAAGATATTCTGGGAGACACATTGATCAGGAGAGCGACAGAGAAGAATACAGGATTTGAATTCTGTACAACTTGTTTTTAAAAGAAATTCTTCCCGTATGCCATATTTTCAGTGAAATCTCCATGCAATAGGATGGGAGCACTGCATTATAGGGAGTAGGCTGAGATACTACAACTACTTTTTATACTTCACTAAATTTAGAAGTGTACTATACCTGAAAGATGGCAGGAACCTTTTATTTGGCTTGTGTTGGGATCAGTATGAACATACAAGGAAAGAGTGATTCTGTGAATGGTAATACATTCATACCATCACACTTGTGATGTCATCGATTAAATTTGTTCTAAAATTGTGTTTTAAGTGTCTGATATGAAGCATTTTGCGGCTGTTGATTTCAATTTCATTTTCACATTTGTACAATACAATTAGTTGGCACGGCTCAATAATTCCATTACCATTTATCTACTGATGGTCATAATGAAAGATTTCAGCGTGGTTTATGCTGCATGAAAGGACTTGTGCTTTAATCAGCTCTCTGTCCACTATCCTAGCACAAAACACATTAAAGGCATTTCTAAAGGATATCCCAGTTCAGCTTGAAAACGTATGTACAATGAATTCTTGCCCAAGGCCATCAAATGAACACTGTGCAGCACGGCATGGCCGCAAGCAGAGATATAACACAAGCACACAAATAAATGGAGCTGACATAGCACAGTACTCAGAATAGATTGGACACCACATTGCCATACAGGAGATGATAAAGGTATACACACAAGTCACAATAGTATAACTTTCTTATTTCAACATTGTTAGCTCAATGCCACTATCATTTGGCAAGAATGCCTGACCTTTAGTTGACAACTCATCAGGCTGAGCATTGACCCAACACAGATGAGGAGTAAAATTGTCTTAAAAACATTATATGCGCCCAAATTTACTAATGTGTTCAGAGATAAACAGATCAGATAAACACATACTGCTGCCTCTGGCATTCTGCATGAACCAATCTTGAATAAATAGGGACTAAATTATTTGATCGCATATATTGTAAGGAAGAAATACAAGTCCTTGACATTGTTGGTTAAGTTTGGAAAAAGTTATTTCCTGCAAAGTTCTAAAATTGAAAACAAAATTTGGGTAGAGGCCATATGAGGAAAAACATTGATCCAGCTTCAGAGACATCTGCATGAAAATGATCAAATGCCATCAAAGATGAAAATCTGAAATGTTTTTATTTCTACCCATAAGCATCCTTGCGTCAGCTCATGATTCTTGAAAATGTGACTGATTGAACTTGGCATGCCTAGCTGAACAGTTAGTCTCTCACTCAAGCCAACGAATTGAGTGCAGGCTAGGTTTTCCTGTGGGGATGCATAGGAATAATTCTCCTTCATTTAAAAAAAAAAGAATAATTGTTTCATGATCAAACAACTTCTATTATGACTTAGGCAATATACCAACTCACTGGTACCAGAGACAGCAGTTGTGAACTGGCTGGTTCTCTGGGCAATGGGCAATGAAAATAATATGACAGGATATGATCACTGCATATGGGGATGGGGGCCTGCCTTTCCACAACCCTCTTATAAGACATAGCCAATGGTACATACACCCCTAGAAAATGCACAAAGTGCAAATACAGGTTAAGATATTTTGTGATTTTGACTTTGCCTGTGCACTGTATTCAGATTTTGTTTTTCAAATTTATCCCATGATATTGGGACTGAAAATCAATAAACAATGAATTAAAAAACAAGCATTTAAGGGGGCCAAAATTCATGCATGAGAATCCAACGGCTGCCGCTTTGGGGTCAACTGGCCGACCTGATACTGCCCGATTCTGAAGACCGCTGAAAGCGTGTCATCAGAATGCACACCACTGCTTTCCCTGACCTTAAAAATCTTCCGACCAATAGTCAGCTGCAGAAATTGATCCTCCACAGCGCGATGCCCCCGACAGGTTTTTCTGTCAGTGTACCCTCTAAAGACTGTGAGCAGCCTGGCAGCACAGCTGCCCTTAAAGGGGAGGGCCCACTGCCGTGGCCACCATGTATTAATTTTTGCCAGCCGACTTCCCGATCAGCCTGCAAAATAGTGCCCCCGGGTTCGGCCAGACCGCCAACAAGCAGCCTGGCTCCCCTTCTTGGGTGTCAGGTAACAGGCCCGGCTGAAACCCTCCTTGGTGACCCAGTGGGCGAAGATAAAAAAAAAAGACAGAATCTCTTCCCTTTAACGGAAGGGAGAGAGCGTGGTGACACACACACGCTGCGTCATCACCACTACTCCACCGCTGATTGACAGCCGCGGAGTCCCTGTCTGACCTATATTCAGCCACTTAGCCTGGCTTTGAGTCTATGGCCCGCCCCCATTCTGACATATTTCCTCTGGGACTGCTGAATTTCGGCCCCAAGATGTCAAGAGTTCCTCGACCCCTTTTTACTGATGGAAGGGTTGGAGAAGTGTAATAATTGGCATAGCCATGCTGTTTCTTATGGCTGCTACAGATGAAATCTTGTGTATAACAGCACACCTTTCATGGATAAATAGAAAATATCACATGGGTCCTGGTGGAATATGACATTTAAATTGTGAGTGGAGTTAGCCACCTAATAAGTGAACAATAATGTTAAGAATGGGGAAAGTTCAGTTGATTATTTTAAAATTTGTTCATGAGCTTTGGATGATGCTGCCAAGGCAGTACTTATTGTCAGTGTTTCCGGTAAGCTGCACAGCCGTGCGGCGCTCTGGACCACCCTCCCCCCGCTCAGCCGGATCACCGTCTTTTAAATGGGGAAAACCGCACAAGCGTGGTATTTTGAATGGGCCGCGCACCCAAAAAAAATTAAAGGGAATATTGTTTATTATCCCTCCGTTGTTGCACTCAAAAAGAGGTGGTGGGCCCTCTCGTAGAAATGCTGCAGTCCTTGTGGTGATGTTGCTCCTATTATGGTGTTCGGTAGAGAATTGCAGGCTATTGACCAAACAACAATGAAGGAACTGCAATATATGTCCAAATCAGAATTTATGATATTTGGAGGGGCAACTTTGAGGTGATGGTGTTCTTGTCCTTCTCGGTGGTAAAGGTCACAGGGGAGGGAGGTGCTGCTAAAGTAATCTTGGTGCTGCAGAGCAGATTATATGTTCTACAACCACACTGTATCACTGGAGGGTGAAAAAGAAGGGCGGCAAGAGAAGGGATAACCAGCCGTGGATAACCAAGGAAATAAAGGAAAGTATCAAATCAAAGACCAATGCGTATAAGGTGGCCAAGGTTAGTGGGAAACTAGAGGAGTGGGAAAATTTTAAGCGACAGCAAAGAATGACTAAAAAAGCAATAAAGAAAGGGAAGATAGATTACGAAGGTAAACTTGCGCAAAACATAAAAACAGATAGTAAAAGCTTTTACAGATATATAAAACGGAAAAGAGTGACTAAAGTAAATGTTGGTCCCTTAGAAGATGAAAAGGGGGATTTAATAATGGGAAATGTGGAAATGGCTGAGACCTTAAACAATTATTTTGCTTCCGTCTTCACAGTGGAAGACACAAAAACCATGTCAAAATTTGCAGGCCACAGGAATGTGGGAAGGGAGGACCTGGAGACAATCACTATCACTAGGGGGGTAGTGCTGGACAGGCTAATGGGACTGAAGGTAGACAAGTCCCCTGGTCCTGATGAAATGCATCCCAGGGTATTAAAAGAGATGGCGGAAGTTATAGCAGATGCATTCGTTATAATTTACCAAAATTCTCTGGACTCTGGGAGGTACCAGCGGATTGGAAAGCAGTTAATGTAACGCCTCTGTTTAAAAAAGGGGGCAGGCAAAAGGCAGGTAACTATGGGCCGGTTAGTTTAACATCTGTAGTGGGGAAAAAGCTTGAAACTATCATTAAGGAAGACATAGCGGGACATCTAGATAGGAATAGTGCAATCAAGCAGACGCAGCATGGATTCATGAAGGGGAAATCATGTTTAACTAACTTACTGGAATTCTTTGAGGATATAACGAGCATGGTGGATAGAGGTGTACCGATGGATGTGGTGTATTTAGATTTCCAAAAGGCATTCGATAAGGTGCCACACAAAAGGTTACTGCAGAAGATAGAGGTACGCGGAGTCAGAGGAAATGTATTAGCATGGATAGAGAATTGGCTGGCGAACAGAAAGCAGAGAGTCGGGATAAATGGGTCCTTTTCCGGTTGGAAATCAGTGGTTAGTGGTGTGCCACAGGGATCAGTGCTGGGACCACAACTGTTCACAATATACATAGATGACCTAGAAGAGGGGACAGAGTGTAGTGCAACAAAATTTGCAGATGACACTAAGATTAGTGGGAAAGCGGGTTGTGTAGAGGACTCAGAGAGGCTGCAAGGAGATTTGGATAGGTTAAGTGAATGGGCTAAGGTTTGGCAGATGGAATACAATGTCGGAAAGTGTGAGGTCATCCACCTTGGGGAAAAAAAACAGTAAAAGGGAATATTATTTGAATGGGGAGAAATTACAACATGCTGTGGTGCAGATGGACCTGGGGGTCCTTGTGCATGAATCCCAAAAGGTTAGTTTGCAGGTGCAGCAGGTAATCAGGAAGGCAAATAGAATGTTGGCCTTCATTGCGAGAGGGATGGAGTACAAAAGCAGGGAGGTCCTGCTGCAACTGTATAAGGTATTGGTAAGGCCGCACCTGGAGTACTGCGTGCAGTTTTGGTCACCTTACTTGAGGAAGGATATACTAGCTTTGGAAGGGGTACAGAGACGATTCACTAGGCTGATTCCAGAAATGAGGGGGTTACCTTATGATGAAAGATTGAGTAGACTGGGTCTTTACTCGTTGGAGTTCAGAAGGATGAGGGGTGATCTTATAGAAACATTTAAAATCATGAAAGGGATAGACAAGATCGAGGCAGAGAGGTTGTTTCCACTGGTAGGGGAGACTAGAACTAGGGGGCTCAGCCTCAAAATAAGGAGGAGCCAATTTAAAACCGAGTTGAGAAGGAATTTTTTCTCCCAGAGGGTTGTGAATCTGTGGAATTCTCTGCCCAAGGAAGCAGTTGAGGCTAGCTCATTGATTGTTTTCAAATCAAAGATAGATAGATTTTTAACCAATAAGGGAATTAAGGATTACGGGGAGAGGGCGGGTAAGTGGAGCTGAGTCCACAGCCAGATCAGTCATGATCTTATTGAATGGCGGAGCAGGCTCAAGTGGCTAGATGGCCTACTCCTGTTCCTAATTCTTATGTTCTTATGTTCTTATGTTTCCCTTTGATCCCCACTGATCAGTTTTGTTGGGGCATCTTGGTGCCATATTTGGTTGAATACTGCCAAGGGCAGCTATGCTTAGCTCTCCTTTTGGCATTCAGCTCTTGTTTGCATTCCTGGATTAAGGCAGTGATTAAATCTGGAGCAAAGCCTGAACTGAACAGGTTATTAGCAAGTTGGTGTCGCTTGATGGCATTATTGATGACTCCTTCCAACACTTTGCTAATGATTGGGAGGAGACTGATAGGGCAGTAACCGGTTGGGTTAGATTTGTCTTGCTTTTTATAGACAAAACATACCTTGTGTGTTTTCACATCGTCGGTTATATGGCATTGTTATAGCTACACTAGAATAGTTTGGCTCGGGGCTCAGTAATGCCAAACCCACCATCTTATAAACCATGAGACAAACGCTTAGAAATCATGAGATTTGGTAAGAAATCATGAGTTGCTAATTTTTTCAGACATAAATCAATATAGATTGAAATTCATTTATAAACCTTATTGGTGACTTTAATTAATCTCTAACAGGTCACAACTCTTTACAAAAGCTATACTACTGCATCTGAAAATGCTTTTCAAAAAGCGTTTTTTAAAAATCCTACGAGTTATCACCATGCTGCCATTCATCTCAGTTTAAGGTTACGATGACTGATATAAAATTAGTTCTACAATTAAGCATATATATTTATGGCTTGGGCCACGTGCCAGAAGGAAGGGGTGAGCATTCCACCCACTGCCCGCTTGTTTGATGTCTGATGTTAAAATCAAGCCTCAACGTTCCTGTGAACCAAAACCTGCGCTATTATACATGCTGTGTCTGAGATAGTCGAGAAGTAACAATACATTTTATTGTTGTTTTTGGCCACCACCATAAGCTCTGCTCCTTGTCACTGACTCCATCCTCCTCCCCACTCATTCAGGCTGAACCAGCCCATGTGAGACTTTGACCTCTGTTTGACCTAGAGCTGAGCCCCAAACACCACATCCTACCCATCCCCACAACTCCTTGCCTCCACCTCTGCAACACTGCCTGTTTCTGCTTCGACCTCAACTCCTGCATTGCTGCAATGCTTTACCATGCTTTTGTCACTGATGCACTCTTTCTGGCTCTGATTCTCCAAACTGCGTGATGTCTGACTCGTCCAAAACGTAGCCACTCTTACTCTTTTCTGCACTCAGTCCTGTTCACCCATTATCCTCATTTTCACAAACTAGCTTTGGCTGCGTGTCCCCCAACACTGATTTAAATTTAGAATCTTTGTCAGTATCTTCGAATCCCTTCATTACCTCAACCCAACTTTCTGTTACCTCCTCCAGTTTTGTACCCCGTCCTGCATCCTTTAGCCTTTCTTGTGTTCCCAGTCCCTTCGCCTCACCATTAATGGCAGAACCTTTAGCTGCCTTGTCGCTTTCTTTGGAACTCCCTCTCTAAACCCTTTCACCTTTTGCCTCTCTCCCACCTTGAAAAACCAGCTCAATACACTATGTGCAATTTTAGCCAAAATAAAGTGAAGACAATTTAAGAAAATTAATGTCTGATGCCTTTGAACTGATAGATTCCACATTGGATTTTTCAGTACAATATTTATTGCATACTGTGGCCATTGTGCAGGATCTAGTGTAAATATTTTCTACACCTACTTTCATAAATTGTTCCCCTTTATGCGACAACTGTCCTCACACCTTAGTTTCTGGATTTCACACATGGTTTAAAGTAAACCTATTGTTGCACACCTCATAGTTTTGAAGCAGTTATCCCTGCCCCCTCCCTGGACCATCTTGCAGGGTCAATCAGTCAGTGTCTTACTGGCATGGTCACGCTTCCTTTATGCTTTGCAAAGATTCCATTGAAACGCACCTGTCAAATCAATCAGCGCCCAGTTAACGGGGGCCCAGCCCCGTTTGGAATTGGAACATTATATGTAGGGGCACGTGGGGCACGCAGGCAAAGTTTGTTTTTTTCTCATATAGAAGTTGTGGTTTTGAATTAATCAGCTGAAGGTTCTGCCACCAATGGGGAAGTGAAGGGACAAGGAATGCACAGAGGCTAAAGATGCAGGAAGAGGTCGCAGAAAGTTGGGTTGAGGTAATGGGATTTCATCAACTCGTGTTTTCTGGGGTGAATCATGAGATCGCGTGTTGGGGGGGATTTTCATTAAAAATCACATGTCTTGTGACTAAATTGCGAGAGTTGTCATTACTGGGGACTAGCTAATTCTGGTGCAGAGGTCTTAAGCAGTACAGCCAGGGTGTTGTCAGGTTCTATGGGCCCGAGTTTGGTCAAACCTAATTTCTGCCCATGTATCGTTGAAAGGGCCGCTAAGATCCTGACAGGTACTTTGGGCAGAGGTTTGGTGGAAAAATGGGGAAAAATCCGCCCGACGGAAAAATGGGCCTTACACGTCGATGCTGGGCGGCAGCGGGCGGTAGGTCAGATTCTGGGTGGCAAATGCGATCCTTGGCGAAGCAATGCCGAAGATAGAGTCTGGGAGGGAAAAAAAAAACATTTTCAACAAATGGAAAAATAACTTTTACAAATCCTTCAGAGGACCCTATCCATCAAAATCGCTGCAAAAGAAATGAAGAAAACAAGTGCGCTAACCTTTTCTTGTCGGTCTTCGTACTTACCATTCAGGTAAGACCTGCCTCCACGCGGTGGTCTCTTCTGCTGCTGGAGGGGAGGACCGCCCGGACCAATCTAGGGGAGGGAGTGGGCGGGAGGACTTTTGTCGGCGTTGCATGCCAGCGCACACCAGCGGACGCCACCGGACACTCCCCAGCGGTCTTCTCTCCCCACCGACGTGAGGGCCTCACCAAACTCGCTCGGAGGGGAGAGCGCCCAGAAAACAGGGAGATCGCCGAGAAAACTTGGTGGCAGCCGGCGGTAAGTCCATCAAATTCGGGCCCCATATCTCTTGTTGTGCACTTAGCCGCTTCTTAATATCATGTGAAATGAAGTAAACGGAAATTAAATTGGCTGTAGACTGTCATCTATGACGATGAGGGCTTCAGGAGGAGACTGAGGAGAAATGGGTCAAAACAGTTCCAAAATGAGTAGGAATTAAATGGGAATTAAGTGGGAGGAAGGGGCAAGAAAATAAGGGACAGTTAAGATCCAAAATTGTTGAAGTAATGTTCATTGACTTGAGTAATTTATTTATTGACTTCAACAACTCATTCTTTATAAAGGGGTTTATGATTTCATGACATTCAGAGCATAGTGGAAATCTTGCCCAGTGAAGTTATGAAACACACACAAAAATTTAACTTTGAGCAGTAACCAATGATATTTTATTGTAATATCTACTTTTATCAATTCCCTTGAGATAAATTTCCATTATTTAATAAATGTATTAAACCCAGGTTCAATATACTAAATAGAATTCTATATAATGAAAGAAATCACGTAGAAAATGAAATTAAAAATCAAGGCAGTAATTTCAACAGGTTAATGAAATATGCCTGCCAAGGGAACTATAATGCATGTGACCATTTAATGCATAGGAATGCAAAGTGAGAGCTAAAATGGGACTTCAAGCATATCTTACACTGGTCCAGGAAGAGATTATATAAGTCCCAGTACTAAGTCTTCCAGCCCAATAACAAAAAGCAGGCTTCATTGGTTTCCCAGGTTTTCAGGAAGTATAATGTGAACCCGAAATTCTTGAGTTAGTTTTTAAACACATGTCATGCAGATACAGTAAAAGATTATAATCTTGAAACAAACTAAAATGCTTATGAAATGTAATGTCACAACTATATATGTTTCATAATCCTGTTGTAGTCTTAAGGTGCAGTTTTAAACTTGAGCTCATCCAAACCTCTGCATCCTGGATCCTAACTTGCATCAAGCTCCGTTCACCCATCATCTCTGTGCTCACTAAGCCACATTGGCTTCCGATCCGGCAACAATTTGATTTTAAAATTCTCATTCTTGTTTTCAAATCCCGCCATGGTCTTTCCCCTCACTATCTCTGTAACCTCCTCCAGCCCCACAACCCCCCGAGATCTCTGCATTCTACCATTTCTGGCCTCTTGCGCATCCCCAATTTTCATCGCTCCATCATTGGTGACTATGCCTTCAGCTGCCTTGGCCCTAAGTCCTGGAATTCCCTCCCTAAATCCTTCTCTCTCTTCTTTTAAGATGCTCTTTAAAACCAACCTCTTTGATCAAGTTTTTGGTCACCTGTCCTAATATCCTTATGTGGCTTGGTGTCAAATTTTGTTTGATAACGTTCCTGTGTGAGTGCCTTGGAACATTTTACTATGTTGAAGGCACTATATAAATGCAAGTTGCTGTTGTTGTCTTATTTCATGGGTCAATGTATTTTACAAAGTTTTACATTGGTTTCTAATGTGAATTTAACAATAATAAACCAAGGAGTAAAGCAGCAAGTGATGGTATCAAAATATGATGTGAAAGGGCAGCCTCAATCTTCTAAAGGCAGCTTCTAGCTCTTTGAGATACTTGTTTGAAGCACCTTTTCCCTCATTGTAAGGACATAAATGCTGATCAGCCAGTGCAGCCCTAATGGTCAAAAGGACTCCTATCAAACAATTCCATGGAACCTGTTTGATTTTCATTTCCATTTGAAATCAAAGTGAACGGGAGTCGGGAGGGTTCTATAAGGGGCGGGTGATCTGCTCCGTCAGTTTATGCCCCAGCCAGTAAAGATGAAGACTATTCCTGTTGCTTTCACAAGGTAGGTTGAGATGGAGAAGGTCCTTCAGCCTATTTGATCTCATCCTTCCAGGAATACAAAATCTTCCCTCTTCCATTATAGCTTCAGCTGTTTCTTAAATGGATCAAGTCTTGACCTCAGCAATCCTTCTAGCTCATAATCACTCTCTTTCTAAAGAAATACTTTTTGATCTCTGTCTTAAATTTGCCCTTCACAACCCTAAACCTGTGCCCTGTTGCCCTGGAGTGTGTGGAAGTATTGTTTTGGGCCTACTTTTTCTGTTTGATTAAGTATCTCATACTTCCATAAGGCATCTCTTTTCAAAGCTTGTGCACTACATTCAGAAAGAAAGATTCAGATCATAATACTGCAGGGCTTAAAAGCAGAGTGATTTTATTATATAACAGTTGATTTCATCTTTAGACTCCCAGCAACCCTCTCTGCTATAACTTTGCTAGGTAGATCTCACTCGGCTTTACACTGTATTACTGATAAATTGAAATCATTCTTTGCACTAAAAATAAATTATGCAATTAAACAATGCAAATAAAGCAGCAAAGTGGGAATTTAGTGCTAAAAATTGAATTATCAAATAATTTGAATTAAGCAACTGTAAATTAAGAGTAGATCATGTATTGTGTACACAAAGAATTTACTGTTTGGGCATCTGAATATTACAAGAAGAGTTACATTGAGGAAACCCGTAAATTCAGGGCTACAATTAACGAATGCAAACTGAAGCAAAATTACTTACCAATTTCTTCCAGAATAGCTATTAATAGTTCCTTCAACAGTAATGAACAATATCCAACTATCTTCATTGAAATGTTAAAATAAACTCAATCATTGTGCTCTTATTAACTTAATTTTAAATTGTGAAGTTATTAATCATTCTATTGCCAGTAGATTATAATGAGAAAAATGAAATATATCTTCATAAACAAGCAAATGAATTGCTGTTACAATACAAGTGCCTTTATAGATAACATCTCCATGTGATGATTAGGACTGGTTTTGATTACCTGAGAGAGTCTGAGAGGAATTTTCCGAAGTATTTTTCCCCTTGTTAGCCCAGGGATTTTTTTCTGTACCTTTGTGGTGGGCGTGGGGGAGCGGGGGGAGGAGGGCGGGAGCCAGGACCGGGGAGTGGGGTGGGAGGCAGAAAGGGGCGTGGGTGCGGGAGGAAGTGTTGAATCAAGATGCTCCAGGACATCGCTGCAGGAGTTCCTCAGGGCAGTGTCCTCGGCCCAACCATTTTCAGCTGCTTCATCAATTACCCTCCCTCCATCATAAGGTCAGAAGTGGGAATGTTCGCTGATGACTGCGCAGTGTTCAGTGCCATTCACAACTCCTCACGTAATGGAGCAGTCCATGCAGTAAGACCTGGACGACATTAGGCTTGGGCTGATAAGTGGCAAGTAACATTCACACCACACAAGTGCCAGGCAATGACTATCTACAACAACCATCACCCCTTGACATTCAACAATATTAACATCGCCAAATCTCCCACGATCAACATCCTAGTGGTCACCATTGACCAGAAACTTAACTGGACCAGCCACATAAACACTGTGGCAACAAGAGCAGGTCAGAAGCTGGGTATTCTGTGGCAAGTGTCTCACCTCCTGACTCCCCAAAACCTTTCCACCATCTACAAGGCACAAGTCAGGAGTGTGATGGAATACTCTACACTTGCCTGGATGAATGCAGCTCCAACAAGCTCAACACCAAGGACAAAGCAGTCTGCTTGATTGGCACCCCATCCGCCACCTTAAACATTCACTCCCTCCACTACCAGCGCACCGTGGCTGCAATGTGTACCATCTACAAGATGCACTGCAGCCACTCACCAAGGCTTCTTTGGCAGCACCTCCCAAACCTGCGACCTCTACCACCTAGAAGGACATGGGCAGCAGGCGCATGGGAACACCACCACCTCTAAGTTCCCCTCCAAGTTACACACCATCCTGTTTTGGAAATATATCGCCGTTCCTTCATCGTCGCTGGGTCAAAATTCTGGAACTCTCTCCCGAATAGCACTATGGGAGTACCTTCACCTCATGGACTGCAGTGATTCAAGAAGGCAGCTCAACACCATCTTCTCAAGGGCAATTGGGGATGGGCAATAAATGCTGGCCTTCCCAACGATGCCGACATCCCATGCACGAATAAAGAAAAGAAACAAAAAGTTGGGATAGGCTTAATGGACCAGCTGGTCTTTTCCTGCCCATCAATCTTATGTGTTCATGTACACTTTAGCTTGCGACACACTGATTATCAACTAACAGCAGCTTGTTTGCCATGTTTGAAGAGTTGGGTGATGTGTCTATGCCGATAATCTCCCTTGAATGATAATAGATGGATACCAATTCTCTTGTGTGTGGTTTTTCTGGGTGTGGAGAATATATTTTATACATTTAGCAAGAGCCAAGTTGTAGAAACTGATGATAGAACTTAAGAAAAGGGTAAGGTGGTCTGCCTAGTGGCCATATTGATGTATAAACCTGCCATGCAACCAAGTACCCAGGCTATTCTACTGAATGCAGATGGGAAAAGCAACAGCTAGGACAATCATCAACCATCAACCGTCTCATCGAGCCCCTGGAGGCTTGGATCTTGAAATACGTTTCCTTCTTGCCCACTCAATCGAGGAGCCCTTCTCAAAATTGAGAATAAATTAATCTAAAGAAATTGATGAAACAAAGCATGTTTTATTTCGTTTCTCCTAATTTATTGAATTTATCTTGGTGTCACATGACTTTGTGCCAATATGTTCTGAATAATTCATTAAAAGCACGCAAAATCAATGTACACATTTCAGGATGGTGTCAGATCCAGCCATTCATTTGAGGATCCAATGGATAGCTGATGTTGCAATTAAATAAATTAGACATGATCCAGTGAATAGGCTGGTGTAGTATTGAAGTTCTGCCACCAGATGTCACTACCACACTGTATCAATGCTATGTAAACGACTTTATTTATAAGCCACACTGAAGACATCTAGGGGTAGGAAAATATAACTTCATGTTTTCAATTCACATTATAACACTGTCAAATCAAATTATAGCAGTAAATACACTCAGATATTGTGGATAGTTTTATTACTATAAACTATTACAAATAATTTAAAATAAATGTATGATTCATTCTCTTCGCCCTGTTTGTATAGTTCTGTGCTGCCAGCTCTGTAACACGGCAAAGCAATCACTGCTGTCAAACGGATATGTGCAATATAAATGCACCAAAATAGTTGTAAAACACCAAACTTCCACATCCATGACAGTAAATTTGACTTTTGTACACAATAAAATCCAGTGTAAACGTTACTAGTTTTGACACATGATTTTACTTTGATTGAGTTGTTCAAGAATTTACCTACTTGCTCTGGTCTTGCTAAAATACAGAATGTCGAAGCACATGCTACTTTGCAGATTACATGATACTGCAAATAAAAACATTGAGGATCATATCCAGCCAAACGGTTCGACATGCCTGGGTGAAGTTGCTAGTTGGCAGAATCAAGATCAATTTTTTGTCAGGAGACGAAAGTCACAAGGGGAAAGAGAAGAGGGAGAATGAATTTAGGCATTTCTGCACACTGATTTGGGGTATTACTTGATAGCTATGGGAGGTTATGGAGTTGGATGGGAGATGGAATCATAGAATCTTACAGCACAGAAGGGGGGCCATTCATCCTGTTGTGCCTGTGCCAGCTCTTTGAAAGAGGTGTCCAATTTAATCCAACACCCCTTCTTTTTCTCTATAACTGCAAATTAATCCTCTTCCAGTATGTATCTAGGTACATTCCTACAAGGGGGAAAGGAAGGGCAACCAAAGCCAGAGCTCCCTGGATGATGAAGGGATTAGAGAGTAGGATGATGCAAAAAAAAATGAGGCATATGGTAAATGTCAGCTTGATAATATGAGGGAAAATCAGGCTTAATATAAAAAGTACAGAAGAGAAGTGAAAAAATAAATGAGGGGCAAAGAGACAGTGCAAGAATAGATTGGTGGCTAACATAAAAGGAAATCCAAAAGGTCTTCTAGAGGCATATTAACAGTAAAACAGAGGAGCAGTGGGGCCGATTAGGGACCAAAATATAGATCTGCTGGTGAAGGCAGGAGGCGTGGCTGAGGTACTAAATGACTACTTTGCATCGCTGTTTACCAAGGAAGAGGCTGTTACCAAAGCTATAAATGAGGAGGTTGCTGGGATACTGGATAAGATAAAAATAGATAAAGAGAAGGGAATAGAAAGGCTCGCAGTACTTAAAGTGGATACGTCACCTGGTCCAGATGGAATGCATCCTAGGTTACTGAGGGAAGGAAGTAAGGGTAGAAATTGCGAATGTGTTGGCCACAACCTTCCAATCCTCCTTAGATACGGGGTGGTGCCAAAGGACTGGAGGATGAAAATGTTACACTATTGTTCAAAAAAGGCGAGAAGAATAAATTTGGCAATTACAGGTCAGTCAGTTTAACGCCGGTGGTGGGTAGGTTTTAGAAACAATAATCTGGGAGAAAATTAACAGCCTCTTGGACAAGCATTGACTAATAAAGGAGAGCCAGCGCAGATTTGTTAAAAGCAAATCATGTTTTACTAAGTTGATTGAGTTTTTTGATGATATATCAGAGAGGGTGAATGAGGGCAGTGCCATTGATGTTGTGCATATGGACTTTCAAAACGTGTTGACTAAAGTACCACATAATAGGCTTGTTGGCAGAATTGAAGCCTATGAGATAAAAGGGACAATAGCAGCATAGATACAAAATTGGCTAAGGAATAGAAAATAGAGTTATGGTGAATGGCTGTTTTTTAACTGGAGGGAGGTCTTCTTCTTCTTAGGCACTCCCTCATATCGAGGGTGACTTGCTTCCACGCCAAAAAGGGATGAGTTCACAGGTGTTTCAATGAAGGCCCTAATATTCCAGGTCCTGAACTACATGTTGAAGGGTGGAAGATGCCTGTGCATGGATTTTTTTAACGTGTGGTGGCCATTGCACACCAGCCATCACACGAGCTTGACAGAGTTAGGTCTTGGTCCAGTGACAAGGATTAACCAAGATGACTGAAGACCAGCTATGCTGCATGGACCGAGTGCGCACACATATCGCAGTGTGGGTGGGCCCATGCTGCCTCTGGGCCCTCGTCTCTCCTGGGCCCCGATCACAATGCTCTGCAATCTCTCGCCGCTCCTGCAGCACCTGCCCATGCTCCAATCACTGACCTGGGTTATGGTGATGCCCAATCCAGTCACCCACTTCAGTGCCGTCGCCCTCCTGCACCAGCTCGCGCTGCTTCCTGGTGTGGTATGCTCCTTTTAAGGTATCGGCCTGCCGCAGATGTTCCTCGCAGGCATCCAGCATCCGGCATCTAGTGTGGCCCCGTACATCTCGAGGGAGGTACACAGTAGAGTTCCCCAAGGTTCAGTACAAACCACTGCTATTTTGGATATGCATTAATGACTTGGGTGACACAAAACCTGGAAGTGTATTAAACACTGAGGAAGATAGTAGCAGACTCCAAGAGGATATAGACAGGCTGGTGGAATGGGTGGACACATGGCAGATGAAATTCAATGCAGTAAAGTGTGAGGTGATGCATTTTGGTAGGCAGAATGACAGGAGACAATACATGCTAGATGGTACAATTTTAAAGGGGGTGCAAGAAGAGAGAGACCTGGGGTGTTTGTGCACAAATCTTTAAAGTGTCAGGACGGGTTAACAAAGCAGTTAATAAGGCATATGGGATCTTGGGCTTTATAAATAGAGGCATAGAGTACAAAAGCCAAGAAATTATGCAAAATCTCTATAAAACACTAGCTTGAGTATTTTGTCCAATTCTGGGCACCACTACTTTTGGAAAGACATGAAGAGAAGGGATTTAGGAGAAGAGATTTGGGAGAATGGTTTCAGGGATGAGGGATTAGAGTTACATGGATAGACTAGAGAAGCTAAGGTGGTTATCCTTGGAGCAGAGAAGGCTAGGAGGAGATTTGATAGAGGTGGTTAAAATCATGAATGGTTTAGATAGTGTAAATAATCCAATGACTAAAGGGTTGATAATGAAAGGGCACAGATTCAAGGTGATTGGCAAAAGAACCAGAGACGACATGAAGGGAAACCTTTTTATACAACAAGTCGTTAGGATTTGGAATGCACTGCCTGATATGGTGGCGGATACAGATTCAGTTGTAGCCTTCAATCGGGAACCGGATAAATACTTGAAGGAAAAACATTGCAGGGATATAGGAAAGAACGAGGGAATGGGACTGACTGGATTGTTCTTTGAAAGAGCTGTCACAGACTCAATGGGCTGAGTGACCTCCTTCTGTGCTATACTATTCTATGATTCCATGTCCAGTTGTCTTTTGAAAGTTGCAGTGGAATCTGTTTCTACCACCATGTCAGATACTGCATTCCAGGGATAGCCTTGCCGCCAACTGCTGCCCACTGCCGCCGACATTTCTCCTCGTGTTGCGCCCAGTGGCAGTTTCGATTTGGGCTGCAGCGGGCGGGAGTTGAGGACCGCCGGGAACCGCCCGCTGACGTCAGCGGACGGCCGAGTGGCATAAGTGGACTGCCGCCCGCCGAGATGCCAGATTGGTGCGGGTGGGAGTCGGCGCCAGAACGGGTGTAGACCGCTGCGAGGAGGCTGGTCTGTCCCCGACGGTAGGTATGAAGAGCTGAAAATAAAGGTTAGTAAACAATTGTAAATTTTTTTTCTTTACAGCGACTTACCTTCATGGGGTCCCCTGAAGGTCTTCCGATGTTTTCAAACATTTTTTAATGCTTTTTATTTGCAGCTCTTCGACCTCCGCGGGCCCAACTCCATCCTCAACAGCACTTGGCCGGCAAGTGCCTTTGCCGCCGAGAATGAGAGCTCCCATCCGCTGCCACCCAGATTGACGGCGTAAGCCCCTCTTTTGCTGCGGGCTGCCTTTCAAGGACCTATTTGCCGAAAACCCCGTCAGGTATCTCGGCAGCCATCGGCGGTCCTTTGGGCGGCACTTGAGCGGCCCTTGCCATTCACCAATTTCGGCCCCCAGATCTTAACACCCTCTGTGGGGAAAAAACATTTCCTCAATTTCCCTCTAATTCTTTGTTAATTAATTTAAATCTATGAGTTCTGCTTACCGACCCACTTGCCAAAGGATACAGTTTCTCCCCTTAACCTTCTCTGCTCAAAGGGGAACAATCCCAGTTTGTCCAATCTCTCCACATAACTCAAATCCATCATCCCTGGTAACATCCTGGTAATCCTCCTCTGCCCTCTCCAAGGCCTTGACATGCTTCCTACAGTGTGGTGCTGAATTGTATACAATACTTCAGCTGAGTCCAAACCGGAGATTTGTGAAGGTTTAGCATGACTTTCTTGTTTTTGTATTCAGTGCCCCTATTTACAAAACTCAGTATCCCATATGCTTTATAAATTGCCTTATCAATTTGCCTTGCCTCCTTCAAAGATTTGCGAATATGCACCCCCAGGTCCCTCTGCTCTTGCACCCCCTCGATAGTACCATTTAGATTATACTGCCTCTCCCTGTTGTTTCTCCCAAGCTGAAGATGGCAAGGAATGTTTAAATATATAGAATATACAGCACAGAAACAGGCCCTTCAGCCCATTTAGAACCAGTCCATACTGGTGTTTATAGGCCTAACCTATCCATTGAGTGATCAGCCTCGGGATTTCTTCGGTTGTGGCATCTTGCTGGATATCTGAGGTGGACCTGTAGGTGTTTTCTGCTGGTCAAATTAAAAATACAGTCAAAGTGGAAGGTCTGCTAGACAGAAACTTAATTTCAGAGTGTAAATGATCTTCACGAACCTTTCCAACTTTAGCTTTGAGGTTTATGACATCATTTCAAGCCATCAGTAAAATTACATCTCATTTCCTATTCATAACCATCCATTATTGTATCTGATTTTAATTAGGACACTTGGCAAGAGTGACAAAAAGAGTAAAGAAATAAGAGGTTGCCTGTCATTTGAGAGAAAGCAAGATTTTATTTCAACATGACTATATATGTCATTTTAGACCTAATTAGAAGCTGGTTGAAGGCAGTTTTTTATTCTGTCTTATTTTCCTGCATTTTTTGTAGAATAATCAGATTTAGGGTCAGCATTGAGGGGTTATAGATTCCATGAGGGATAATAGATACTGGGAAAATCATAGGAAAGCTCCTGGATTCAATAATATAAGTTTAACCATCCAGATTTAATTCTCTGCTTTATTTCATTTCATTTCTGATTCCCCAAAAGGAAATTGTACCTTTAATATTCTTTATGATCTGAAAAAGACTGCGTTCTGATTGAAGTCTGATTTGATTCCTCTCGCATCACAAAGTACACTTCAGTATGTCTGTACTGTGAAGAAATGAATTGGGAATGTCAGTGCCAACGTAGCTTCAACTTCTGCTCAGAGGTTAGATATTTCAAAAGACTTGGTTGTTCAAAAACATACAGATGAGTTGAATCTAAGAAGTTTTTAATCCAGTTGGCGCAAGGCAAAAAAAATAATAACTTAACTCACAGATAGAATTCCATGTTACACTTCTGGATCCAGGCAATGGGAATCAATATTGCATGGATCTGCCACGTGGAATAATATTAGATGCTCCCCTGTCAGAAATGTTGGTTGTTATCAGTAGAATCATCAATTTCTGATTGGTAAGAGATCTCCAGACAGTACGAAGAGCTGGCTGATTATAATTCAGTGCTTCAGGCATAGCAATCTGTAATGGGATTTCTGTGTTTAAACCTGACACATAAAGGCCACATTCATGCTAACGAGAAAAACAATTTTCAAGTGATTTTTAATGGCTGCTATTGAAAATCTGTGACAGGGTGGGGTAGATATTTAACCCCAGGCATGGGATGGGTGCAGGCGGGGGTGCAGAGGACCGAATGCCTACCCGTTGCTGTGATATATTTTTTGCGACATCACTAAGCACACTACAGTAGTTCATTAGGTGGAGCAGAAGTCCACTAGGGGGAGCTCAATATTACAGTTGCCGCCAAGAAGACGCAGTCTGCTTGGATGGCATAGCCGTCGTACCATGCAGCCAGCAAGCTCCGCGCCCCCCAGAATGGGCATCTTGCTGCGGCTCACTCTGATAGGTCAACAAATTTAAGAACTTAAGAACAAATCAACATAAGAACATAAGAAATAGGAGCAGGAGTAGGCCATTTGGCCCCTCGAGCCTGCTCTGCCATTCAATAAGAACATGGCTGATCTGATCATGGACTCAGCTTCACTTCCCTGCCCGCTCCCCATAACCCTTTACTCCCTTATCACTCAAAGATCTGTCTATCTCCGCCTTAAATGTATTCAATGACCCACCCTCCACAGCTCTCTGGGGCAGAGAATTCCATAGATTTACAACCCTCTGAGAGAAGAAATTTCACCTCATCTCAATTTTAAATGGGCGGCCCCTTATTCTAAGATTATGTCCCCTAGCTTTAGTTTCCCCTATGAGTGGAAATATCCTCTCTGCATCCACCTTGTCGAGCCCCCTCATTATCTTATAAGTTTCAATAAGATCACCTCTCATTCTTCTGAACTCCAATGTGTATCGGCCCAACCTACTCAACCTATCCTCATGTCAACACCCTCATCTCCGGAATCAACCTAGTGAACCTTTCTTAACAGTCTCCAATGCAATTATATACTTCCTTAAATACAGAGACCAAACTGCACCCAGTACTCTTGGTGTGGCCTCACCAATATCCTGAAAAGTTGTAGCAGGACTTCTCTGCTTTTATACTCCACCACCTTGCAATAAAGGCCAACATTTGATTTGCCGTCCTGATTAGTTGTTGTACCTGCATACTAATTTGTTGTGTTTCATGCACAAGTACCCCCAGGTCTCTCTATACTGCAGCAATTTGCAATTTTTCTCCATTTAAATTATAATTTGCTTTTCTATTATTTCTGCCCAAGTGGATAAGCTCACATTTTCCCACATTATACTCCATCTGCCAAATTTTTGCCCACTCACTTAACCTGTCTATATCCCTTTGCAGATTTTTTTATGTCCTCCTCACAATTTGCTTTCCCACCCATCTTTGTATCATCAGCAAACTTGACTACATTACACTCGGTCCCTTCATCCAAGTCATTAATCTAGATTATAAATAGTTGAGAACCCAGCACCAATCCCAACGGCAACCCACTAGCCACTGTTTTCCAACTGGAAAATGACCCATTTATCCCGACTCTCTGGTTTCTGTTAGTTAGCCAATCCTCTATCCATGCTAATATATTACCATCAACCCCGTGTGCTTTTATCTTGTGCAGTAACCTCTTGTGTGGCATATTATCGAATGCCTTCTGGAAATCCAAATACACCACATCCACTGGTTCCCCCTTATCCACCCTGCTCATTACATCCTCAAAGAACTCCAGCAAATTTGTCAAACCTGATTTTGCTTTCATAAAAATATGCTGACTCTGCTTGACTGTGTTATGCTTTTCCAAATATCCCGCTATTGCTTCCTTAATAATGGGACTCCAGCATTTTCTCATTGACAGATGTTAGGCTTAACTGGTCTATAGTTTCCTGCTTTTTGTCTGCCTCCTTTTTTAAATAGGGGTGTTATATTTGCGGTTTTCCAATCTGGTGGGACCGCCCCAGAATCCACGGAATTTTGGTAGGTTACAACCAATGCATCCACTATCTCTGCAGCCACTTCTCTTAAGACCCTAGGATGTAAGGCATCAGGTCCAGGGGACTTGCCCGCCTTTAGTCCCATTATTTTACCGAGTACTACTTCATTAATGATAATGATTGTATGAAGTTCCTCCCTACTATAGCCCCTTGATTATCCACGATTGAGATATTTTTAGTGTTTTCTATCGTGAAGACCGATGCAAAATATTTGTTCAACGTCTCTGCCATTTCCCTGTTCTCCATTATTAATTCCCCAGTCTCATAAGGGACCAACATTTACTTTAGCCACTATTTTCCTTTTTATGTACCTGTAGAAACTCTTATCAGCCATGATCTTGTTGAATGGCGGAGCAGGCTCGAGGGGTTAGATGTCCTACTCTTGTTCCTAATTCTTATGTTCTATCATAGAAACATAGAAAATAGGTGCAGGAGTAGGCTATTCGGCCCTTCGAGCCTACACCACCATTCAATAAGATCATGGCTGATCATTCCCTCAGTACCCCTTTCTTGCTTCCTCTCCATACCCCATAGAAACATAGAAAATCTGTTTTTATATTTCACGATAGTTTACTTTCATAACCTATCGACCCTCTCAATCATTTTTTTAGTAATTCTCTGCTGGCTTTTAAAAATTTCCCAATCCTCTGGCCTCTCACTAGTTTTGGCCACATTGTATGCCTTTGTTTTCAATTTGATACCCTCCCTTATTTCCTAGTTAGCCATGGATGGTTGTCCCTTCTCTTACAGTTTTTCCTTTTCGTTGGGATATATTTTTGTTGCAAATTATGAAATATATCCTTAAATGTCTGCCACTGCTCATCAACCGTCCCATTCTTTAGTCTATTTTCCCAGTCTACCTTAGCCAACTCTGCCCTCATACCTTTGTAACCTCCTTTATTTTAGTTTAGGACCCTAGTTTGAGATCCAACTTTCTCACCCTCCAACTGAATTTGAAATTCAACCATATTATGGTCACTCATTCCAAAGAGGATCTTTTACTATGAGATCATTTATTAATCCTGCCTTATTACACAGTACTAGATCTAAAATAGCCTTCTCCCTGGTTGGTTCCGCAACGTACTGTTCAAGGAAACTATCCCGGATACACCCTATGAACTCCTCCTCAAGGCTACCCTGGCCAATTTGCTTTGTCCAATCAATATGAAGATTAAAATCACCCATTTAATACCCTCCCTTATTTCCTTAGTTAGCCATGGATGGTTGTTCCTTCTCTTACAGTTTTTCCTTTTCATTGGGATATATTTTTGTTGCAAGTTATGAAATATATCCTTAAATGTCTGCCACTGCTCATCAACTGTCCCATTCTTTGCCGTTCCTTTATTACAAGCCTCCATTATTTCTTGATTTATACTCCGCCGAACAGTGTAGCTATTGTTAGGGGGCCTATAGACCACGCCCACCAGCGACTTTTTCCCCTTATTATTCCTTATCTCCAACCAAACTGATTCAACATCTTGATCCTCTGAACCAATATCGTTTCTCACTAACGCACTGATCCCATCCTTTATTAACAGTGCTACCCCACCTCCTTTTCCTTTCTGTCTGTCTTTCTGAGTTGTCAAATACCCCTGAATATTTAGTTCCCAGCCCTGGTCACCTTGCAACCATGTCTCTGTAATGGCTATCAGATCATATCCTTTTGTATCTATTTTGTTACGAATGCTACGTGCATTTAGACAAAAAGCTTTTAAGTTTGTTATTTTACCCTTTTTCCTGCTTGTTTCCTCTGTCCTTCAAACTCACGTTCTACATTTTTGCTTTCTAATTCCAGCTTTATTCCCCTCCCTGCTGAATCTATTCTCAGGTTCCCATCCCCCTACTAAGCTAGTTTAAACCCTCCCCAACAGCGCTAGCAAAATCCCCGCAAGAATATTGGTCCCGGCTCTGTTGAAGTGCAACCCGTCCGGCTTGTACAGGTCCCACCTCCCCCAGAAGTGGTTCCAATGCCTCAAGAATCTAAAGCCCTCCCTCCTGCACCATCTCTCCAACCACGCATTCATCTGCTCTATCCTCCTGTTTCTGTACTCACCAGCTCGTGGCACCAGGAGTAATCCAGAGATTACTACCTTTGAGGTCCTGCTTTTTAATCTCTCTCCTAGCTCCCTAAACTCTGTCTGCAGGACCTCATCCCTCTTTCTACATATGTCATTGGTCGCGATATGGAGCACGAGCTCCGGCTGTTCACCCTCTCCCTCCAGAATGCCCTGCAGCCGCTCGGTGACATCCTTGACCCTGGCACCAGGGAGGCAACATACCATCCTGGAGTCACGTCTGCGGCTGCAGAAACGCCTGTCTGCTCCCCTGTCTATTGAATCCCCTACCACTATAGCTCTTCCATTCTTCTTCCTCCCCGCACCCTTGCACCCCGCCCCCCGTGCAGCTGAGCCACCCATGATGCCATGGTCTTGGCCCCGAGGCACCGTCGCCCCCACTGGTACTCAGAAGAGAATACCGGTTGGAGAGTGAGATGGACTCAGGGGACTCCTGCACCACCTGCCTCATCCTCCTCTTTCTGGCGGTCACCCACCCTCTCTCTGCCTGCACACTCTTAAGCTGCAGGGTGACCACCTCTAGAAACGTGCTATCCACATAGCTCTCAGTCTCGCGGATGCACCGCAGTGACTCCAGCTGCCGCTCAAGCTCCAAAACGCAGAGCTCGAGTTGGTGCAGCTGGAAACACCTCCTGCACACATGGTCGTCCCAGCTGCGCGAAGCATCCAGGACTTCCCACATGCCACAGGATGTACAATCCATGGGACTAAGCTGCCCTGCCATCCTTCTAGTTAGACTCAGGACTATCAAGCAAATATAAACTCTAAATCTTAGCAAAATACCCCCAGCAACTACTCAGCAATCAGCTGATTTAACTAACCTTTATTTAAAGACAAAATACTAACTTAACTAATACGTCCTTACTATACACTATAAATGCACACGAGGCCCATACTTGAGAGAAGGTCACTCTGTGACCAGTTACCTTTATTACCAAGACCTCAAGAGACAGACAGTGGGTGGAGCTTCCCCTTTTATACCGGAAAATCCAGGTTAGGAGTGTCTCCCACAGGTTCGCCCCCTGTGGTCAGTGCTCTCAAGGTGTACAACTTAGGTCAGCTTATACACGGGTTACAATGACAGTTGACACATGACATTAACAGGGGAAAAAAAACACTCATCAATCAGCTACTTCCCTTGTGCCGACGTCACTTTTAAACTCTGACGTCCCTTTCAAATGTTGCCTGTTGAGCCTTGCCTTTTAAACCTCCGCCTCAGCTCCCGCTGCTACTCCCACGCAGATGCGCTGCCTCTGAAATATCAGTTACCTATTTGTAATTTTAAAATTAATCTCCTCTTGTCCAAATTCCCACTCTTTCCAAATTCCCAAATAAACCACTCTGTTTAACTCCACTCCATTTAAGACCTCTCTGTGCAGATCACAATTTAATAAGTGAGCAATTGAGGCATACAAACCAGGGAGACCCAAGGTTTAAGTCCTGTGTTCTGAGGAATTAGCTGACCTCAATCAGAATGGTAGGGGAAAATCGGTCAGGTTTTCCACTCCTGATTGCCCCCCCAACTGGCCCCTGTTGGAAGAACTTAGATTTGCTATGATTGATGAGCCCAACATGAAATATCAGCAGAATTAAGAAGTAAATCTTCACCATTCTCTTGATTCCAGCAATCATCTTCATTTACAACAATGTACTAGAGAAGCAGAGTTGCCTAAATGTCTCTGCTGTTCCACTATCAGCAAATCGCAATCTTTCTTGTCATTGTCACAGCTTCCCTTTTCATGGCCCTTTAAGAGTTTCTCCCTTGCTGGATTTTGCATTCTCCAGTGTGGTGCACTGCAGGCCAAGCTCTATGGGCAAGCTTTTTTTGTGTTTGGACCTTATTCAAAGTAGATGGTACGGCTTATATTGTTGACTTTCAGCACAGCCTATTTGTCATGCTGTGGGTACAGGTCTGTCCCTACAGTGACCATGCACGCACTCAACATTTTCATATTGCAAAATGCTTAGCTATCCAAAGAGAAATATGTTAGGCAGATTCCGTCAGATTGTATTTGGACATGAGTCTATACCAGAATGTTGCCCATAATTAGACATACATTGGCACCATTTTGACTGCCACATGTGGAAAGGTCAAATGGATGGCTTCTATCGAAAGTATAGCAGACGGTGTCCTTCGGGGGTTGAGGTTAATGTCCATTGTTGAGGTAGAATAGAGGGCAGCTTTTAATTTGCATCTAACCTGCGCTGTTTGTGTCATAGAAATGCTTCATGCAGGCACGGAATGTAATATATAAAAAAAATGTTTGACATCCCACATCTTTCAGAGCACAAATTAATAGGGCATCATTAACTGGAAAGTGTCATAATGATAACAGGCATTTACCTGTTTACAGGCTGTAACATATTTGCTTCAGAGACAGAAATTAAAAATTTAAGTGATGGAATTAAAAAATGAATCGGTATGTGACTATACCGAACATGCTACCATTATAATTTCAGACCAAGTGTGCAATATTTGCAGCTGGATTAATTTGCAAAAACACTGTATGGTAAACTTCCTCCTCTCAAAACAGTTTATTTTGAATTGCCACAGAATATAGATTTCTACCACATAATTCAAAAATCTGCTATTTTTACTGCATTATTGCAAAGTGTCCTTGGACAAGGGACATGTACCATATAAATAGATATTAACTAACCTCTTTTAAAAAAAAAATGAGAATCCTGGTTTCTGTGGAGTGGTAGAATACAATTTCTAAATAAATGCCGAGTCAGTGTGATTGTTTTGCAGCTTACCATTCTCATGTTAAACATAATGAGAGTATTAAAACTCTGAAATAAGCAGGCAGCCCTGTGCTTTCATTACATAGATTTATTCAAGTAGTACATGTAACCCCGACAGAATAAATATTAATATTGCACCTACTGTTTGATCTTTAAATGAGTAAAACCTATGGCTGTTCCTTGAACAGTGTCTCCTCCTCCATTGCACAATGTTGAGAATGGGCACCATTATGCGATTCATTGGGTTGCACGATTAAGCAATTTGCATTCGAATGTACAGGATTAGACACACAGCAGAATCCTTCAGCACTAAATGTTTTGCTTTCATTATTTAGCAATGATATTTCTAATGAACGTCAGGAAAATTAAAGAAGGACGCACTTAAGTTCTCAATTGATTTTATTTCTACATTTGTAAGGGGTTTAATTGGTGGGTCCTTCTGTTCTGCCGGATGAGCAGGGATTTTCATTAGACTCTAGTGAAACATAGAGATCAAACCATAAAAAATATAACATAAATAGATGGAATTGCCTTTGAAGATCTAACTATTACAGAAACAGTGCCCAACACATGCATATTCAAGAAAATGAACTCTGTTTAAAAAAAAAAAATTATTTTAAAGAAAACATAATGCAAGTGACTTGCAATGTATTGAATGTAACATTGGAATATTCTGCAAGCCAATATGATTATATACAGTTTGAGTGCAGCTTGAATGTTCTGGGAATTAAACATGCCTTAAATGCCCCTTTAAGCACGGAGTAAAAAATAATCAAGGATTATTTGGTCAAGCCTTGGTTTTCATGGCCATCAGTAGGTTACTGCTGGCCGTGAATCTTACCAATTGGTGGAGATTTTGCACTACTGCCAAAAACCAGCAAATTAAAGTATTCATAAACCATCTGTTGCAATTTGAGCCATTCCCACAATACTTCAAACTTGCGTTTGCAGCAAAAAGACAGTTTACTTAATCCACCGAAGTAGCAGATGAGCAGAAACTTGCACGTTTATGCATGCCGAGAATTAGATACTATGCCGCAGGTCTCCAGTAAATATAGCACAATATATCTGGTAGAGAACATGTGGGATGGTCACCATGCTCTCCAGTCTACTCTGAAAGGTTGTCCATATCACACTGTCAGACTTAAGTTCAGGTTAAAACTAATATTTCAGTTTATTTACAAAAGAATTACACAAACACTCAGGGCCCATGCTACATATAGGACACAGCATAAATTGTGTTTGCCAATAACATAATTATACAGAAGAAGAAAAATGCAGCAACACACTGATAATGTGGGTAGCACACTCACCTCAGAGTCAGAAGGTTGTGGTTTCAGGTCCCACTCCAGGGACTTGAGCACAATATCTAGACTGACACTCCAGTGCAGTGCTGAGGGAGTGCTGCACTGGCAGAGATGTCGTTTTTCAGATGAGACGTTAAACCGAGGCCCCGTCTGCTCTCTCAGGTGGACATAAAAGATCCCATGGCACAATTTATCCCCCGTGTCCTGGCCAATATTTTTCCCTCAATCAACATTACTAAAACAGATTATCTGGTCATGATCATATTGCTGTGAGCAGATTGATTGCCACATTTCCCACATAACAAGAGTGACTACACTCCAAAAGTACTTCATTGGTTGTAAAGCGCTTTGAGATGTCCAGTGGTCTGAAAAGCACTATATAAATGCAAGTCTTTCTTTCTTAATGTAAATTCTTCAGGACGTCCCAAAGCACTTTACAGACAATTAAATACTTTTGAAGTGTATTCACAGTTGTAATGTTGGAAATGCCAAAGCCAATTTGCACACAGCCAGATACCATTAGCAACAATGTGATAATGACAAGATAATCTTTTTAGTTGTGCTGGTTGAGGGACAAATATTTACCTGAACAACATAACACAGTTTAAAATTGATATTCAAGGTTGCAAGGTACTGCTTTGAAGTTAGAAGTAATTTCAAAGGGACAAGCTTATTCAATTGCAGGTGCTATAAAAACCTTACTGTGACACTTTGAATTTTTTTGTTGTTGCCATTACTACCCGAGTTTGTTCTCCAGCTTTGCGCCATTTGCTGAGAGGTTGAGAATGCTCCCTCATTTCAGACAGAGCACGTTGGGCTTCCCATTGGGAATTCCTCTCCAACTTTGCTTGTGGGAAGAAAAGAAGGAGGATGAGAAATGGAGGGAGGCCAAGTTGGTGACACTGCACTTCAGCCAGACAGCAAGCATTCACCAGTTACTCCCACAGCAGTGTATAATGGCTGAAGCTTTGCATTACACACAAGACTATCACAGAGTTACACCGCTTTCTGGAGGACCTGCACCCCAACTTCACTGCATCCATTGCTCTGGAGGTGGCTGTTAAGGTCATTATTGCCTTTAACTTCTGTACTACAGGGCTATTCCAGATTGCCACAGGGGACATCTGTGACATAAGCCAAAGCAGCTTTGCACAGATGCATCAAGCAAGTCATGGTTGCATTATTCTATAGAGCTAGTGGCACAAGTGTTTCACTTGACAATGCTCCATTGCCACCATGTAAAACAAATTGCTGAAGATTTGAGCAAAATACAGGTTGCCGTCAGGAAACTATAAACCCAGGTCTTGAATAAGATCAAGAAGGAAAGTAAGAAGGGGGAGAGATTGCAGTCTGACAAAACTTCAGCAGTAACAACGGATCTGTGTGTGAGAGAGACAGATTAAGTGCTGTAGCATTAGTGTCTCCACAATCAGCCTTTCACAGCAAGGTAATAAAAATGATGATGGCATGTGCTTCGGCTCCTGAAACATGGACTGTAAATTTACAGCAAGCAAATAGGAAGTCACAGCCTGCCCGCATTTAGTTAATCTGCAGCCATGAAAATACATTTCTTGTTCATTTACGAGGTTAAAAGTAACGGCAACTTTCAAACGAGAGCAAAATGGATTTTAATGTGCAATTCAAGTAGTTCTTAATAAACATTTTGAATAACTTACGAGAGAGAACTGCAGGTGCCGCAGGTTGATTTATGCCTGTAACATATTGTGTCGGATGTCTATCAGCTTGATTTCCATGAACAGAATATGGCCGCTTGTTTTTTTTCTTTCTTCCTGTTTTTTTTTGTCTATAGGTGTGAAAAAATAATGGGTTCCTTTGGGAGTAGTCACCATTTCTTCATGTTGTGTTTCATAATTAAGGAAACTCACCATTGCCAATAACCTGGCACAGTCAGTGAAACATCAAGGACACATCTGTAGTTCTCAAAAATGTGCATTGCAAAGGAATCTTATAATGTGCATCAGGTCGCAAACGACAACATAGTCACTTAGCCAGGCCAGCACATCACAGGACTGATTGTCCTATAAGTGACTGTGTCTATAGCAGGACTGACTGTGTTTCTATTAGGACTGGTAGTCTCAATACTGTCTGTGCCTATAACAAGACTGACTGTCTCAGTAGTCTATTCGGACTGTTAATGCTGACTGTCAGTAACAGGACTGGCTGCCTCAGAACTGACCGGGGGTGAAATGTATCTTGGGCTGAAGTGCAAAATGGTTCATAGCGCAGCGGCAGCCATTTTTAATTTCTGCCTGATTTTCGTTTCCATTGAAGTCCATGAAGGACCACCTGCTCCACCGGCGGGCTATCCAATGCTTAAAATTTCCCCTAATGTCTCCTTACTGATTGTTTCCACAGGAGGATTGACTGTCCTCGATTGACATAGTCGATAAATGGATAGGCTGTACCAATGCTGACTGTTTAATTGAAATATAAAAGTTACAGCACAGAAGGAAGTAATTTGGCCCATCATACTTGTACCAGTGCGCACTCATGAATAATCTGCCCTAATCCTATTTTCCTGCCTTTTCCCTGTATCACTTTATATTTTTGGATTTCATGATGCAATTCTCTTCCAAATTATGTTCTAACCTCTGCCTCAGTAGTGCAAAACTATTCCGACATCTAATTAATCTTTGTGTGAAAATAGCTGTTCTAATTTACCCCTTCATCTACGAATGATAATCCTGTGTCCTCCTTGTTATCGATTCAACAATCACTAGAAAAAGTTGATATTTACTCCCCGCAAACCCTTCATATTTAAAAAAAATAACCTAGTTCAAGTCTCTCTATAAACCTCTCTTTTCCAAGTCAAAAAAAATCCTCAATTTTTTTCATTTCTTCAGTCTCCATTCTCATTGTAGTACTTCTCAATGTAGTACATCTTATCTAAGAGTGAATATAAGAAATAGGAGCAGGAGTAGGTCATTTGGCTCCTCGAGCCTGCTTTGCCATTAATAAGATCATGGCTGATCTGATCCTGGCCTCAACTCCACTTCCCTGCCCGCTCCCCATAACCTTTGACTCTCTTATCCTTCAAAAATCTGTCTATCTCCATCTTAAATATGTTCAATGACCCAGCCTCCACAGCTCTCTGGGGTAGAGAATTCCAAAGATTCACGACCTTCTGAGAGAAGAAATTTTTTCTCATTTCCATTTTAAATGGGCATCCCCTTATTCTGAAACTATGCCCCCTAGTTCTAGATTCCCCCAAGAGGGGAACATCCTCTCTACATCTACCCCTGGCAAGCCATCTCAGAATCTTATACGTTTCAATAAGATCACCTCTCAGTCTTCTAAGTGTATAGGCTCAACCTGCTCAACCTTTCTGCATATGACAACCCCTTCATCTCAAGAATCAACCTCATGAAACTTCTTTGAACTGCCTCCAAAACTTTTGTTCACAGTTTTCTCAGATATCCTTCCTTAAATAAGGAGACCAAAACTGCATGCAGTACTCCAGGTGAGGTTTTACCAACGCCCTGTACAGTTGGAGCAGGACTTCCTTACTTTTATACTCCATCCCCCTTGCAATAAAGGACAGCATTCCATTTGTCTTTCTAATTAATTGCAGTACCTGCATGCTAACTTTTTGTGTTTCATGTACAAGTACCCCCAGATCTCTCTGTAACGTAGCATTTTGTAATCTCTCCCCATTTAAATAATAATTTGCTTTTTTATTTTTCCTATCAAAATGGATAACCTCACATTTTCCCACATTATACTCCATCTGTCAAATTTTTGCCCACTCACTTAGCCTATCGATATTCCTTTGCAGATTCTTTGCATCCTCCTCACAACTTGCCTTCCCACCTATCTTTATATCATCAGCAAATTTGGCTACAATACACTCGGCCCCTTCATTCAAGGCATTAATATAGATTGTAAATAGTGGAGGCCCCAGCACTGATCCCTGTGACATCACACGAGTTACAGTTTGCCAACCTGAAAATGATCCATTTATCCCGACTCTCTGTTTTCTGTTAGTTAGCCAATCTTCTATCAATTACCCCCAACCCTGTGAGCTCTTATCTTGTGCAGTAACCTTTTATGTGGCACTATATCGAATGCTTTCTGGAAATCCAAATACATGACATCAACTGGTTCCCCTTTATCCACCCTGCTCCTTACATCCTCAAAAAACTCCAGCAAATTTGTCAAACATGATTTCTCTTTCAGAAAACCATGCTGACTCTGCTTGACTGCATTATGATTTTCTAAATGTCCTGCTACTGCTTCCTTAATGATGTACTCCAGCATTTTCCCAAAGACAGATGTTAAGCTAACTGGTCTATAGTTTCCCGCTTTCTGTCTCTGGCAAGAATATTATTCAGGAGTTATATGTCCTTTTTACAGGAGCTGTTCAGCCTGTGTACAGTAAATGGGTCATTGATACAGCTGCTGAATCTTTTGGAGCTATCGGACAAATGATAACTGATTCTTCCAGCATCAATGTAGCTTGTCCTTCTCAATCCAGTGGCTAAAAAAAACTTACCCAGAAATGTTAGAACAGTTAGTGTTGGGAGACGCGATTGCCACAGAATACTGGATGCAAATCAATTGCCAGCTTTAATTTCATGTACGCTGTACATGGAACTTTTAATTTGTCACAAATTGGTACTGGTGCATATGAAAATATTTTATTAATAATAATGAACACATGGTTCCATCTGTTCATTATAGCTTCTTAACAATCAACTCCACGTTTATATGAAAGTGAATCTCTTTCTTAATAAAACAATTCCTTAAAAATACATAGATTTTCATCTCCAAAAATAATTGTTCCCTCAAGTGTCGACAATCTATTCTACAAGCACAATACTCTCCAGATTACAGAAATACTCGCTGCTATTTTTCAGAGAACAATTTACTCTTCAAAAAAAACATTCTCTTGTGCCTTCTGAATGGGATGTGACATTTCAATTCATGCACAGTAATAGTTTAGATTTCGATTGCGGAGGAAGGAATAGGTATTGTTTTGTAATGGTCTTTTTATTCACTGGTGATTATACTAAATTGACAGGTAAGACTGTATCACACTGTGAAAGTGAGTGTTATGCAAATGACATGTTTACTATCATTCAGCTATGTTTGCGACAACTAAGGAACTGGTGGAGTAGCTGATAGTTTTCTGTTCATGAATCTGCAATGAACCAGACCTGAGTAAGAATGGTGGAATGTCAGAAAAGAGTATCAATGGATTAATTTTCTGTGTTTAGCATACTCTTGACATTCTTACCCCTTGAGAGCAGGATTAAAATTCTAGTGAAAACTTGTCGGGGAGTGTGGGGAATGCCATCTAATATATTAAACCCTTGGTGAAGATCATTGATGAGAATTTTTGCAGCATTTGTCAGCTCTGGAGGTATATTGAATCATGAGTATTTAACGTCAATCTGGCATTAATGGGGACAACAAAGGCAAAGACCAGAATTTTCCTGACCTGGGCGGGTCCGGTGTGGCCGGTGTCCCAAGCGGGTCACGACCCCGCTGCTGGCTCCATCTCATTGTAGAAAGTGAATTTGCCTTAATGGGGCCTTAATTAAGCCAGCTCAGTGTGTTACCCAGCCCAATTAGATGGAGCTGTTCTGATGATGTCATACATGATGTGTTTTAAGCTAGGATCCTTAAAAGGACGCTGACCACATAACATTTTAAGTTTAATCTAACATAGTGGGTGTTGAATCTTTACAATAATAACTTATACATGAATGACAAAGAAATATTAAAATATTATTATCATTAAGTATTATGACTCCATCTACAAGTACGATCAAGAACATAATTTAAAAAGTACATTAATTGTGAAGTTATTGATGCTTTACAGTTAGAAAAAACCTTTTAACAGCTATCTCTGGTCACTTTAAATAATTACATTCGAGTGCAAACCAACATGGTGGGTATTTTGGACTCAATTTTCCCCAGGAGTTCTGTTTTTTTTGGAGTTGGCTGCTTTTTCTGGCCTAACTTAAAAATCCCCAGTTTCCCCAATCAGTTTGCACCAATGTAACTCACTTAGTTACATTTTTTTTAGGTTAATTTTTTATCTCAAAAGGGACGTTGCCAGCTACCTAAGCCAGTTCTGCCCATTTAGGCAACTTTGGCCAGCTAATCGTTATTCCATTTCTACTTAAGCCAGCGTATGTGGCCACTTGAGAAAACCGTTGCAGAGAGTTAATGAAATCGGCGCAGGTAAGTACATCGGAGGCCATTTGGTCTGGGATAGGGGCGGGAAGCAGAGAGGACCTGGACCTGAACCAATCAAGCCTGAGGGAACAACAGACTTGCAAAACCATCCTTCCTTAGGCACAATTAAAATAATAAGAAATAAAAAATTAAAGTCCTACCTTCAGCATCAAACTGCAATTCACCTTTCTGCACTTGGCCCGGGACTCTCAGAACGCATGCAGGAGAATTCACAGAACTCACTGGCAGACAAGAGAACTCAGAGATTGCACCGGGAGGTGAGTCGGCCAGGGCTAGGGGCGGGAGAACTCACCGGCAAGCAGGAGATCTCAGAGATCGCACCGACAGGCAGGAGAAGTCACAGAACGCACGCAGGAGAACTCTCAGAACTCACTGGCAGGCAGGAGATCTCAGAGATCGCACCGACAGGCAGGAGAAGTCACAGAACTCACCGGCAGGCAGGAGATCTCAGAGATCGCACCGGCAGGCAGGAGAACTCTCAGAGCTCACCGGCAGGCAGGAGATCGCAGAGATCGCACCGGCAGGCAGGAGAACTCTCAGAACTCACCGACAGGCAGGAGAACTCTCAGAACTCACCGGCAGGCAGGAGAAGTCATAGAACTCACCGGCAGGCAGGAGAACTCTCAGAACTCACCGGCAGGCAGGAGAACTCTCAGAACTCACCGGCAGGCAGGAGAACTCACAGGTTGCCATGGCAGCCCAATCTTTTTGGCGCAGATCAAGGCTCCACCCCCTCGGGTTAGGCCACGCCAAAATGAAGAGATCCTAAGGGGAAACTTACAACACTTTTTTTTTGGCGTACTTGGGGCACAAAAAATCGGGCGTAACTCTTCAAGTACGCCCAAAAAATGCTTTGGGGAAAATTGAGCCCATTGTGTTTAATCAGAGTTTAAGATGGAATATAACACCTTAGTTATACAGCAAAAACATACCACTGTGACAAGTAATTAATACCGATCCTATTGGACAGACAGTTGACACAAGTGAGCAATTCTCTTCCTTTCGTCTAGAACTTCTCTCTCTCTCTTCCGTCTTTGAGCCTGCTACTCTACAGGCTTTTATTCTATTGTTAGGGGTGGGCCTGAACCGGGATATTGACAAGACCTTTTGACCTATAGAGGTTTCCCTACAAACTTGCTATCCAATGCTGTATCAAGTTCTTTATCTCAATTCTTGTGTCAAAGCCCACGCTAACGATGTCTCATGATTTGGGCCATATGTCTTGTTGTTTATACTTTCCCGAAGATGCTTTCCTGTGGAATTTGTTTCATCTCTCTTTCGTCCCTATCCTGCCTTTGATTCCGTGAGGCCAAACCAGAGCTTTCTGACTCCAACCGGTCATTACCTTCTTTACAACGTAGCAAACTGCTTTGTGTTTACGCTATCTCCTACCAACTTCCTTCCATTATCTTCGCAAGCAGTTCTGTTAAGCTAAGTTCAAATCTTACCTTAGCATTATATATGAAATACATAAACAAGGTTCAGTCTTAACTTAAAAACAACACATAATTGCTTAGCAACAGGGAGAAAGTATGCTCCATAGGGAACCAAAACATTAGCACTTCTAAGCATCTATCTGGTCTGAGAAGACTTTCCCTCTGCAATTCGAACATAAACATTTATACACAGTGTTGTTTGCATCACAGTTTTAATCGCATAACCACATACATTTTTAGGCATCTTTATTTTCTCGCATAAATCTAAAGACTTTTGTATCAGTAACTAGTACAAATAAAAGATGTGTATGTATAGGTAACACATAAAACTAAGCAGATTTTAAATGGAAATGTAAAGGGGTGGATTTACAAACTTTTGCAAGCTCAGCGGAAGAGCTGTGAAATCCCTGACAAACAGTATAAGTGATGCTTACATTGTGTCTCTGGGATTTCTGCAGCTCTTCTGTTTAAGTTAGCAATGGACAAGTGAGAGAACCTCTGCAGAAATTCACCCTAAAGTCTCAGACGGAAAAATTAAATGAGTCATATTCAGGGACTGAAAGCAAATTGAACCACTGGAATGAGTGATAAGAATGAAATTGTTGCGGTTGATGTCTTGATTTAATGTGTAACTCGATAATCACAGTATACTGTGAGAAAACCCTGACCAGAAACAACACAAGGTTATTTAAATGGTATATGTCATTTTTTTATAGTGCAGATCAATTCAATGCAATTACTATTGAGTTGGAAGGCAATAGCCGAGAATGGCCAGTGAAAAATGTATTTCCCTCACCATCCAGGGTAGCACTTACATCCTTTTTGGAATTTCTGAATAAACATTTACCCGTAGCCGTTCAAGTCGAACAAAATCTCCATCAATCTGTTAGCTGATGTAATCAACACATTTTTATTTTGTTTTTTTTCCCATGCTGTCAAGTAATCAGCTGGCACAATGGCCATGGAACTCACACCTCAGATTAACAGACACGGTTCACGAGCTGCGTGAATCCCGTGGCCATGCAAGGAAATTTCAAAAGTAAGGGGAAAAGGCTCTTAACTGCCTGTAAAGTATCTGATAATTATTTAAATTGGGTCCCTGCTGCTGCAGGTCGGGTTGGCTCCACGATGACAGACACACCTGTGGGAAAGGTGTGTGAGAGTGAGATGACAGCGGGTCGGAAAACATTTTCCCACCTGACCCGCTCCCGATCGTGCCCGCTACCACCATGGAAAATTCAGCCCAAAGAGTTTTGAGAAGCAGCAGTGGAGTGAATGTTGCAGTTTTCTGCCGAATCCATTGCCATGCAGTGGCAGAGGCAGTGAGAGGTTCCAGAACTCAGAGAGCATTGTTGACTCCCAAGTCATGGTGAGTATTAACTGAGGTTTACTGTAATAGAGTAGGTCCGCTCCCGCCTATAGGGGGTCAGCTACCTTTGGCACTTTGGAAGAGCAGTATCTGAGAAGGCTCACTCTCACAAGGCAGGCTGTGACTGTGATGTCCCACTGGTGCACAACTATCCATAGAAACGGTCAATGACTACACTGCTTGTGTTAATGAAGGCCATCACGGTCCTCAGCATTTATGTCACATGGATTTCTAAGCATCCTGTGCTTCCTCATCCTTAACAATTTCCTGCAGTACCTGAGTTGATGCCTGCTTCAATTGGGTGTGGTGAAAGGTGGTGCTTAGTTATGTGGCAGTCTTCAGATGTACCTGGTGGTCCATTAGCTTCTTGCCCTGTGAAGATAAATGGTATATTATGAGTACGTAAGCGTACTTGTCAATTTGATGACTGCATTGTTATTGCACATACTGTTATGTGCTTCTATATAGTTAGGACATAGCCATATAACATACCGTGGAAATCATAGAATACCTGACGAATATGGTAATTGCCCCAGTTCCTCTCTCCAATCTCAGAGGAAGAATCCAATTTCAGATCATAATAATCTCTATGTTATATATTTCCATCGGAATTTGGAAGATACCAGCATTTCAACAATGTTAAACTAGATTCTGTGACTGCATTCTGGGAGAGTATTTATTGTTGTTATTTCTTTGTATTGGATGAATATGGGGAATGCACAACCCTGTCTGGTATATTGGTGCCCACTTCAAAACAGAGTGATTTGCCTTCATGCTTAACAAGATTATGAGAATCAAAGCCCGCACAGGTAATAGAAAAGATTAATATTGATAATCTGTCAATTGCATAAACTTACAGTCTGACGTTTGAATTAAATTAAACTACACCTTGTTTGACAATGTTATTTGCTGAAGTTTATGGATTCTTTTTACCTTTGAACTGTCATTGCGAGAAATAATTCAGAGTAAAGCATGTTTGGTTAATGGAGCATGAGATCCTCTTATCTTGCCTTATGCCAGCCTGGATGTCAAAAGGAAGAGAGAGATATGTGAAGGATGTTATGGGGGGTTTCCCAGTTTGCTGTGTCACTATATGGATAGAGATTGACTGAGAGATTGTGTGAGGTTCATTTCTGATGTAAAGCTTTTTGCCTAGTCTCATGATCAAATATTGTTGAAGAGAAGGGAGAAACCATTTAAAGCTAAGTGAAGTGTTTAAATCTATTGCCTTGCTCTTGCTTCTATTTAATCCTGCGTCTTAATAAATGCAAACTAGTAGTTTTAGTCTGAATTAATGGTCCATTAGTAAGGTATTTGAGAGCGTTGACTTTAAACATAAGAGCAATAGGAACTGAGGCATCATAATTTGGTCCATAAAAATTCCTTAATGTGGCACATTCTCCAATCTTTGCATGTACAGTTGAACCTCTCTGGTCCGGCACCCTTGGGACCTGACTGGTGCCGGACCAGAGAATTTTACTAACCACTGGAGGTCAACTAGTGACAACGCTGCCGCCAACGACCCAGACTGCGCAGAAGCCTACTGCGTAGCATTTAGTCGTCCAGAATCACACTGTTTTTTTAAATCCTCAGGCCCCGCTTCAGCGCCTCAGTCAGCGCCTTCCCTTCCCTTCCCTTCCCTTCCCTTGCCCGGCCCGCTTACCTCAATGAACACCAACACCTCAAAAAAACACATACATACACACATAGATAAAGTGGAGGATAAGGTCAAGGAGAGATGCCGACCCTTACCCACGATCCTACTCCCGGCGCCAGTCCGTGCCGTGAGCAGAGCCTGACTGGTGGAAGCGGCAGCCTCCTTGCACTGAGACACACACAGAACAACCCTCACCCCTGAGACCGGGGTGAGAGGCGAAAATATTGGCTCAACCTAACGCTGTACGCCCGCCACCAATCAGGCAAGGAGAGGCCGCCTCAGCAGCGAGGAGCGTGTCAAAGCACAGCACCAGCCAGTGTGTAAAACCTCCAGCTGGCCAGGGCAAGGCTGTCAAGATTTGTCATCCAAAATGCATCACACATACTTTTAACATGTGGAACCACAATCTTTTTTTCAATGGACACCACCCACGGTAGTACTGATGCCGGACCAGGGATGTTTCCAGAATAAAGAGTCCCGGACTGGAGAGGAACAACTTGTATAATATAATTTGCATACCCTTTTATTTTCATTCCTCTACATCTTTTCCAATATTTCTCTGGATAAGTACAATGGTTTTTATCCTTTATAACTAACATTTCCTCATCAGTAAATATCCTGTGCTCCTACATTAAAGTAATATTCATGCATTACCTTCATACTTTCCTCGACATTATGTAGCTTCATTCAGACCTCCAACTAGGTTCCCTGCATTATAGAGTAAGCATTGACATTGGATAGGCTGGGGTTGTTTTCTTTGGAACAGAGGAGGCTGAGGGGAGACCTTATTGAGGTGTTTAAAATTATGAGGGGCCTGGATAGAGTGGATAGAAAGGGCCTATTTCTCTTAGTAGAGGGGTCAACAACCAGGGGGCATAGATTTAAAGTAATTGGTGGAAGTTTAGAGGGGATTTGAGGGGAACTTTCGTCACCCAGAGGGTGATGGGGGTCTGGAACTCACTGCCTGAAAGGCTGGTTGAGGCAGGAACCCTCATCACATTCAAAAAGTACTTGAATGTGCACTTGAAGTGCCTAACCTGCAGGGCTATGGACGAAGAGCTGGAAAGTGGGATTAGGCTGGATAGCCCTTTGTCGGCCGGTGCCAACACGATGGACTGAAAAGGCTTCCTTCCGTGCTGTAAACTTCTATGATGCTCTGATTCTATGACATTGTTTATGATGTAACACCACACTTTATGCCTTCTTTATAATCTGGAGTATTTGCGTCCACCCCAAAAATGACCTTGTGTCACTTGATATGATGATCTTTAGCACGATTTGCAGAAGATCCTTAAACTGCTTTTGTACAGCGACATTTTCACCAGGAATTGAGTGTTCCACGGCTGGACTTTTCAAACTTAAAATGAATCAAGTGATTTATTAGTATCTTATTGAACTGGTCAAAAATCATCCTTTTTCTCACATTTTTTGCAAACAGAGGAATATTGGCCCTCAGGAGACTATTTTAAAGGGTACATATCAAGCGTATCTAACTAAGCTTGTGGGAACATGGGTTTTTAGTTCCTTCAGCTTCCTTAGAGGTGAAGTTGTGCTCCTGCAGTTACAGCAAATTCCCTTGTGCACATGTGATATTTTAATGATCTCACTTAATGATCTGTTTATGTCCCTCTGTAACTTCTTACTTCCATCTGCACAATTTACTCTGCCTCCTAACTTAGGGTCATCTGTAAACTTGGATACACAACTCTCTATTCCTTCATCCAAGTCATTGATATATACAATGAAAAGCTGAGGCCCCGATACAGATCCCTGGGGAACACCACTTGTCACATTCCACCAATCAGAGATTGTTCCTTTTATCCCTACTCTCTATCGCCGAACTGCCAAAGAATTAGCAACCCACATGACAAGGTTACCTGCAATTCTGTGCATTTTCATTTTTGCTAATAATCTCTTGTGTCGAGCCTGATCAGTTGTCTTCTGGAAGTCCATACAGACACCATTCAAAGAAACTCCACTATACTCCATGATGGTGACCTCAAAAAAATTCAACGAGATTAGCCACACATCCCCGACCCTCCATAAATCCATGCTGACTGTCTTTGATCAGCTCATACTTGTCCAACTGCTCTGTCTCTCTGTTTCAGACAATAGATTGCAGTAACTTCCTCACAAGTGATGTTAAACTGATGGGTCTGCAGTTACCAGGTTTCTCAACAACAACAACAACAACTTATATTTATATAGCACATTGAACACAGCAAAACGTCCCAAGGTGCTGCACAGGAGTGTTTTAAGAAAAAACAAATAAATTTGATACTGAGCCAGATAAGAAGAAATTATGGCAGATGACCAAAAGCTGGGTGAAAGAGGTAGGTTTTAAGAAGCGTCTTAAAGGAGGACAGATAGGTAGAGAGGCGGCAAGATTTAAGGAGGGAGTTCCAGAGCTTGGGGCCGAGGTAGCTGAAGGCACAGCGAGCAATGGTTGAGCAGTTATAATCAGGGATGCTCAAGAGGGCAGAATTTGAGGAGCGCAGACATATCGAGAGTTGTGAGGCTGAAGGAGGTGAAATAGGGAGGGATGAGGCCATGTAAGGATTTGTAAACAAGGATGAGAATTTTGAAATCTCCTTCGTTTATAATGGTATAAAATTATAGGTAGACTGGAAGTATCTTAAGTCAAGTAAATTAGCTATTAGAGTTGTGATCTGTTTATTATTTTACCCTTTGGGGAATTTAGAAAATAGTTCTACTGTAATTTTGTCACTCTATTACATCACTGTTTATTCACTTCATTTGTTCATTGTTTATTTTATACATTTGCTTTGTCTATTACATTTTAAACAAGAGCATTGTGAATATAGAAACATAGAAACATAGAAAATAGGTGCAGAAGTAGGCCATTCGGCCCTTCGAGCCTGCACCACCATTCAATATGATCATGGCTGATCATTCACCTGAGTACCCCTTTCCCACTTTCTCTCCATACTCCTTGATCCCTTTAGCCATAAGGGCCATATCTAACCTCCTCTTGAATATATTCAATGAACTGGCATCAACGACTCTCTGCGGCAGCGAATTCCACAGATTAACAACTCTCTGAGTGAAGAAGTTCCTCCTCATCTCAGTCCGAAATGGCCAACCCCTTATTCTAAGACTGTGTCCCCTGGTTCTGGACTTCCCCAACATCGGGAACATTCTTCCCACATCTAACCTGTCCCATCCCGTCAGAATCTTATACGTTTCTATGAGATCCCCTCTCATCCTTCTAAACTCCAGTGTATAAAGGCCCAGCTGATTTAGTCTCTCCTCATATGTCAGTCCAGCCATCCCTGGAATCAGTCTGGTGAACCTTTGCTGCACCCTCAATAGCAAGAACGTCCTTCCTCAGATTAGCAGACCAAAACTGAACACAATATTCCAGGTGAGGTCTCACCAAGGCCCTGTACAATTGCAGGAAGACCTCCCTGCTCCTTTACTCAAATCCCCTAGCTATGAAGGCCAACATGCCATTTGCCTTCTTCACCGCCTGCTGCACCTGCATGCCACCTTTCAATGACTGATGAACCATGACACCCAGGTCTCATTGCAAATCCTCTTTTCCTAATCTGCCCCCATTCAGATAATACTCTGCCCCTGTGTTTCTGCCACCAAAGTGGATAACCTCACATTTATCCACATTATACTGCATCTGCCATGCATTTGCCCACTCACCCAACCTATCCAAATCACCCTGCAGCCTCTTAGCATCCTCCTCACAGCTCACACCACCACCCAGTTTAGTGTCATCTGCAAACTTGGAGATATTACACTCAATTCCTTCATCCAAATCATTAATGTATAAAGTAAAGAGCTGGGGTCCCAGCACTGAGCCCTGTGGCACTCCACTAGTTACTGCCTCCCATTCCGAAAAAGACCCATTTATCCCGACTCTCTGCTTCCTGTCTGCCAACCAATTCTCTATCCACGCCAGTACATTACCCCCAATATCATGTGCTTTGATTTTACACATCAATCTCTTATGTGGGACCTCGTCAAATGCCTTTTGAAAGTCCAAATACACCACATCCACTGGTTCTCCCTTGTCCACTTTACTAGTTACATCCTCAAAAAATTCCAGAAGATTCGTCAAGCATGATTTCCCTTTCGCAATTGCATGCTGACTTGGACCGATCCTGTCACTGCTTTCCAAAAGCGCTGCTATTTCATCTTTAATAATTGATTCCAACTGATGTCAGGCCAACCGGTCTATAATTACCCGTTTTCTCTCCCTCCTTTTTTAAAAAGTAGTGTTACATTTGCTACCCTCCAGTCCATAGGAACTGATCCAGAGTCGATAGACTGTTGGAAAATGATCACCAATGCATCTAGGGCCACTTCCTTAAGTACTCTGGGATGCAGACAATCAGGCCCCGGGGATTTATCGGCCTTCAATCCCATCAATTTTCCCAACACAATTTCCCGCCTAATAAGGATATCTGTCAGTTCCTCCTTCTCACTAGACCCTCGATCCCATAGTACATTCAGAAGGTCATTTATGTCTTCCTTCGTGAAGACAAAACCAAAGTATTTGTTCAATTGGTCTGCCATTTCTTTGTTCCCCATTATAAATTCACCTGAGTCCAACTGCAAGGGACCTACGTTTGTCTTCACTAATCTTTTTCTCTTCACATATTTATAGAAGCTTTTGCAGTCAGTTTTTATGTTCCCGGCAAGCTTCCTCTCATATTCTATTTTCCCCCTCCTAATTAAACACTTTGTCCTCCTCTGCTGAATTCTAAATTTCTCCCAGTCCTCAGGTTTGCTGCTTTTTCTGGCCAATTTAAATGCCTCTTCCTTGGATCTAACACTATCCTTAATTTCCCTTGTTAGCCACGGTTGAGCCATCTTCCCTGTTTTATTTTTACTCCAGACAGGGATGTACAACTGTTGAAGTTCATCCATGTGATCTATAAATGTTTGCCATTGCCTACCCACCGTTAACCCTTTAAGTAACATTTGCCAGTCTATTCTAGCCAATTCGCGCCTCATACTGTCGAAGTTAGCTTTCCTTAAGTTTCGGGCCCTAGTTTCTGAATTAACTGTGTCACTCTCCATCTTAATAAGAAATTCTACCATATTATGGTCACTCTTCCCCAAGGGGCCTCGCACAACAAGATTGCTAATTAGTCCCTTCTCGTTACACATCACCCAGTCTAGGATGGTCAGCTCTCTAGTTGGTTCCTCGACATATTGGTCAAGAAAACCATCCTTAATACACTCCAGGAAATCCTCCTCCACCGTATATGTAAATTAAAGTAGCCCATGATAACTGCTGTACCTTTATTGCACATATCCCTTATTTCTTGTTTGATGCTGTCCCCAACCTCACTACTATTGTTTGGTGGCCTGTACACAACTGCCACCAGCGTTTTCTGCCCTTTGGTATTCCGCAGCTCCACCCATACCGATTCCACATCATTCAAGCCAATGTCTTTCCTTACTATTGCATTAATTTCCTCTTTAACCAGCAACGCCACCCCGCCTCCTTTTCCTCTCTGTCTATCCTTTCTAAATGTTGAATATCCCTGGATGTTGAGTTCCCAGCCTTGGTCACCCTGGAGTCATGTCTCTGTAATGCCAATTACATCATACCCATTAATTGCTATCTGCGCAGTTATTTCATCCACCTTATTCCAAATACTCCTCGCATTGAGGCACAGAGCCTTCAGGCTTGTCTTTTTAACAACTTGCCCCTTTAGAATTTTTCTGTAATGTTGCCCTTTTTGTTTTTTGCCTTGGGATTCTCTGCCCTCCACTTTTACTATTCTCCTTTATATCTTTTGTCTTTGCCTCCCTCTTTTTTCCCTCTGCCTCCCTGCATAGGTTCCCATCCTCCTGCCATATTAGTTTATCTCTTCCCCCACAGCATGAGCAAATACTCCCCCTAGGACATTGGTTCTGGTCTTGCCCAGGTGCAGACCGTCCGGTTTGTACTGGTCCCACCTCCCCCAGAACCGGTTCCAATGCCCCAGGAATTTGAATCCCTCCCTGCTGCACCACTGCTCAAGCCACGTATTCATCTGAGCTATCCTGCGATTCCTACTCTGACTAGCATGTGGCACTGGTAGCAATCCTGAGATTTCTACTTTTGAGGTCCTATTTTTTAATTTAGCTCCTAGCTCCCTAAATTCGTCTCGTCGGACCTCATTCTGTTTTTTACTTATATCGTTGGTACCTATGTTCACCCTCCCTTTTCAGAATGTCCTGCACCCGCTCCGAGACATCCTTGACCCTTGCACCAGGGAGGCAACATATCATCCTGGAGTCTCGGTTGCGGCCGCAAAAACGCCTATTTATTCCCCTTACAATTGAATCCCCCATCACTATAGTTGTCCCACTCTTTTTCCTGCCATCCTGTGCAGCAGAGCCATCCACGTGCCATGAACTTGGCTGCTGCTGCCCTCCCCTGATGAGTCATCCCCCTCAACAGTACCCAAAGCGGTGTATCTGTTTTGCAGGGGGATGACCGCAAGGGACCCCTGCACTACCTTCCTTGCACTGCACGTCCTGTTGGTCACCCATTTACTATCTGGCTGTGTACCCTTTACCTGCAGTGAGACCAACTCACTCAACGTGCTATTCACGTCATTCCCAGCATCGTGCATGCTCCAGAGTTAATCCACCCGCAGCTCCAGTGCCGCAATGCGGTTCGTCAGGAGCTGGAGGCAGATACACTTCCCGCACACATAGTCGCCAGGGACATCGGAAGCGTCCCTGACTTCCCACATGATACAGGAGGAGCATAACACGTGTCCGAGCTCTCCTGCCATGACTTCACCGTTAAATAAACTTAATTTGGCAACAACAATGCTAAATGCTACTTACTGATAAAGAAGGACAAAGAGAAGCTACTTACCAATCACCAGCCAATCACTTACCCCCTTGGCTGTGCCGTCAACTTTCGATTTCTTTCTACTTCTTTATTGCCTTCTCCCTGCAGTTGCACAAGCACGCCTTTATAGGCCTCTCCGATCCCCGGACTCTCGCCTCAGCGACGCACCTCCCGACTCCTGATCTCGCGGCCTTTATAGGCCTCTGCTTATCCGCAGATTCTCGCCTCAGCGACGCACCTCCCGACTCCTGATCTCACGGCCTTTATAGGCCTCTGGCGATCCCCGGACCCTCGCCTCAGCGACGCACCTCCCGACTCCTGATCTCACGGCCTTTATAGGCCTCTGGCGATCCCCGGACTCTCGCCTCAGCGACGCACCTCCCGACTCCTGATCTCACGGCCTTTATAGGCCTCTGGCGATCCCCGGACTCTCGCCTCAGCGACGCACCTCCCGACTCCTGATCTCACGGCCTTTATAGTTATATTTAGTTTTGAAGCTTGAATTGAAATCTTCTCACAGCATACGGTATCTAATAATCATTATCACACATGGTTGGTTAACCCAGGCAAATACCAAAATCTTTCCCAGAGATCCTAATGAAAATAATCTTTCTAGAAGTCTTCAAGAGTTGGAAATCATCCATGAGTGGTTTAAAGCATGAGTGCCAGAGCAATGCAGAATGAAAAGACCCAAAAACTTGGCGTGGATATTTAAATAAAGAACTATTCTGATCAAAGCTGCCCTAGATGAAGATGAAGGATTGTCTTATAGAAACATAGAAAACATAGAAACCTACAGCGCAGAAGGAGGACATTTCAGCCCATCGTGCCCGTGCCGGCCGACAAAGAGCCACACGGCTCTCGGTCAGCAGCCCTGAAGGTTACATATAAATCTATGAACAATGAACAATGGTGGACAGCTAAAGAGCATCCGGCCCAACCAGTCTGCCCTACACAACTGCGATACCCCATGTATCGCAACATTTTAAAGTCCACCCTACCTGGAGCCATGCAAACTCCTGGGAGAGGCAAAAAACAGATAAAAACCCAGGCCAGTTGGGGGAAAAAATCTTGGGGAAAATTCTTCTTCGACCCATCCAGGCGATCGAAACTAGTCCAAGAGATCACCCTGGCCGTATTAGATTCGATGATGTACTTACCATCGTGTCTGCATCAGCCAACAAGAGGTTATCCAGTCTAATCCCACTTACCAGCTCTAGGTCAGTAACCCTGCAGGTTAAGGCATTTCAAGTGTCCATCCAAGCACCTTTTAAAGGTGGTGAGGGCTTCTGCCTCCACCACCCTTCCAGGCAGCGAGTTCCAGACCCCCACAACCCTCTGCGTGAAGAAGCTTCCCCTCAGATCTCCTCTAAACCTTCCAACAACCGCCTTAAACCTATGTCTCCTCATAATTGACCCCTCCACCAAGGGGAATAGGTCCTTGCTATCCACTATATTCAGGCCCCTCAAAATTTTATACAACTCAATGAGGTCTCCCCTCAGCCTCCTCTGTTCCAAGGAGAACAAACCCAGCCTATCCAATCTGTCCTCATAGCTAAGATTCTCCATTCCAGGCAGCATCCTCGTAAGTCTCCTCTGCACCCTCTCCAATGAAATCACGTCCTTCCTATAATACGCCGACCAGAAATGCATGCAGTACTCCAGCTGTGGCCTAACCAGTATATTATACAATTTAAGCATAACCTCCCTGCACTTGTATTCTATGCCTCGGCCAATAAAGGCAAGCATTCCGTCTGTCTTCTTAACCACCTATCCACCTGGCCTGCTACTTTCAGGGATCTGTGGACAAGCACTCCAAGGTCCCTTTGTTCATCTACACTTCTAAGTGGCATACCATTTAATGTGTATACCCTATCCTTATTAGCCCTCCGCAAGTGCATTACCTCACACTTCTCTGAATTAAATTCCATTTGCCACTGTTCTGCCCACCTGACCAGTAGATTGATATCCTCCTGTAGTCCATGACTTTCCTCTTCATTATTAACCACACAGCCAATTTTAGTGTCATCTGCAAACTTTTTTTATCATACCCTCTATATTCAAATCTAGTCGTCCTGGTTCAACCCTTGCCACTGGATAAAGGCCTAGCTCTGTCAAGCCCGTGTGGTGGCTGCTATGCAACGGCCACCACATGTTAAAAAAAATCCACGCACAGGCATCTTCCACCCTTCAATTGGAGTTCAGGACTGGAACATCGGGTTCTTCATTGAAACATCTGTGAACTCTTGTGGAAGCAAATCATCCTCGTTCGAGGGACCGCCTATGATGATGATTTGAAATCTAGATCATTGATGTATACCACAAAAAGCAAGGGACCTAGTACTGAGCCCTGCGGAAATGCACTGGAAATGTCCTTCCAGTCAAAAAACATCCATCAACCATTACCCTTTGCTTCCTACCTCTAAGCCAATCTTGGATCCAACTTGCCACTTTGCCCTGGATCCCATGGGCTTTTACCTTCATGACCAGTCTATCATGTGGGATCTTATCAAAAGCTTTGTTAAAGTCCATCTACACTACATTCTACACACTACCCTCATCGACCCTCTTGGTTACCTCCTCAAAAAATTTAATCAGGTTAGTCAAACACGATCTTCCCTGATTGTCCCTGATTAATCCTTGCCTTTCTATATGTAGAAACATAGAAACATAGAAAATAGGTGCAGGAATAGGCCATTTGGCCCTTCGAGCCTGCACTGCCATTCAATGAGTTCATGGCTGAACATGCAACTTCAGTACCCCATTCCTGCTTTCTCGCCATACCCCTTGATCCCCCTAGTAGTAAGGACTACATCTAACTCCTTTTTGAATATATTTAGTGAATTGGCCTCAACAACTTTCTGTGGTAGAGAATTCCACAGGTTCACCACTCTCTGGGTGAAGAAGTTTCTCCTCATCTCGGTCCTAAATGGCTTACCCCTTATCCTTAGACTGTGACCCCTGGTTCTGGACTTCCCCAACATTGGGAACATTCTTCCTGCATCTAACCTGTCTAAACCCATCAGAATTTTAAACGTTTCTATGAGATCCCCTCTCATTCTTTTGAACTCCAGTGAATACAAGCCCAGTTGATCCAGTCTTTCTTGATATGCCAGTCCCACCATCCCGGGAATCAGTCTGGTGAACCTTCGCTGCACTCCCTCAATAGCAAAAATGTCCTTCCTCAAGTTAGGAGACCAAAACTGTACACAATACTCCAGATGTGGCCTCACCAAGGCCCTGTACAACTGTAGTAACACCTCCCTGCCCCTGAACTCAAATCCCTCACTATGTAGATTTATTCTGTCCTTCAGGAACTTTTCCAATAATTTTCCGACCACAGAGGTTAGCCTGACAGACCTGTAATTATTCGGCCTATGCCTTTCTCCCTTTTTAAACAAGGGTACCACATTAGCAGTCCCGAGTCCTCCAGCACCATGCCTGAATCCAAAGAGGACTGGAAAATGATGGTCAAAGCCTCTGCTATATCCTCTCTTGATTTGCTCAACAGCCTGTAATGCATTTCATCTGGATCTGGGGAATTATCCACTTTCAAAGCTGCCAAATCCCCCAATACCTCCTCTCTCATTATGTCTATTTTGTCCAGAATTTCACACTCCTCCTCGATAGCAGTATCTACATGGCTCCTTTTCTTGTGAAAACAGATACAAAGTATTCATTCAGAAGCATACCAACATCTTCCACCTCCACACACACATTATCCTCATGGTCTCTAATAGGCCCTACCCTTTCTTTAGTTATCCTCTTGCTCTTAATATATTTATAGAACATCTTTGGGTAATGGGGAAATGTAGGGCAGTTTGGGCCTGTACTCATTGGAGTTTAGAAGAATGAGAGATGATCTTGTTAAAATATATAAGATTCTGAGGGGGCTTGACAGGGTGGATGCAAAGAGGATGTTTCCCCTTGTGGGGGAATCTAGAAGTAGAGGACATAGTTTGAGAATAAGGGGTTGCCCAGTTAAGATGGAGATGAGGAGGAATTTCTTCTGAGGGTTGTGAATCTTCGGAATTCTCTACCCCAGAGACTGTGGAGGCTGAGTCATTGAATATATTCAAGGTGGAGATAGACAGAGTTTTGAACTACAGGGGGCTCAAGTTTTATGAGGAGCCGGCAGGGAAGTGGAGTTGAGGGCAAGATCAGATCAGCCATGATCTTATTGAATGGCGGAGAAGGCTCGAGGGGCCAAATGGCCTAGTCCTACTCCTATTTCTCATGTTCTGATGTTTTTATGTTCTTAAACCTCAAATGCATTTAAAGCTACCAATGGATCCTCCGTGGTGCTGTGGTTCCTTTTGTTTGTGGCCCACAGTTGCATTGCACTATACTAGTGCCTTGCAAAACTAAGGAAAGGGTGAAACGGGCTAGCAAATCATAATCATTTTGAGGAACTAGGACAGCAGGCAGAGAATGGATATCCAACCAAAGTCTCGTTAAGCAGGATTTGCATAGCAAGCCAAAAATATGCAAAGCAGGAATGGGGTAGTAGACTATAATCATGTCAAGGAGCACAGCAAGTCACAACCACATCAAGGAAATAGAATAGCTAGGGACGGGCTTGCAAGCCAGAAGTCATTGTGCCCAAGTTTCGGCCTCAGTTGCTCCTGATTTTTTGGAGCAACTGGTGTAGAACGGAGTATCTTAGAAATTCAAATTCTCAGCATTTAGTTTGCTCCAATTCTAGTCAATTAGAACAGTTTCACTTTGGAACAGAATTTTTTTTTCAAAAGGGGGCGTGACCGGCCACAAACGCCTGTTTTCAAAGTTTTGGCAGTGAAAACTTACTCCAAACTAACTTAGAATGGAGTAAGTGAAGATTTTTGTACGCTCGAAAAAAACCTTGTCTCCACTTTAGAAAATCAGGCATAGGTTACAAATTAGGCGTAGGGAACGAGGTAGGGGGGGGAGGGGGGAGAAGGGAAGTCATTAAATTCTACAATCAATCCTTAGTTATACTTATACAAATATTATACAAATAAATCCAACCTGAATAAAAATTTATAAGCAAAGAAAATAAACCATGTTCCTACCTGTGTGAAACATCAGCAGCCTTCGAGCTGCTGTGCTTCAGGTAGGTCTTTCATGTTGGAGACAGGCAGGGGTGTGGCGTCAGTGTCTCGACAGCAGCCCCAACAGCGGCAGCAAGCAGCCTTCGAGCTGAGCTGCTGTGCTGCAGGCAGGCCTTCATTCTGTTAGTGGCTGGCCGGCAGCCGAAGGATCAACACCAGACGCACGCAGCTTTTCAAGGGGGCTGAGGCCATTCGGCCATGGGATAGGAGCGGCGTCAGTGGCTGGCCGGCAGCCGAAGGATCAACACCGGACGCACGCAACTTTTCAAGGGGGCTGAGGCCATTCGGCCATGGGATAGGAGCGGCGTCAGTGGCTGGCCGGCAGCCGAAGGATCAACACCGGACGCACGCAACTTTTCAAGGGGGTTGAGGCCATTCGGCCACGCTTAAGGGCCGGCGTCAGTGGCTCGACGGTAGCCGAGTCCTTTTAAAAATGGCCGAGTGCCAATGTTTGTTTGACACTGCGCGTGCGCGCATGCTCCAACGTGCACGCGCAGGGTTGCCAGCAACACGTTTGCTCATTTAAATTGGACCCGTCCCCCACTACTTACAGAATCGGCGCGAGTGTTTGGCTCCGCCCCCCACTTTGAAGAGCGCGCCGCGCCAAGCTAAGATTGAGCTCCGAGGAGCCGGAGAATATCGAAGTTTTTTTCTAGCGCACTTTTAGGCGCAAAGAACAGGCTTCCAGCTTGGAGGTGCGCCGTTTTCGGCGCGGGCCGAAACTTGGGGCCATTATAACCAGGCAGCCAAGATATAGGATCGAAAACTTTAACCATTTCAAACAGGACATAAGATGGCAACCACACAACATAATGGGCCCAAGTTTCCACATGATTCGCGCCTGATTTTTAGGAGCAACTGGTGGAGAATGGACTATTTTAGAAATCGCAATTCTCCACATTTTTTTTTCTGCAGTTCTAGTCAGGTAGAACAGTTCTAGTTTAGAACAGAATTTTTTCTTCAAAAGGGGGCGTGTCCGGCCACTGACGCCTGATTTGAAAGTTTCCACAGTGAAAATGTACTCCAAACTAAAGTAGAATGGAGCCAGTGAAGATTTTTGTAGAACTGAAAAAAACCTGTTCTACACATTAAAAAATCAGGCGCAGGTTATAAATTAGGCGTCCAGAACGAGGTGGGGGGGTGGGAAGGGAAGTCATTAAATTCTACAATAAATCCTTATTTATACTTCTACAAATATTATACAAATAAATCCAACCTGAATAAACATTTATAAGCCAAGAAAAGATGAAATAAACCATCTTCCTACCTGTGTGAAAGTGCTTCAGCCAGGGAGAATTCTGCAGCCGTTTGTGTCGCTGAGCGGGAGGGGGAGAGAGAGAGAGAGAGAGAGAGAGAGAGAGGGGGGGGGAGGGAGGGAGAGAGAGGGGAGGGAGGGAGAGAGGGAGGGAGGGAGGGAGAGAGAGAGGGGGGGAGGGAGGGAGAGAGAGGGGGGGGAGGGAGAGAGAGCGGGGAGGGAGGGAGAGAGAGGTGGGGAGGGAGGGAGAGAGGGGGGGGAGGGAGGGAGAGAGAGGGGGAGGGAGGGAGAGAGAGGGGAGGGGAGGGAGAGAGAGGGGAGGGAGGGAGAGAGAGGGAGGGGAGGGAGAGAGAGGGGGGGAGGGAGGGAGAGAGAGAGAGGGGGAGGGAGGGAGAGAGAGAGAGTGAGCGGGGGGGAGGAGAGAGAGAGCTGCGGGGGGGGGGGAGAGAGAGAGCGGGGGGGTGGGGTGAGAGAGACAGCAGGGGGGTGGGGGAGAGAGAGGGGGGGTGGGGGAGAGAGAGGGGGGGGAGAGAGAGGGGGGGGGGAAGGGAGAGGTCGGATCGGATCCAGTCCAGGAGTCGGGAGTCGGGTCCAGTGGGGGGGGGGGGGTTCGGGTCGGGGAACAGGAGCACGGGTCGGGTCAGTCGGAGGGGGGGGGGGCGGGTCGGGTCGGGGAACAGGAGCGCGGGTCGGGTCAGTCGGGGGGGGGAGCGGGTGTCGGGTCTTGTCGGGGGCGGGGAGCAGGAGCAGGCCCCAGTGAGGCCATTCAGCCAGGGCTCGGGGCTGCGTGCTTCGGGCCCCTCCCACACAGTTCGGCGCCTGGAGCTACTGCACTTGCGTGCCGACTGTAGCGCGCATGTGCAGAGGTCCCGGCACTGTTTTCAGCGCCGGGACCTGGCTCCGCCCCCCCCACAGCTCGTGCTGGCTGCGCCGAGGGCCAGAGGACCTGTACGTAGGTGGAGAATACCGAGGATTTTTTTAGGCGCCGTTTTAGGCGCGAAAAACAGGCGCCCAGCTCGGAGGGGCGCCCGTTTTTTTTCTTGTGGAAACTTGGGCCCAATGTGCCTATACAAAACAAAACAGGGAAACCACAACATGATTAGAATAGAAAAAAAAACACCTGCATTAAAAATAAGAGTCATGTAGTGCTAAGGAATTAACTCAGTATATAACTGCAGTGTACCCATGAGCTGTGATTGCTAACACTGTACATTTCCAATATAAATGACTAATTTATGCCAATACAAGAAAATCCAGTCATGATTATGATTGTACCACTGTAAATTATTTATGCATGCTGTTATAATACATTCCAGCCTTGAACTGCAGGGTGCCATCACTAACTGACAGAAGAACAAATTTTACTATAAAAGAAGAGTTGCAAACTGAAGCAGAAACAATGCCATATTTGCTTATGATTGTTCACAGTATTGGACAATGCATGAATGCAACACATTTTTTTATGAAGCACAGATTTATCTGATTGTGGTAAAACTAATAAAAAAAAAAAAATTCTCCTCCAACTCGAAAGTCCGGATCCAAAATAGAATCAGCATACACTAAACTGTTGGGGACACCATCGCACACCGGCACTGGAGGTGAGGGATTCTGCTTATCCAATAGCACGAGACTACCAAGTGTTTGGAAGCACATAGTTCACCTATAGCACCACAAGGCCACAGGGAATCAGATACTTTAATGTAATCAGATACATGCAAACTCTCAGGCCAATAGAAGTATGCTCCTGATATGGCCAGGGAAGTAGACAAACAAAACCCCAGATATCACTGACAGAGCCCAATTTTGAGTGTTGCACCATTAGAATTCATTCTGGCTGTTCAGCTGTTTTAAAAAAATTACCAACATCTTTGCTTATAAATCTGCAAACATTGGGTCTATGAATCTCTGATGATGACTGTTCAAAGACAAAGCTGGAGAAATGCAAAGACCCAAAGAACAGTGGGATAATATCGTAACACAATAACAAAAATGTCACCTTGCTGCGTTTTTGATTGGGGGAGGAAAGTGAAGTGTTACTGCAATTCTCAAAGGGTTGGATGCAAAGCATCCGAGTTCTTTAGTTAAACAGTGATTAGATTAGTTCACAACCAACAGAGTGAAGCACCTCAGAATGTATTCAGTAACTAGCACACAGGTAATTAGTAGCAGCACCAAACTGTATATCATCCAGTTTTCTCAAAAACAGTTCAGGGGTGCTAGCAAATTTAGGCACGTTTAATATGTAGAGCCCCATTCAGCATCTTTACTTTTTGTAACAACACATATCATAATCTTATTATTTTAAAGTCTCTGCAGGTACCACATCCATCCCTGGATCCACTTTAACCTGATTCAATTAACTGGCAGACTTTATACGGTGCGAAGAGCCTGATAATCATATTATAGAATTAATATAGTATGATGTATTGTCATACTGAGTAACTGTGACAACCCGAGCAATGTGCACTTACGTCTTCACATTACAGTAATTTGAAAGTCCTGTTTTTTTTTTCTATCAATTTTACAGGTTTGTTTAGCGGTTCAGCATTCTCAGCAGTAGGAAGCAATGGGGGAAGAAGATAAATTGTACTGTAGCATTGCAACGAATGTAGCCACTGCACTGTACGATTGTGAGACAAGTGATGAAAAGCTTTGTCATCATTTACCTTAAACCGCAGTTTAGAACTGTTTCGAACGACTTTGTTTTTAAACTACACTGGGAATGATGAGAAAGGGCAACTTCCTGGTGATCGCTGTTTTATGTTCGTTTCTGCGTCTCCATGAATGTATCCAGGGAATCGCCACGTCTTATACATCAGGTAGGAGCCAGGTTCAATTCCTGGTCTGTGCTAAATGAGCTAATCTCACCAGGGTAGCAGTCGAGGCACTACAATTGGTTCCAATGTCCTTGGGCTATTTAGTGACCCCTGCTGGAAGCATACGGTGATGAGATGAGACCGATATTGAATATAAAAGGAAAGTTTTTTAAGAACAAGAATTAAAATGTGGAAAACAAACATTTATCCAAAATCAAAAGAAGGAAATGTGGTAAGAAAAAGCCAAGGTGGCTGACTGGCTATGTACAAAGACAAATAAGATATAGACAGAAATGTTTCTATAAATTAAAAACATTTAATACTCAAATAATACAGGGTTGAATACAAGGAACAAGTAAAGAAAACGAAGGCTGCTATTAGATCAACAAAAAGGCTAATGGAAAAAAAGGATTGTAGACAACTGTGGCAGTGATGGGTAGAGCTTTTTTAGTTATGTGAAGTGTGAGAGAACTATCAAAGATTGTATTGGGCCACTGACGGGTGTTCAAGGACAGGTTACAAAGGACTCACGAGGCATGGCGGAAATATTAAATGAGTACTTTGCATCAGTTTTCACCCTTGAAGATGATGCTCGAATATTTGTATTTAATAATACTAGTTTTGTTACTAACATTAACATAGATAAACATATTGTTTTAGAAAGAATTAAGAACTTGAAAATAGTTAGAGCAGCCGGGCTGGATGATATCCACCCGAGGGTCCTTCGGGAGATGGGACATGTGCTGTGCAAGCCCCTGGCCTGTATTTTTAATAGCTCACAGCACTCTGGAATGGTTCCTACAGATTGGAAGGAGGCTAACGTAGTCTCCATTTTTTTTAAAAAGGTGACAAGACAGACCTGGGTAACTATATGACTAAAAGAGGCCATGTATCACAAATCTAATTGTATTTTTGAAAAAGTTACAAAGTTGGTGGATGACCGAAGCCAAGTAGACATTGTCTACTTAGATGTCCAAAAAGCTTTTGATAAGGTACTGCATAAGAGGCTTCTCTATAAGATCGGAGAGTCTGGTACAAGTGGAAATATATAACTATATCAGTTTAATATCAGGAATAGAAAGAAAGAAAGACTTGCATTTATATAGCGCCTTTCACGAGCACCGGACGTCTCAATGCGCTTTACAGCCAATGAAGTACTTTTGGAGTGTAGTCACTGTGGTAATGTGGGAAACGCGGCAGCCAATTTGCGCACAGCAAGCTCCCACAAATAGCAATGTGATAATCACCAGATAATCTGTTTTTGTTATGTTGATTGAGGGATAAGTATTGGCCAGGACACCGGGGATAACTCCCCTGCTCTTCTTCAAAATAGTGCCATGGGATCTTTTATGTCCTCCTCAGTTTAATGTCTCATCTGAAAGACGGCACCTCCAATAATGTAGCACTCCCTCAGCAATGCATTGGAGTGTCAGCCTGGATTTATGTGCTCAAGTCCCTGGAGTGGGGCTTGAACCCACAACCTTCTGACCTAGAGGCAAGTGTGCTACCCACTGAGCTACAGCTGACACAAATAGGTAATAGGTAAGATGCTTGAAGGAATCATAAGGGATGCAATATATGAATAAAATAGGGAGGGACATATTCGGGACACCCAATATGGCTTCATAAAAAGAGATCATATATCACAAATCTAATTGTATTTTTGAAAAAGTTACAAAGTTGGTGGATGACGGAAGCCCAGTAGACATTGTCTACTCAGATGTCCAAAAAGCTTTTGATAAGGTACTGCATAAGAGGCTTCTCTATAATATCGGAGCGTCTGGTACAAGTGAAAATATATTGATTTGGATTCAAAATTCATCATCATCATAGGCAGTCCCTCGAAAGAGGATGATTTGCTTCCACATGAGTTCACAGATGTTTCAATTGAGTATATGATGAGACGTACAGTTTTGACCTTGTACAAGACCTTAGTCAGGCCGCACTTGGAATACTGTGTCCAGTTTTGGTCTCCTCACATGGTGGGTGATATTGAGGCTCTGGAAAGGATGCAGAAGAGGACCACTAGACTAATTCCAGTCTAACACATCTTAATTATCAAGATAGGCTAAAAGAGTTGGGACTCTATACCTTAGAGCAGCGTGTACTTAGGGGGAATTTGATTGGGGTTTTTAAGGGAATAGACGGTGTACCAGCTGACGGTTTATTTCAATTAAATAGGTTATGCAGAAATTTAAGTTGTATAGGGCTAGATCTAGGTTAGACGTCAGGGGATGGTTCTTTTCCCAGACAATAGTAGACCTCTGAAACAAGCTGTCGTTTCATGTGGTGGATGCAGACTCGCTGAATTCCTTCAAACTAAAGCTGGGTTTGTTTCTGGCTGCGGCAGAAATCACCTCTTACAGAAGGTAGGTACTGCAGGGAATTCAAGGCCAGAGTGATCTCCTGGGCTGGTTCTGATCGTAAAGATGGGTTGGAGAGGAATTTCCCAGATTTCATTTTCCCAAATTGACCTGGGTTTTTTATCTGTTTTTTTGCCTCTCCCAAGAGATCACATGGTTTCGGGTGGGGTGGAGTGTATATGTTGTGATACACAAGGTATCACAATTGTGTGGGACAGGCTCAATGGACTAGATGGTCTTTACCTGTCCGTCATTGTTCGTATATTCGTATGTAATTTCAATGAGAACAGGGTTTGGTTTGACCGTTAACTCCTAGGATTAAATAGGCTGCCAATACACGCTGCTAAAGCTTCACAAATCATTGAGGGGAGGCGAGGGGTGGTAGTAAAGTGCACCTAACATCTGTAAAACTGTGCCCCAGCAAGGGGTCATTGGCTTGGATTTTGCTCAACCCACCAGAGGAGGGTTGGGGCAGCAAATAGAAGTCCTGCCTGACCCCAGTCCAGTGTTCTCCTTGGGCCTCGTTAAATATGTCGGACAGGCTACCGGTACCATCCCCACCATCAAGAGGGGACCCAATACTTCCAAAGTAGAAAATACATCAGCGATGTGGGAGCGGCAATTAAAGGGACAAAACAATCATTATATTTTACTGAAGGTTTTGGACGGGAGGGAATCCTTCAACAAGTTAGTATTTGGCCCATTATGGAAGGACAGCAGGTCCTACACAAACATAGAAACATAGAAAATAGGTGCAGGAGTAGGCCATTTGGCCCTTCGAGCCTGCACCACCATTCAATATGATCATGGCTGATCATTTTTCAACTTTAGTACCCCATTCCTGCTTTTGTTCCATACCTCTTGATCTCTTTACCCGTAAGGGCCACATCTAACTCCCTTTTGAATATATCTAACAAACTGGCCTCAACAGCTTTCTGTGGTAGAGAATTCCACAGGTTCACAATTCTCTGAGTGAAGACGTTTCTCGTCATCTCGGTCCTAAATGGCTTACCCCTTACCCTTAGACTGTGACCCCTGGTTCTGGACTTCCCCAACATCAGGAAGTAGGGGCTTGCTGTTGATAGCCCAGGGACTACTGCTATCGTGGCAGCAGCCCCTGGGATTGAAAATATCAGGGACAACACAAAAAGAAATCAAGAGGCTAACCGTCATCTATTTAAAGTGGGAAAACTTCTTGACTGGCCTCACCACCCTAGTTTCCCATTTTTCTGCTGATATCCCAGCCAATTTAGAGCAGGAAAGGTGGTGGAAGAAATTGATGGAGTATTGTCCTCCTGGAAGACAAGAATGAATGAAGAGTTCAGAACTAATAAAAGTTGACCTGAATAAAAACTAGCTCTTGACAGACAGTTCATCTTCTCCATTGGGCAATCTCACCATCTCCAACCAAATGAAATGTTTTTTATAGTTTTGCTACTGCAACAACAACAACAATTTGTGTCTATATAATCTCTTCAACGTAGTGAAACATCCCAAGGCGCTTCACAGGAGTATTATGCAATAAAAATTTGACACCAAGCCACGTAAGTAGAAGTTAGTGCAGGTGACAGAAGTATGTTTTAAGGAGCGTCTTGAAGGAGGAAAGAGAGGTGGAGAGGTTTAGGCAGGGAGTTCCAGAGCTTGAGGCCCAGGCAGCAGAAGGCACGGCCACCAATGGTTCAGCGATTATAATCAGGGATGCTCAGGAGGGCAGAATTAGAGGAGCGCAAACATCTCCGAGAGCTGGAGGAGATTACAGAGATAGAGAAGGTTGAGGCCATGGAAAGATTTGAAAATAAGGATGAGAATTTTGAAATTGAGGCATTGCTTAACTGGAAATCAATGTAGGTCAGCAAGCACAGGGGTGATGGATGAGTAGGACTTGGTGCGAGTTAGGACATGGGTAGCTGAGTTTTGGATCACCTCTAGTTTACATAGGGTAGAATGTGGGAGGCCAGCCAGGAGTGCGTTGGAATAGTTAAGTCTAGAGGTAACAAAGGCCTGGCTTTAGCAGTGGATGAACTGAGGCAAGGGCGGAGATGGGCGATGTTAGGGAGTTGGAAATAGGCGATCTTAGTTATGCTGCGGATACATATAATCAAACATCACAATATATCGGATAGCTTTGGAGAGAGGGTGTTTTATGGAATTTCTTTGTGAGGGAACCATCGATCATGTGACTTACAGCAGAGATCACAGTACTATTGTGGTGCTTTGTAGTGAGTGGATACTATAAATAGATAGACAGTTTTAAATATCTTGCTAATTTTTCTCAACGTATTAGTGTAAAAAGCTGTTCTCTTGATCAGGTCAAAAGGGCCATCAAGCATTATAGCTCATCAGCAATTGGAATCAGAAACCAGAGGTATTGACCAGTTTTAAATGATGCTGTCACTTGAGTACTGAAATACACCATCTCTACAATGTGCAGAGCCAGACCCAAAACGTGACATTTTTTGGCACTTGATGAAGGGCACATCAACAGACTGTCACCATCCATTTACCATTTATTATAGCACTGCTGGTGTATCACTCAGGACGTGACTGCGAGGCTGCAGTGTAATTGACAGGATCAGGCCATTTATGTATCAAATAATGAGCACCTAGGAGACATTGTAAGGTTGGAATCCAATCAAGGGTTTTGCTGGTCAAATACAAGGCGCCAAGCTAATTTTGTATGTAGAGCCCTCTATTAACCATACAAGAGGACTGCTGTAAAGGAGGATGCTAAATGCACTGCAAAGAGATGTTTTTGGAACCGCTGTTAATGAGCGAGCCACAAAATGCATGCTGTATCTGGTGTCGGCATTCTTGTCGTGACAAACCTGTTATAAGAGACATAGGGTTAGAAATTGGTATGCCTTTCGGCCGTACCACAAAGCGACAGACCACACAGGAATAGCGCAGAAGTGTGCGCAACGCTATATTGGTTTGGGCGCTCGTTAGGCGAAACAAACCAAGCATCTTTACGTTGGCCCGGATTTTGTGGTTGTAATGACAGTGAAACTGTCAGGGTCTGCCATCATTACTCTGTGAAACTGAAAGCAACTTCTGGCGTCCACACATGCGCAGTTAAACACGGAAATCCAGACGTTGCTGCCAGTGATACCCTGCTCCCCCACACGGTGTGCTGTTGCAGTCTTCGTAATGGAAATCTTTAGCAATAACTTGATTTGAAACAAAGAAGACTTTTATTTATATAGCGCCTTTCAAGACCACCAGATGTCCCAAAGCACTTTACAGCCAATGAAGTACTTTTGACGTGTAGTCACTATTGTAATTTGATGTGAACTTCGGCTTTTTACGCTCTATTCTCGCTGTAAAAATCTTAAAGTTAAGCCTTGTTTAATGAGGTGTAACTGATTTTTTTAACGGCATACTGCTAAACAAACTCCCTGACCCTGAAAAACTAATTTTTTATGTGGAGTCACATTTCCTGCATTACTTTGTAAATAAAATTCCATGATTTTTAAAATAATTTTTTTAAGTTTGTTTATGATATTTCAGTGTCTAGCTTAATCCCATGTGTAAGGCCTAATCTTTATTTCATTCTCTGTAAAAATGATTAAGAAGTGAAAGATAATCAGTGCATTTTACTTGCTGGTTTGCTGTGTGTGAGAATTCTTCAATGTGATTGGCTGCTTAACCGGGTTGATGACATCACCATTAGTGGATGCTGGAGATCCCCTATAGGTGATGCCAGAATAAAATTAACATTGGGAAAGGTAAAATCCATGCCACAGACATTGCTAGAACTTAGTGGGCAGCTTTCTTCGAGATCAGCGGTGAGCTCCAGCACTTTGCCACTGACTGCAAAATCCAGAACAATATGTTGTTCATGGTCCTACGCTTGAATCAGGACCCTCTTGATAAATTGGTGTCTGATGTTACTTCTTAAACCTGCCCAAGAAATCAGGATGGGAACAGTTGGGACCCAACATTCAATGCAACCCACACTTCCATTCAGGTAAGTTGCTGTTTAGTCATTTTAGATCTGTAGGGGGCGTCTGTTTTTTTTTTTGGCTGTTTTGGCTCGTGTTTGGCTGTGAGACACTTTGAGAGTGAGGCCAGTGCACTTGGAATGTCTGTGAGGATTATCATCATGAAGGTGGGCAGGTGAAAGGGCATTTAGGTGCTAGTGGCCATAATTCAGTTAGATTTAAGGTAGTTATGGAAAAGGACGAGGTTAGACCAGTAATAAAAGTTCTAAATTAGGGAAAAGTCAACTTTGCTAAGCTGAGAGGTGATTTAGCCATAGTGTACTGGAAACAGCTACTTGAAGGTAAATCAGTGTCCGAGCAGTGGGAGACATTCAAGGAGGAGATCCGCAGGGTTCAGGCCAAATATGTGCCCTGAAAGAAAAAGGGTGGAACGAACAAATCTAGAGCCCCCTGGATGTCTAAGGACATACAGGATAGAATAAAGAAGAAAAGGGAAGCATATGACAGATACCGAGGGCTAAATACAGCAGAATTTCTCAAGGAGTATAGAAAGTCCAGGGATGAGATCAAAAGGGATATTAGGAAAGCAAAGAGCAAGCATGAAAAATTCTTGGCAAGTAAAATCAATGTTTTATAAATATATTAAGAGCAAGAGGATAACGAAAGAAAGGGTAGAGCCTATTAGAGACCATGAGGGTAATCTGTGTGTGGAGGCAGAAGATGTGGCTATGATTCTTAATGAATACTTTGCATCTTTTTTCACAAAAGAGAGGGCGATGCAGACACTGCTATCGCGGAGGAGGAGGATGAAATATTCGATTAAATAAACATAGTGAGAGAAGAGGTATTAAGGGATTTAGCAGCTTTGAAAATAGATAAGTCCCCAGGCCCAGATGAAATGCATCCCAGGCTGTTAAGTGAAGCAAAAGAGGAAATAGCAGAGGCTTTGTCCATCATTTTCCAATCCTCTCTGACTTCAGGTGTGGTGCCAGAGGACTGGAGGACTGCTAATGTTGTACCTTTGTTTAAGAGGGAGAAAGGGACAGACCGAGTAATTACAAGCCAATCAGCCTAACCTCAGTTGTGGCAAAATTATTGGAGAAAATCCTGAAGGACCGGATAAATTTACATTTAGAAAGACATGGGTTAATCAGGGACAGTCAGTATGGATTTGTTAAGGGAAGGTCATGTTTGACTAATTGGATTGAATTTTTCGAGGAGGTAACTAGGAGGGCCGATGAGGGCAGTGTGTATGATGTAATGTATATGGATTTTAACAAAGCTTTCGATAAGGTCCTACATGGCAGACTGGTCATGAAAGTAAAACTCCATGGGATCCAGGAAGAAGTGGCAAGTTGGATTCAAAATTGGCTCAAAGGCAGGAAGTAAAGGGCAAAGGTTGATGGGTGTTTTTGTGACTGGAAGGCTGTATCCAGTGGGGTTCCACAGGGCTCAGTAGTAGGTCCCTTGCTTTTTGTGGTATACATCAATGATCTAGACTTGAATATAGGGGGCATGATTAAGAAATTTTCAGATGATACAAAAATAGGCTTTGTGGTTGATAATGAAGAAGAAAGCTACAGACTGCAGGAAGATATCAATCAACTGGTTAGGTGGGCAGAATAATGGTAAATGGAATCTAATCTGGAGAAATGTGAGGTAATGCATTTGGGGTGGGCTAACAAGGACAGGGGATACACATTAAATGGTAGGTCATTGAGAAGTGTAGAGGAACAAAAGGACCTGGGAGTGCATGTCCACAGATCCCCGAAGGTAGCAAGCCAGGTGGATAAGGTGGTTAAGAAGGCATACAGAATGCTTGCCTTTATTAGCTGAGGCATAGAATATAAGAGTAGGTGGGTTATGCTTGAACTGTATAAAACACTGGTTAGGCCACAGCTGGAGTACTGCATGCAGTTCTGGTCACTGCATTACAGGGATGTGATTGCACTGGAGAGGGTACAGAGGAGATTTATGAGGATGTTGCCGGGAGTGGAGAATCTTAGCTATGAGGACAGATTGGATAGGCTGGGTTTGTTTTGCTTGGAACAGAGGAGGCTGAGGGGAGACCTCATTGATGTGTATAAAATTATGAGGGACCGAGATATCGTGGATAGAAAGTGTCTATTTCCCTTAGCAGAGGGGTCAACAACCAGGGGGCATAAATTTAAAGTAATTTGAGGGGATTTGAGGGGAAATTTCTTCACGCAGAGGGTTGTGGGGGTCTGGAACTCACTGCCTGAAAGGGTGGTAGAGGCAGAAGCCCTCACCACATTTAAAAAGTATTTGGATGTGCTGTGACCTGCAGGGTTACGGACCTCGAGCTGGAATTTGGGATTCGGCTGGATAGCCTCTTGTTGGCCGGCGTGGGCACGATGGGCCGAAATGGCCTCCTTCCGTGCTGTAAACTTCTATGATTCTATGATCAGTCTTGTATGGTGGTTCCTCAATGTCATCATCTGTGCCCCCTGCAGCTGCCCTATCCTTCTGCCCTTGTTCCTTTGAACAAGCACTAGATGGCAATCTCTATGCAGAACCCTCCAGTCTAGATCGAGTGATGCTTCCTCTTCTGATGTGCTGCCTCTTGTTCTTCTCCACGAGGGTCCTGAAATAGAAGAAAGGGACAAATATTAATAACAAGGGTAATGAGAGACAGATGCATGGCTTCTGAAGACCACAGCAATTTGTCACGGATAATGTGAGAGAAGGGGACATTTAGTTAAGAAGGGAAGGAGTGACGTTCTCTAGTCACTTGTTCCTGACATGACCCCTGCCCATGATGTCCATCACTTGTTCATCCGCAGTCCCCCCCTCCCCGCAGTCCTGTGGTTGCCTGCTTCCTCTTATTGCGTGCAAGCTTGTCCTGGCAGAAAACATTAGTATTAACATAGTGAGATGTTTTGAAGAGGTGAATGTCAGCGTAGAATAGTTTTGGTGGTGTTTGAAAGATGGCAGAGGTGTGTGGAGATGAGGGAAGTAATAGTGAATGAACCATGAACAGCTTGAGTAACGGGCTGACGATTCTCTATCACCTGTTTTGTGCAACCACTGAAGACCAATTTTAACCCCCATAAATGATAGAAAGTAGGTGCATTAGTAATCTCAGTCACTGTTGTCACCTGGAGCTTGCTTTATAGCTTTCAAAGATTGAAAAAGAGAGGAATTGCCCAGTCTTTTTCCTGAAAAATTTTGTATTTTTGTTTCTCCCAGGAGACTGCGTGATTGGGGGAGAGGGGGTGGGTTGATGATACGTGTAGTTTGCAGCCTGTTGGATTGGGACATGCTTGAAGGACCAGTTGATCTTTTCCTGTCTTATTTCACACAATCGAGGAGTGTGATGGCTTTGGATGCAAAAATATCTGAATATTACAGTGAGGGATTTTGTCTTTCAGAACGTGTTTCAGTGAGTGATTTGGTATGTTAGAGAATATTATAGTGAAGGCTGAGGTGACATAACAAAGTGTTACAGAATGTCTCTGTATTTTTTTAATTCCAACTATAAATAACAATAGTTATAGCACAGAGCTCTGAAAAAATTCAACATTTTTTTTAGGTCAGTGACAAATAAGTGGAAAGGCTACTGCAATTAGCATATGAGTGCAAAGAAAGTATGTCATATACGATTTGCAAAGTATAATCTTTTATATGCTGCGTAGATCATTTGTACAATGAGCTTTTTAATCTTCAACATGTATAGGTATTGCAACCTAGGTATTCATACTTCTTGAGCAAAGATTCACCTCAGTGAATTCCACTATAGATTGAGAGCAACACTTATTTGCTAAAGATTTGTTAGATGCAGCTATTGTAAAAATGATAGTGGCTCAATAACACACAACTTCTACCTATGGAACTTTCTCCCACATAGCGTTTGCACCTGAACCGCTGTCAAATCTCAGAGGTTTACTTCAGACTTCCATGGTTGCATATTCAAGCCCAGAGGTCACACTCCAGCCCCCTTTCTGATGGTAATGAGTTTTGTTGCTAAACCTGTCTGTGCTCTCAGCGTATGGTCAACCAATTGAGTGCAATTTATGTTGGAGGATGAAGATGGCCTTGGCAGGTGTCCTGGCATCTTTTTCCTGGACGAAATTGGTTCAGACACAGCTGGCTGTAAAATCTATTGAAAATGAAGGTTAAAATAGAACTTGGTAGTAGCTTGTGAGCTCAATCGCATTAAAATGCCGACGCTGTCATCAAGATGACCAGCTTTGTTGCTAAAGTGGGCATGTGGATTCATGTCATTCCATCCTGACTGAACAGGTAATGATAATTTATTTGATTAAAAATTACTTATTTTCAACTAATCTTTGTAAAGTTCACGTTGAGGGAGAGGGTAAGTACCTGGAGACCATGGTGCCAAAAGTGTTCCTGTTTTCAATTTGAAAATTATAATTATAATAATTGCCTATAAATAACATCTTATTTTGAAACATCACAAAGTACTTCACACATTGAATCATTTTTGAAGAGTGGTGGTAGTTCTGTAGACAGACATAGCGCACCAGCAATATCTGTCATATAATCATGACAGATCAATATGCATTTTTTGATGGTCAAGGTGCCAGGAAAAAATCCTGTCCTTTAGATTTTTTTACGTCCACACAAGCAGCTAAGTAAGTTCTCAGTTCAACAATTCATGCACCTCCAACAATGCAGCACTCCGTTGATATGGCATGAGAGTGTCAGCCTTGATAATGTGACAAGACTTCAGGTATTGGGTTCAGTTAATTAAATAAAAATTTAATAAAAAATTAGTGTCAGTAATGGTGACCATGAAACTACCCGGATTGTCGTAAAAACCCATCTGGTTCACTCATGTCCTTTAGGGAAGGAAATCTGCTGTCCTTACCTGGTCTGGCCTATATGTGACTCCAGACCCACAGCAATGTGGTTGACTCTTAGCTGCCCTCTGAAATAATGGCTCACCACCACCTTTTCGAGGGCAATTAGGGATGGGCTGGCCTTGCCAGCGACGCCCACAACCTGTGAATGAATATTTTTTTAAAGCTCTGAACCAGTGGCAAGAGTAGTACCAACTGTGCCAAACTGACATGCTAAATGGGCTGTTCTTGGCCATTCCAGGAAGTGAGCATTCCAAAAGAACTCCAAAAATGATTATATAGATCTTATCAATAACCAGGAACTAAATGAGATAGAGAAATACATTTTTCTTGAGAGGTAACATAAGACACATGAAACCTAATCAACTTCAATGGGGAAGAAAATTGGCAGATTGCAAAACGGGCTGCTGGTTCGCTATTGTCCATTTTGCCAACCAAGACGGATTTATACCTCAAATGTTCTAGACTAGGCTTTTATTGTTGTTATGAGTAAATATAGTATCACTAATCTAAGGAAAAGAGGCAGGAGTGTCAGTGAATTAGTGTAACAGGTGTATGTGGGTTTTGTTTACTTTCAGTTGTTGTCCGAGGTTAAATAAATCAAGTTGAATCCTGATAAATATGCGAATCGTTTGCCAAAAAATTCTATTTTTGGATTAAGTTGTATGGTTTTTTTTGGAATGAAGATTTTCTATAAATTGCAGATATTAATGGCTAATTTACAGATCTTTGTACCACAACCCATTATTCACTTGGCAATTAGATCAAAACACTAGTATAAAACACTTCATAAATAACATATTTTACACACAAGTGATTGGGCTTCTAAATTGTGCTGTGTCTCCAAATGAGATTTCTGTACGTTGGTTCTTTCTTGAATAATGTAAATAAATTACAGAGGAAACACTGTAAACTGGAATGAGGAATTTTATACAATTGGAGTGAATGAGACGGGATTCCATTGGAAATTTATGCCTGGATTACGTACCCATTTATCTTGAATAGATTGTGTTACTTTATGGATTAGGATAAAAGTGGGTACTGTTTGGCTGAGATTGTTCTGCATCCAAGCATTAACTTTAATGGATAGAAAATCATGAGCAACTTGTACTTGAATTAGAGAAAAATGTTTCCACTCCACCAGGCTCTTATGATTGTTCCCAAAACCCTTATACCTATATATACTTTGATCACTTCAAGACTTCTTACTTATATCTTCCCATTCTCTTCTATCCATTAGCTTCAGTTTGTTCAACACACAGCTGTCCGTATCCTATCTTGCACTAAGTGCTCTCGCCTATCACCCTTGTCCAAACTGATCCATACAGTCTCTTCCCCCCACCCATTGGATTTAAACTCCTGGTCTTCATCTTTAAATCCCTCCACAGCCTCACTCCATCCAATCTTTGCAACCTCCTCCACTCCTACAGCCGCTCCTGCACCCTTCAGTCCTCTGACTCTAGCATTCTATGCAACCCTCCCTCGATTTGTTCCACCACTGGTTGCAGAACCTTTATGCAGAATTTTGATGTCATTGGACAATGCTTAAAGTCCAAGTGAATGGCACATGAGACAACCTGGCATTGCATTGTGCCAAAAGTGATAGTGTAGGTAGGAGACAGGAGAGGAATGGCTGCAGTAAGAAGCAGGTTAGATAATAGCCCATTCTCTTTGAAAAATCTGAATCTCAATTTTGTTTAAATAGAAGTGACGCTAAACTGTTATCAATCGCAGCAAGGAACGAATGCATAAACTGGCAAAGAGGTAGCATGTCAAGTCTCATTCTACTGAGGTTATACTCAGCACCATAGAGAGATATGAAAAAAAGGAAAAGCTGTATGATCTCTCCAGGGAATTCAGAATCCCAGTGCAATTTCTAAGTGACTGGAGAAAAGAAACAAACATCAAGGTTTGGAGTCTGTTGAAGCATGTAGGGAAACTTAAGCCCCTGGGTTAAAGATGTAGACAAAATCTCAACAAAAGCCTTATAAAATATCCTGGAATCTGTCTGATTTTTTTTCTCGTATCCTTGTTAGTATCATGTGCAATTTAAAATTAAGCAACATTTAATGACCGGGAAAATGCATGTTTGGAATTTTACCAAGGCAGAACAGAACATCAAAACAAATCTGTTTTTTTTAAACTACTTGCACATGCTTTGCAATTCATTATGGTCATTAGACGATGAGAATGTTGGGCAAAATTATTAGTGTGTGGTTTACATATGAAAGCAGAGGAATAACTGCAAGAAAAAGAATACAGGGGGACTGTTTGAATTGAGTTATTTTCAGTCCCTTATTAGATTCACACCTTACACCATTTCCAGACCACCATCTTGGCCAGACAGCCTGCCCTCAGGTCTCTTGTCAGTGTGAAGCAGCTCACTGACCCAGTCTCTTAGCCAGGGAATGATGTATAATGTGAGAACAGTCCTTATATAATGAAGAAAGGGGCAACTGGCTGGTATATTAGGCTGTAAGAGTGGCCTTTTACCTCTGGCTTGAAGGTGCCCTCTCTGACTGCTCCCAACGGCCATCATGCACTGAAAACAAAAAGCAAGAGAATTGCAGAATCTGGAAATATAAACCAAAAGACAGAAAATGTTGGAAGCCCTCAGCGGGTTAGTCAGAATCTGTGGAGAGAACAGATGAGTTAACATTTCAGATGTAGATACTTTGTCAGTACTGAACATCTTCCATTTCTGATAGAGAGTCAATACCTGAAACATTAGCTTATCTATTCTCTCCACAGCTGTTGACTGGCCTGCAAAGTGTTTCCAGTATATTGTGCTTTTCGCTTCGTGCATTGAGATTGAGTCTCAATTCAGTTGCATATTGATTGAGTCCACAGTACAGAATTGCCCATCATTAACTCTCAGTTAGCACCCAGACATCACATGGAAGTTTGGTGCGAAAATGAAAATGCTGGGCTCTTAAATTGTTTTGTTACGGTAGAGTGCAGGAAACTTTAAGCTTCATCTAAACATGGCTTTAACTGATCTGGAAATGCTTAATGGGGATACTGGCACAAAATGTGAAAATTGTACCATTCCCCATCAGTAGAATCCTTACCTTTATTGGCACAGAGATATATATAGAATAAAAAAAAATAAACTAATACTCTTTCCAAGTGAAGTCAAATTCTTTTTGAACAATTTCTTCTGTTATTTGATTCCTTTGGCTAGTCTGTTTACTTATAATTTTGTTAAATTATTGAAAATTCACCCTTGTCATGTTAGCACAATGCACAGATGTTGCTTATGCTCAAAGGATTAATTACGAGGTGTTATGAAGTGCATTCTACTTGTTCATGATGACTGGTCCTGCTTCAGAACTGTAATAACCACAGGTAACTCAGACGTGTGTTTGTAGAATGCAGATCAATGTCGAAGTCATTTTTAATATACAGTGGATAAAATATTGAATTTAATTCCAAAAGCTGTGCCACGTTTCATGATGCTAAAACACACTAATTGGCTCAATTCAGTTCAGCTCTGCTGTAGTGAGATTTACAATCGTGAGGTGAAAGGCCACTTGCCTCATTTTGGTCTGTCAGTAGCCTCTTTTTCTCACACTATTGAACAGACAATGCTATTAGCTTCTTCAAGGATTTTTTTCACACTGTGGGAATAAAGCATCAGATAAGGCTGAAAATTACTTTGAGGATGAAAGGTGGCTATATATTCTTACAATCCTGACTGAGGGAGAATTCTTTTTAGTGTCACTGCTAATCCTATTAGGTGCTGTGCCATATTCAGTAATCACGGCGTAAATCCTGTAATGTTCATTTTGTTGAGTATCCCATGGTGTGGTTTATTACAAGGCATTCCCTTCATTTTGGATGTGAGGTCAAGGCAAAAAAAAATACTCAAGACATTGATAAAAGTTAGTAGTTTCACCCACAGCAGCTATAAAAATGGTTGGATACATCATACTTATGTAATAGGGACACTTTGTCTCAGCTGGGGTCAGTGGCAGATTGCTAGGCTATCATGGAAGGACCTTTATTCTTTGACTAACCCATTCTGCACCTTATCTGAGAACAATTAATGTTGAGAAAAGTGGAAAAAGTAGAGAAATATTTGGTTTCTCCACACTAACGTCCCTCATCTTCCTAACCATAAAGTTCCTACCGTTCCCAACAAATGCCTTTCCAAGATAAAATACTCACCATGGGCCCGAAATTGAAGAATTTGCTGCCGACACTCTTTTGCAACATCTGCTCAGTGCCACTTTTGACGTGGCCTGGAGTGGGCTGGAGGAAGCACCCGCCGCCAAGCTGCGATATTGATGTCGGCGGCAGAACGGGAGTGGACCGCTGGCTGGAGGCTGGTCTGTCCCCGACGGTAGTTGAGAAGATAGTGAAAAAAAAGTTAGTCATTTCTTTTCTTTACCAGGTACTTACCTGGATCGGGTCCCCTGAAGGTTTTCAGATTTTTAAAAAATTCTTTTGCTTTTCCGTGGGCCCGACTCCATCCTCGATGGCACTTGAGTGGCAAGCGCCTTTGCCGCCGAGAATGACAGCTCCCGCCGGCTGCCACCCAGATTGGCGGTGTAAGTCACTTATTTGCCACCCGCCGACCTTCGAGGGACCTCTCCGATGAAAATCCCGCCGAAAGTACCTCGGCAGCCATCGGTGGTCCCTTGGGCGTGCCCCATGTGTTTTTGAACAGACCAATTGTCGACCAGTTACATGCTACCACCTTATTTTGGCATGACTGGTTAATTCTGTTCCCATTTCTATCCTCCATTGGATTCTAGTTGTACTGAATCATGAGCAATATTGTGGGGCGATGATGAGATGGCGATATGGCATCTTTTGAATCGAAATAATGGACTCAATTTTCTTTTTAGGGGTGGAAAGATAGGGTAGGTCTTCTCCTCTAACTCCGCCCTGACCCAACCTATTTTTTCATGGATGGGGCCATTAAAAATGCAGGATTGGATTCCAGAGGAATGCAGAGAGACCAGGGAATATTGCGGTGGTGCTAAAGCAGCAAAGGCCCACAGGAGCAGAAGAGCACCAAATATCAAGGAAGCTACCAACTTTGTAGGTCTTGGCAGAGACCGAGGTTCAGAAGGATAGGTGTATGGGAGGCCAAATTGGAGGGAGAGCAAGCCAATGATAGGCTCTCTCTATCTAGTAACAGAAGTTGGGGCCTACAAGTGTAAACCCACTAGGAACCCAGGCCTCATCTCCCCAACAGTATTGGAGAAAGGGTGGCTAGTGAGGGCAAGGGGAGGGACATTTGGGATAGGAAGGCAGAAGTAGGATTCACTGCCCCATTTTTCTGCCATTTCCACACTCCTGCTCAATTTTGAGCAAGGTAATAGAGGAAAAGCATGGGTGGACAATTGAAATTTTCTTGTGTACACCTCCTGAGATATTTTTGATTAACATAGGGCTTCCATTATGCAATCAATTAGTTGGTGTCAATATAAGGACAAGCAAAAGCCATACAGATGTATTTTGGAATAGACAGTGTTCTAAGTATTTCCACAAACCAAAATCAAGATTTTTTTTTGCTTATTGCACATGGACACTATGTTGCAATTTTATTTTTGTAATGTAAAACTAAATAAGGAAATAAGTAACTACCCATTCCAGAATCGCCAAATGCATTTCAAGCAAGCAGTTTAACAACAAACTGACAGTTTTTAACATGGGAAATGTTCAACACCACTGGGCAACTTAAAAGCAAAAACTGAAAATGCTGGAAATATGAAACAAAACCAAAAAAGTCTAGAAAACACAGCAGATTAGTCAATATGTGACGAGAACAGATACGCTAATGTTTCAGGTGTCAGAACTGTAAAAAAAAAAATTACATTCTTGTCTCTGAATCAGAAGGTTGTGGGTTCAGGTCCCACTCCAGGTACTTGAAGACAGAATTTATGCTGACACTCCAGTGCAGTACTGAGGGAAAGCTGCACTATCCGAAGTGCAGTCTTTCAGATGAGACTGAGGTCCCGTCTGTTCTCTCAGGTGGACAGTAAATATCCCATGGCAATAGATAAAGTCAGGAAGATGGATTGAAAGCCTTAAATTTAAACAGAAGCTGGCAAAATAGGATGGGGTCTTCCAGCCCCACATAAGGATGAAAAGCAGGTCAACCAGTAGCTATTTGTTTGCCATACAGATAAGAACTGTTCTCCTTGATGTTCTGTCAGCTGAAAATGTTGTGTGCAAGTGTAGCTGCTGTTGTGACAAGCTCAGTCCATTAGCAATACTTTAAAAAGACTAAAATGGTTTAATTTTGTCTGGTAGTGCACTGGTTAACATGTTTGCATAAAAGCATGTGTTTTTTTAACATGGTTGTTAACCTGTCTAAAGCAAATGTTATAAGCAATGGGCTACCACAGACAGAAAACGGAAGCTTACTTTGACATACTATTGCAATGGCAGCTGAGGATCCCATTTAGACAAGACTGTGGTATTCTCTGGCATTTATAATGAAAGAAAAATTGTCATTTTAAATTTATAAACTTATCAGCAACTTTTAATGAGCTTCGAAGAATTTAATAGAACTTTGGAGACATAACAACCGCTGGGGAAGATTGCCGCCTTTAAAATCATTTGTCAGTTACATTTTTAATCAATTTTGTTGCTCATCAAGGTGAGAGATAGCAGTGCTAGGAAATGAAACATTATTCCTCATTTGGTACCCGATGTCAGTATCAAGTATTGCCAAGCATGAATTGTGTTCAATGCGAAGATACCTCTACATTACTCATCAAATACTCAGAAGTTTAGAACTAACTAGGTGCAAGGTATTGCTCACATTGCATAACCACAACATTGCACATTAAAGATAATTTCAGATTGGCAATCCCTTTCCCACCACCTGTATTCCCTGCACCAGCTATTATTGTGACTCCTGATTCATTGCCCATTTCTGGCAAATTTTAAGTTGGGTTGTGACTACGCATTGGAAACTGAGTTCAGATTGCTCCAAGCACATTTTCCTCGGGCTTCTTATAGCCAACAGTAAGGAAACTGTCATCCCATTAACCCTTGTCGGGTTGAAGCTCAGGTCCCAGAGGTGAAAGGACAAAATGACAGCCCAATGAACTGCCCAAGTCCTGGATGGATTTATTTCAATAGAACGCAACATTGTTCCACAGCAAATTATGGAAACTCCTCTGTCCCCTTATTATACCCCTATGTCATAACTGCTGGTCAGAAATCTTAAAGAAGTCTAAAAAAGGACTGTCTTGGTGTGGTGATGCAACACATTGGCATTTGATTTATTTTGCCATGAAGATGATAGTTTGTGATCTTATTCTGAAATTGGTGGAAGGCCCGACATTTTGAGGATAATTTTCAATTTACTGTTGCAACTTAAAATTGGCATGGGGGGTCAGGAGCCCATTATAGAAACCGTTCAATTTTCCTTTCCATTCCACTCACTTTCTATAACGGGCCCTCAACCTGCAATCCCAGTTTTATCTTCCAGCGGTAAATTGAAAATTATTCCCTTTATTTCAGGGTATTCAGCAGAATCAGACACTGTCTTGTGCGCCTCCTGGTGGCATTTACATGGACTTCAGAGAAAACAGGACATCCAAACTTCTTGTCAGGGCTTGGTGGAAAATGAGGAGAGAAACATTTTTAGCAGAAAATTCAGTAATCTCCTTACTTTATATGGAAGGGGAACCTGCAAATTAGAAAGCTATTTTCTGATTGAATTTGTTTTTCCAACATCATTTTTAAAATATCAACGTGAAAATCAGCTAACCGCGTAAGGCCAAACTGAAATGTCTTGTGACATCCTTCCTCACATCCAAACACCCCCTTCCTTTCTCTCAGAACATACCCATTCCCATCCTAAGCACATCTTCCACTGAAGCCCGCTGTACAAATACAAGTATTATTGATGGTTTGGTAGACTGTCTACAGCTCCCATTAGACTGTATTTTATTTCTGAAATACATTATGCATACTATACCTACCATACGTCTGAGTTTTCATATGCCTTCCCAAACCTTTTAATCCAAAAATCTGTCATAAAAAATATAATTTCGCACTCCCCCCAGTGTCTCACTTATGCACGCAGCAGATGGCGCTGCAATGTGTGTCGTCAGTTAATAATCCATCTTGCTTCTTAAAATATTCATATTTATGAACCAAATAATTTTAATGAGATGAAAACTAGAGGCTAAAGTAGTTTTAACACCCAGCTGTGAATCTGCAGAGACCCTCAGAATGACAATAACTTTGGGCTATTATTTAGACATCTTCAAATATTCCCTTTTTAATTTATAGATTTTTTTTACAGTTAAACATTGTCTCGGCAATTTCATATACAGTACATATGAGGGCACATTTGAATATATAAGAACACAAGAAATTAGGAACAAGGAAATTGGCCAGGCCCTAATTCCTGGCAATCTGGCCATTGAAACCCCAGAAAATCAGCACTATTTGCACCTGTATTTTTTACTCACAGGTTTGTCCTGTTACATTTTGTTGGCTTAAACATACAGATCTGTTAGTTTGAGCAACTTGAAATATATCCTGCAGTGTTCCACAAAGAGAAGGGGAATAGTTAGGGGATTGGGCAGGTGAGCAAAGAATTGGTTGAAGAGGTAGGTTTTTGAAGGTAGGGAGAGGGAAGTAGCAAAGTGATGAGGTTTAGGAAAGAGAATTCCAGAGTGCAGTGCTGTGATGCTGAAGGTTCTTCCACTGGTGTTGGAGCAGTAGAAGAAGGATCATACACTAGGCTAGAGTCAAAAGAGATTTCAGGGATTGGGTGGAATGAGGCTGTGGAAGGATCTGTATAAGCAACAAGGATTTTGAAAATACTGTATATTCAGAAAATATAGCATCTAACCCTGTCATTGGTGTGACATTTAGAAAGTACAGATAGCGGAAATTATATTCAAACCTGCATTCAGTTGGAATGGAACAGCTAATCGCACCCTCACAGAGAGGAAAAATTGAAAATGGGGTGAATTCCCATTTCCGTCCCACCCAGTCTACCCTCTCATACACCTGATGCTCATGGCAGGTGAAGAGCAGTACCCAGAGACCTGCTCACCCAGTCAAGGATTGGTCTTTGCATAATGGGGCAAAGGGAGAAAATAATAACAACTTACATTTATAGAGCACATTTAACACAGCAAAACATCCCAAGGTGCTTAACAAGAGCAATATCAATCAAAAACATTTTTGAACCAAGCCACAGAAGAAGATATCAGGACAGATGACCAAAAGCTTGGTCAAAGAGGTAGGTTTTAAGGAGCATCTTAAAGGAGGAGAGAGAGGTAGAGAGGCGGGAAGGTTTAGGGAGGGAATTCCAGAGCATAGGGCCAAGGCAGCTGAAAGCACGATCACCAATGGTTGAGCAAATTAATTCCGACATTTACAAGAGGCCAGAATTAGAGGAGCGCAGAGATCTTGAAGGCTTGTAGGGCTGGAGGAGGTTAAAGAGATAAGGAGGGGTGAGGCCATGGAAGGATTTGAAAACAAGGATGAGAAGTTTAAAATTGAAAAGTTGTCGAACCGGGAGCCAGTATGGGTCAGCAAGCACAGGAATGATGGGTTAATGAGACTTGGAGCAAGTTAAGATTTGGGGAGCAAAATTTTGATTGAGCTTATGAATTTATGGAAGGTGGAAGATGAGAGGCCGACCAAGAGAGCATTGGAATAGTCAAGGCTGGTGGTATCAAAGGCATGAATGAATGATTCAGCAGCAGCTGAGCTGAGGCAGGGCGAAGTCAGGCGATGTTTCGGAGGTGGAAGTGGGATGTCTAGGTTGAGCGGATATGTGGTTGGAACACAATACCAAGGTTACAAATGGTCTGGATCAGCTTCAGACAATTGCCAGGGATAGAAACTATGGCCAGGGAACGGAGTTTGTTTTGGGGACCAATCTTCCTAATACTTAGTTGGAGGAAATTTCAGCTCATTCAGTATTGAATTTCGGACAAGCAGTGCAACAAATCAGAGACAGTGGAGGGGTCCAGAGAGGTGGTGGTGTGGTAGAGCTGAGTGTTGTGAGCATACATGTGGAACCTGATGTTGTGTTTTTGGATGATATCGCTGAGGGTTAGCATGTAGATGAGAAATAGAAGGGAGGAATAATTCTTCTCCTCTTAGGCAATCCCTGAGAGTCAAGGATGACTTGCTTCCACACTAAATGAGTTCTCAGGTGACTGGTGAGACTGATGATGATAGATTGAGTAGACTGGGTCTTTACTCGTTGGAGTTCAGAAGGATGAGGGGTGATCTTATAGAAACATTTAAAATAATGAAAGGGATAGACAAGATAGAGGCAGAGAGGTTGTTTCCACTGGTCGGGGAGACTAGAACTAGGGGGCACAGCCTCAAAATACAGGGGAGCCAATTTAAAACCGAGTTGAGAAGAAATTTCTTCTCCCAGAGGGTTGTGAATCTGTGGAATTCTCTACCCAAGGAAGCAGTTGAGGCTAGTTCATTGAATATATTCAAATCACAGATGGATGGATTTTTAACCAATAAGGGAATTAAGGGTTATGGCGGGTAAGTGGAGCTGAGTCCACGGCCAGATCAGCCATGATCTTGTTGAATGGCGGAGCAGGCTCGAGGGGCTAGATGTCCTACTCCTGTTCCTAATTCTTATGTTCTTATGTTCAATGTGGGATCTGCAGTCTCTGTCACAGGTGAGGTAGGTAGTGGTTGAAGGGGCAGATGGGTGAGGTGCTTGAGTTGTCATGAGCTCCTTCGCTGTTTGTACTTGGCTTCCGCTTGCTCCTGGCGAAGGAACTCGAGTTGTTCGGTGCCTTCGTGGATGCTTCTCTTCCACTTTGAGCGGTCTTGGACCAGGGATTCCCAAGTGTTGGTGGCAATGTTGCACTTTTTCAAGGAGGCTTTGAGGATGACCTTGAAGCATTTCTCCTGCCCAGTTGGGACTCGCTTGCCATGTCAGAGCTCTGAGTAGAGCACTTGTTTTGGGAGTCTAGCATCAGGCATGCGGACGATGTGGTCTGTCCATCGGAGCTGATCGAGCGTGGGCAATGCTTCGATACTGGGGATGTTGGCTTGAGCGAGAACACTGACATTGATGCGCCTATCCTGCCAATGGATTTGCAGGATCTTGCAGAAGCAGCGTTGGTGGTACATCTCAAGTGCTTTGAGGTGCCTGCTGTACATAGTCCATGTCTCTGAAGCATATAGAAAGGCAGGTCTACTGCTCTGTAGACCATAAGCTTGGTGCCAGGTTTGAGATCCTAGTCTTCAAACATTCCCTTCCTCAGGTGACCGAAGGCTGCACTAGCACACTGAAGGAGGTGTTGGACTTCATCATTGATGTGTGCCCTTATTGATAGTAAGCTCCTAAGGTATGGAAAGTAGTCCACGTTCAGGAATGAACAAGAATTTTAGAATAAGATGGATAGGCAGCACTGTGATACAACACATTGATGTTCCATGGAAAGTGAGAGCGAACCTTGTTCCCCTGATCTCTCCTTCCTTCCTCTCTGAATTGCTGAACTCTTCCAAGCTGCGGTGGGGCTGGAGAGTTAAAGAGACATTCATTTCTGGGACATTGTCAAGCATCTCACAGCAGCCGGGTTAGTACTGGTCTGGGAGACAGTTGGTTGTGTGCCCTTTGGCCACAAAGAGGAAACAGGAGATAGAGAGAAAGAAATAACTAAAAAAAAGAAGTCTTGTCCACAAAAGGTAAAATAAATTATAAATAAGATGCTTGCATTTCTATACTCCAAAGGAATGGTAGTTTCAGTAAGTGTTGTGTGTTTATGAGGTTTTTATTTTTTAAATCATTGGAACAGCTGAATCTTGGATTCATTCCACACGAAGGACTGGATCTTTCATTTTGATCTTCATTTCAAACGTATTCATGTTAAGCAATGGCACACAGATGTCTGCTCTTTGTTAGTAAGCAGCAGCAAGGCCTGGCTTGAACGAGGGCTCTGATCTGACTGATTCTTTGAATCTGACACAACAGTTCAGCAAGAGGACTGAGAAATTAGCTACATCTGTGTTTTCCAGTTGAAAAAGCCACATATTGTTAAATACTCCTTGTTTTAAAATCATAGTTACGCCATCTGGCAGCTCTTGCCAGGAGCCATAATAACCATTTATGTCTGAAAGTTTAAAGCCGAAAAACCTGCCTGCGCTACTAATTTTGTCCAACTGTAGCGTGAGCTCCCGATATAAATTGCATAATGAAAATACATTTTATAACACAAAGGATTTAAAATCTCATTTAGTTACTTCGATTTTCTCGAGGATTCCAGTCATTTTTTCCCCAAAAGAATATTATAAATTAAAGTGACTGGAAAAGTGTCTGTACAGTTTATACATCATCATCATCATCATCATCATCATCATCATCATAGGCAGTCCCTCGGAATCGAGGAAGACTTGCTTCCACTCAAAATGAGTCCTTAGGTGGCTGAACAGTCCAATACAAGAGCTGCAGGCCCTGTCACAGGTGGGACAATAGTCATTGAGGGTAAGGGAGGGTGGGACAGATTTGCGCATGCTCTTTCCACTGCCTGCGCTTGATTTCTGCATGCTCTTGGCAGTGAGACTCAAGGTACTCGGCGTCCCTCCAGATGCACTTCCTCCACGTAGGGCGGTCTTTTGCCAGGGACTCCCAGGTGTTGGTGGGGATGTTGCACTTTATCAGGGAGGCTTTGAGGGTGTCCTTGTAATGTTTCCTCTGCCGACCTTTGGCCCCTTTGCCGTGAAGGAGTTCCAATTGGAGCGCTTGCTTTGGGAGTCTCGTGTCTGGCATGCGGACAATGTGGCCCGCCCAGCAGAGCTGATCAAGTGTGGTCAGTGCTTCAATGCTGGGGATGTTGGCCTGGTCAAGGACGCTAATGTTGGTGCGTCTGTCCTCCTAGGGGATTTGTAGGAACTTGCGGAAACATCGTTGGTGTTATTTCTCCAGTGACTTGAGGTGTCTACTGTACAGTTTATATCATGTAAACGTGCACTATCGTGATATAATCTATATCAAGAAAACTCACTGCATATTCAAACCACATTTGTGCCACTTGTGTGTAAGGTCTTTGTGACAAATATGATGCACAGCTTATCGTGGCGTTGACTATTAGTAGAGTAGATGTTGCTTGAAATGATTAGTTTCTGCGTTCAATAACTGATCAGCAAAGAAAAGCATTATTTGTCACGAAGCGCCCTAAATCTGACATTTCAATTCATTATTTTATTAATAAATGGTTATCCATAGGATGCTGTTTTTTTGTATTATCTTCCAATGGTCAGTATATGGAGCCCATTAACAAATGTGAAAAAGCGAGGAAGGTTAATATTTGGTTGGCGGGAAATTAATAGGTTGAAAATGGTTCAGTGAGAAAGGCAAAAAATGTCAAGCATGATGGTCATTAGGTATGAGGAGATGTCAAAGATCACCATCTTCAGGTTCATGCTTCTTAATCTGTTGTTAATAATGTTTGGTATAAGGGACGAGCAGCGGGAAGCAGAGGCCTCCAGGTAGGTACACATCTCCAAACTCTACCATTTATAAATGGTGCGACACTGACTAGTGCCCTATTCCCATTGTACAAAAAGTCACAAGGTTTTAAAAGTCAGCATGAGGTTTTCATTCCATGGGATACAAGCAAGGGCTTTGAGGGAATGCTTATGAAGATTACAGTGGTCTGCTCCAATTAGGGTCCATTTGTTTCCTTGTTCTACTTCTAGATTTAGTTCAAATTTGATGATTTTACTCGATTGTTCATGAAAAAGAGTGACGATGATGAACAATGTGGATAACTGGAGGTCAATTTGAAAGAAGTAGCCGCATGGGTGTTTTTTTTTTAATGAATTAATTGATATATGTCAACTTGTTAAGAACATTATTCATTAATGTCTGCTTTAGCATCTATTAACAAACTGAAATTTCGTGTCAATTAGCATCTAATTAATTTGAAGTAATGTAATAACATTTGTCTAAGACCATGGGGAACCTTAATGTAATTTTAAAGAGAGTTAATGAAAAGAAAACGAGTGCTTTCGAAAACATAAATAAACCGACTATTGAAAAAGGATTTATAAGCAATTACTTACGTTAATAATTGCAACATATTTTGTCAAAATCCAACTTGGAAGCAGCAAAGGTTACATCGGATACGAGGACAGTGAGATAAAGGGTAGGTGGCCTGAATTACTGTCATACACAGACCTTTGCTCAGAATCTGTATTCATCAGTCAGGCTGGCAAGGTCATTGAAGGTGTTGTATTTTGCTCCTTTTTTTTGTCGCACGTTACATTCCCTTCAAAGGTGCATTCTGCCCCTGGAAAAGTATTGGCAAACCTTTGCTTTTGCACGGGAATGGTGAAGAAACTGCATACCATTTAAAACACAATGAGACCAAGCGTCTGTGCACATGCAAACCATTGCATTACTTGCACCATGTGCAGGCCCAGTGCTTACCCACTGGATTCTGTTCACTGAAGGTTTTGTTGTAATGGAAAAAAAAGAAAAAAATGAAATAACATCCTGACATGGATTTGTGTCACTGTCGCATGTTCCCCCCCCCCAAAATTTCCACTCAGACAGAGCAGCTTTAAATCGAGCAGTGACGCACTTCAGGACCTCAATTGAAACAATTGCAGTTACTCAACACATTTAATTAGTTTGTGCCACAAAAAAGTGTGTGCCTTAAAAGCTTTTGGGCAGTGAATTCAAGGGGTATTTGTGCAATTTGCGGACAGAAGGAGGAGTAATTGTTCTAGAGGTGAGCATGTTATAGATGAAAGTGTCTGTGCTCAACATCTGACATGAAAATGTTTGAACTTTTGAATTTCTAGCTGAATTCTTCTCAATTATTGGTGTTTTGTTTCACTTTTCTCACCTCAGTATTCTTACAAATGTTGCAATTCGAGGCAGCATTATTACCTCAACATGCTCAAGACACTTACTTTGCATCAAGCTCAGAGTGGCTATTTCACCAGAACTTCACTGATGATGTTTTTAAGCAGCTACTCTATCATTCTCAACTTTACACGAAAGGGAAAGAAAAGTACCAGTTGGTATGTGTCCCATCCCACCAGGCCGCTGAAATTAAGTGTAATGTGCTTGAGTGAAAATCACCGACTTCCATTTTTGACATTGATGCAGTGTTTTAAATCTGGCCCCTGCCTGGTGGCCTTGGGCTGTTAATAATTAAATACAGCCAGTATGAAAAATCATTCTGAAAAGGAACACAAGGCAGCATTCCATATCGGTTAATGTCCCTGGAAAGTGAGGGTGCAAAACTGCATTTTATTTGGTCCATTAATCAAAACTAATGCTCAGTTATTGGATATTGGATCACATTTTAATTATTACCTGCTTTCTCCTCCACGTGTGACAAAGAAGCCACAGACCCAAACAACTGTGGATCAAGTAGGAATGCTTCCATGGTCACAAGATGGAGATGATGAAGACCATTGGTCATCCTAGCTCATTCAATAAAAACCCACAACATTCAATTTTATTATTTAATTCTCAGGTTTTACAAGACATCTTGTACCTGTCATATAGTCTGAAGTGTGGGAAGGTTGGCTGGAACAATAATAAATGGGGAAGTAAGTCAAATATTGACAGTTCAGTTAGATGCCAGCTTAATGATAGCACCAGGTGATGCAGACAAGTGCAAGTTTCCAAGATGGCCTGTTGGGTTTTGCCCAGAAATCCTCATACTTTAGCACTCAATTTTGATAGAGTAGACACTTGTGGGGAAGAGCAAAACTAGGGGCCATCAATATGACATAGACACCAAGAAATGAAATAGGGATTCAGAAGAAATGTCTTTACCCAGAGAGTGGTGAAAATATGGAACTCGCTCCCACAGGGAGTGTTTGAAGCAAATAGTATAGATGCATTTAAGGGGAGGCTAGATAAGCATATGAGGGAGAAGGGTTATGCTGATAGATTTAGATGAGGAAAGACAGGAGGAGATTCGAGTGGAGCATAAACGCCGGCATAGATTGGCTGGATCGAATGACCTGTTTCTGTGCTGCATATCGTATGTAATCCTATGTAATACCCAACATATGATCAGTTGGTTTCACGGAGCATAACTGGCTAATCCTGGTGCAAGTGAGACCCACCAAATGTTCACGACCATGTTGCAGCCCCAAAAGATGAAGAGGCCAAAAAGTGTTCGAGGCAGTTGCAATTTTGGGAGGGGAGGAAAATGAGGAGGGGAAAAATATTCTCCAGACATAAAAAGGAAAATTGAACCAAAAAATTGCTGAAGAAAGCGGATGAAATGAACAATATATTGGAATTACACTGATTTCAGTAAATCCTTTTTATTGATGCTTTTTGTTCTGCCAGAAGGTAGAAAAATGGAGGGGAGAGACAAAGATAGTGAGAAAGGAATAGGGCAGAATGAAAGGAGGCAGAGAGAGAGAATAGAAAAGAAGAGGCGAGGAGAGAAATAGGGAAAGAAAAGAGACACACGGAGGGGAGAAGAAGGAGAGGTGAGCAAGACAAAGGAGGGAACAGGAAGGAGAAAAAGAAATATCCCACTGACCTTTTGCCAAGTGGTACAGAAATAAGAATGTGTAATTGTTAGAGTTGATGTACTGTTAGAAAGCTGAAAAATCTATATTACAGATGTATTTGAGATTACCCTTGCTCTTTTGAATGAAGATTTGTGTCATTAGCTTACCATCCTGCTGCTTTGTGTTAATCAACTTTTATTTCACAAAAATAGAATGAGGCAAACTGGGAAGAGAAATTATTTACATGCCATCAAGTCATTTTTTTCTTCAAGGCCATTTTAAATGATGACTCCCAAAATCCCCAGAAACCTTGTAACAGTCAGCTAACTCCTTTATTACATGTATACGTTGCAATTCAGCCATTACACTTCCACCTGTCCTCCCTGAGGCTCAATCTTGATGCATCATGGGACTTGATTCCTCACCTAGGATTCTCAAAAAGCCAAAGGATAGAATTACAAAGGGGCCAAAATTGCCCTCCGCCCCAAATGGGGTGGATAATTCAAATAAATTGAATATTCTCCGCCCTAATTCATGGGGTGGAGAATATAGGGAAATTGCTTTTGATTCTGCAATTCAAAGTGGCGGTGTTTGGGGCGGAAATGATTTTGGAGCGGTGTGGAAGGTGGGTGGGGTCATGAGCGCACGCTGAGCACGCCACAGCATTCCTCCCTTTCATTTAAAGGGGCGGGCCAATGGCCCGGTACCCAAGAAGGGGTGCCAAGCTGCCTGTTGGTGGCTCGGCTGAACCCGTGGTCGCCATTGTCAGGTCAACTTCAGAGTTGGCCGACAATGGTGGTCGCGGCATTGCACCCTCCCATTTAAGGGCGGATACTCCGACCAGCCACTGGCAGCTTCCCACCACGAAAAGCTGTTGGGGCACCAAGCGGCAGTGGCTCCACTCCCGCGGGACAATTTCCCTCGCGGGACGGTAAGCAGTCGCCACCGGGCGGTAAGGGGTCGGTCTGTGCATGACAGGGCGGGTACGCTGGGTGGGGCGGAAACCTGTTTCAGCTACCCCCGCCTCATGGGCAATTTCTGATGGGTCGGCCCATCTGGCTGCCCCTGGTCGGAACGGCCTTACTGCTCCTCTTAAAGAATGCGCAATTTCCCCCCCCTGGATCTCTGTATATAAAAGAGGGGGGCAATTTTGGCTCCAAAGCCTTTTAACTCCTCAGATCTCAAAAATCACAAGAAGCTCAATGGAAATTACTGAGGCATCTGAAGAAATAATAATACATAGGTCACGTATGCTGAAGACACCCAGCTCCACCTCACCACCATTTCTCTCGACCCCTTCACAGTTTCTAAATTGTCAGACTGCTTGTCCGACTTCCAGTACTTGATGGGCAGAAATTTTCTCCAATTAAATATTGGGTAGACCAAAACCATTGTTTTCAGTCCTCGCCACAAACTCTATCCCTGAGCCAATGACACCATCCCTTTTTCTAACATCTGTCTAAGGCTGAACCACCCTGCTTGCAACCTTGGTGTGTCATATTTGACCCTGAAATGAGCATCCGACCACATATCAACGGCATAAATAAAACCGCCTATTTCCACCTCCGCAACATCGCCCGTCTCCACCCTTGCCTCGGCTCATCCGCTGCTGAAACTCTCATATAGGGTCCTAACTTGCACCAAATCCCATTCACCCATCACCCTTGTGCCCGCTGACCCACATTGGCTTCTAGTTAAACAATGTCTTGATTTCAAAATTCTCATCCTTGTTTTCATGGCCTCGCTCCTCCCTATAGAAACATAGAAAGTAGGTGCAGGAGTCAGCCATTCGGACCTTCGAGCCTGCACCACCATTCAATATGATCAGGGCTGATCATGCAACTTCACTACCCCATTCCTGCTTTCTCTCCATACCCCTTGATCCCTTTACCCACAAGGGCCACATCTAATTCCCTTTTGAATATATCTAATGAACTGGCCTCAACAACTTTCTGTGGTAGAGAATTCCACAGGTTCACAATTCTCTGAGTGAAGAAGTTTTTCCTCATCTCGGTCCTAAATGGCTTACCCCTTACCCTTAGACTGTGACTCCTGGTTCTGGACTTCCCCAACATCGGGAACATTCTTCCTGCATTTAACCTGTCCAATCCCGTCAGAATTTTATATGTTTCTATGAGATCCCGGCTCATTCTTCTAAATTCCAGTGAATATAAACCTCTGTATCTCTGTAATCTCCTCCAGCCCCACATCGAGAATTTTTTGAGGATGTTACTAGTAGAGTGGATAAGGGAGAACCAGTGGATGTCGTGTATTTGGACTTTCAAAAGGCTTGTGACAAGGTCCCACACAAGAGATTGGTGTGCAAAATTAAAGCACATGGCATTTGGGGTAATGTACTGACGTGGATAGAAAACTGGTTGGCAGACAGGAAGCAGAGAGTCGGGATAAATGGGTCCTTTTCAGAATGGCAGGCAGTGACTAGTGGGGTGCCACATGGCTTAGTGCTGGGACCCCAGCAATTTACAATATACATTCATGATTTAGATGAAGGAATTGAATGTAATATCTCCAAGTTTGCGGATGACACTAAGCTGGGTGGCGGGCGTGAGCTGTGAGGAGGATGCTAAGAAGCTGCAGGGTGACTTGGTTAGGTGAGTGGGCAAATGCATGGCAGAGGCAGTATAATGTGGATATATGAGCTTATCCAATTTGGTGGCAAAAACACAAAGACAGAATATTATCTGAATGGCGGCAGATTAGGAAAAGGGGAGGTGCAACGAGACCTGGGTGTCATCGTTCATCAGTCATTGAAAGTTGACATGCAGGTACAGCAGGCGGTGAAGAAAGCAAATGGTATGTTGGCCTTCCTAGCTAGGGGATTTGAGTATAGGAGCAGGGAGGTCTTACTGCAGTTGTACAGGGCCTTGGTGAGGCCTCACCTGGAATATTGTGTTCAGTTTTGGTCTCCTAATCTGAGGAAGGACATTCTTGCTATTGAGGGAGTGCAGCAAAGGTTCACCAGACTGATTCCCGGGATGGCAGGACTGACATATGAGGAGAGACTGGATCGACTGGGCCTGTATTCACTGGCGTTTAGAAGGATGAGAGGGGATCTCATAGAAACATATAAAATTCTGACGGGACGAGACAGGTTAGATGCTGGAAGAATGTTCCCGATGTTGGGGAAGTCCAGAACCAGGAGACACAGTCTAAGGATAAGGGGGAAGCCATTTAGGACTGAGATGAGGAGAAACTTCTTCACTCAGAGAGTTGTTAACCTGTGGAATTCCCTGCCGCAGAGAGTTGTTGATGCCAGTTCATTGGATATATTCAAGGGGGCGTTAGATATGGTCCTTGTGGCTAAAGGGATCAAGGGATATGGAGAGAAAGCAGGAAAGGGGTACTGAGGTGAATGATCAGCCATGATCTTATTGAATGATGGTGCAGACTCGAAGGGCTGAATGGCCTATTTTCTATGTTTCTATGTAAACCTCTCCACCTCTCTACCTTTCTTTTCTCTAAGATGCTCCTTAAAATCTTTGACCAAACATTTGGTCATCTGCTATAATTTCTCCTTATGTGGCTCAGCGTCAATTATTTTGTCATAATACTCCTATGAAATGCCTTGGGACATTTTACTGCATTGAGCATAAGAACATAAGAAATAGGAGCAGGAGTAGGCCATCTGGCCCCTCGAGCCTGCTGCACCATTCAATAAGATCATGGCTGGTCTGATCTTGGCCTCAACTCCACTTCACTGCCCTTTCCCCATAAAGGCTCTATATAAATATAAGTTGTTGTTGTTGTATTTCTACATTTAACAACACATCTATCATGTTCAAATAACTACCCCCTTCTTTGAATCGTCCTCACCTAACATGTGCCAGATGGTGCTGTGCTCTGTGTTTGAACGCTAGAACTAACATAAAAGACTCTGGGAAGAGGCTGCTAAATTATTGGCAACAGTTATTAAGTCTCTTCAACAAATTACCTATGCTGCTGTTTGCTAATTATACCATGAATAAAATCCAGTCATTTCCACTGATTGCCTAAGTTTACTATCCCTGATATTGACGATGCCTCCGCAGAAACCCCCAAGAAACTGTTGTTCTGCATATTGAAGCAAATGATCAGTTTTCAACAATTGGTTGACATTATTTATTCAATGCAGTTTTCATCACTCTGTGCCACTCAGCAGAGTTTTGTGCCTTATTTTTGAATGCCATGGAATATTTTTTTTTCCCCAAACACGGCCATTATCTGCATATTATATGAATAATTTAACGGACCTTCTCTTTAGCGAACCTCAGTGGCAATCATACATTAGTGCTGAGCTCAGGTCATCTCATACTGAGAAGCTGGGAGTCATTCGTGGTCGGTAGGAGATGGGTGCCATTCGCAAAAGGAGGCCCTGCTCGTAGACATCTGAACTTTATAAGCTGGATGAAGCGGTGGTTAAGGGCATTAACATGCACACGTCTGTTCACTTTAAGCCGGTTAGTTTATATATATACTGCATAAGGCATCACAAAAGTGGCGATGCTACATTGCTTAACTCAGAAATCAACTGAACAAATATCTGTTTGGGAATGTGATTGAATGTGAGAGAGATAAATATAGGTTAAGTTTATAAAAATCTTTCACAGGACACAATGGTTCTTGTGCTTCTGAGACACAGGGCTAGGGAAATCAGGTTTTAACTCAACTCTTTTTTATCCCAGGAATAGAGGTTTCATTTTCAGGAAAAATATGTTTGTTTTGTATATGTTTTTCATAACTCAGAATCAGTGGGAGCAATTTTTACCAAAACCGCCCATTGGGAAACTACAATGTTGGTTTTACACCCAGTCCGATCTTACTTCCCATTAAAGTTAGTGGAGAGTAATATTGCGCGGGGTGTTAAACCGGCATTCTACCTGTGAAGAGAAAAAAATGAGTAAGTCCCTTGCAGTCAGAATCAGGTGAATTTATAATGGGGAACAAAGAAATGGCAGACCAATTGGTTCTGTCTTCACTAAGGAAGACACAAATACTAGGGGACCAAGGGTCTAGTGAGAAGGAGGAACTGAAGGAAATCCTTATTAGTCAGGAAATTGTGTTTGGGAAATTGGTGGGATTGAAGGCCGATAAATCCCCAGGGCCTGATAGGCTGCATCCCAGAGTACTTAAGGAAGTACTTCTAGAAATAGTGGATGCATTGGTGGTCATTTTCCAACATTTTATCGATTCTGGATCAGTTCCTATGGATTGGAGGGTAGCTAATGTAATCCCATTTTTAAAAAAGGAGAGAGAGAAAAAACAGGGAATTATAGACCGGTTAGCCTGACATCAGTAGTGGGGAAAATGTTGGAATCAATTATTAAGGATGAAATAGCAGCGCATTTGGGAAGCAGTGACAGGATCGGTCCAAGTCAGCATGGATTTATGAAAGGCAAATCATGCTTGACAAATCTTCTCGAATTTTCTGAGCATGTAACTAGTAGAGTGGACAAGGGAGAACCAGTGGATGTGGTGTATTTGGACTTTCAAAAGGCTTTTGACAAGGTCCCATACAAGAGATTAGTGTGCAAAATTTAAGCACATGGTATTGGGGGTAATGTATTGACGTGGATAGAGAACTGGTTGGCAGACAGGAAGCAGAGAGTCGGGATAAACGGATCCTTTTCAGAATGGCAGGCAGTGAATAGTGGGGTACAGCAAGGTTCAGTGCTGGGACCCCAGCTATTTACAATATACATTAATGATTTTGACGAAGGAATTAAATGTAATATCTCCAAGTTTGCAGATGACACTAAGCTGGGTGGTAGTGTGAGCTGTGAGGAGAATGCTAAGAGGCTGCAGGGTGACTTGGACAGGTTAGGTGAGTGAGTAAATGCATGGCAGATGCAGTATAATGTAGATAAATGTGAGGTTATTCACTTTGGTGGCAAAAACACAAAGGCAGAATATTATTTGAATGGTGACAGATTAGGAAAAGGGGAGGTGGAACGAGACCTGGGTGTCATGGTACATCAGTCAATGAAAGTTGGCATGTAGGTACAGCAGGCGGTGAAGAGCAGGCGGTGAAGAAGGCAAATGGCATGTTGGCCTTCATAGCGAGAGGATTTCAGTATAGGAGCAGGGCGGTCTTACTGCAGTTGGACATGGCCTTGGTGAGGCCACACCTTGAATATTGTGTACAGTTTTGATCTAATCTGAGGAAGGACATTCTTGCTATTGAGGGAGTGCAGCAAAGATTCATTAGACTGATTCCTGGGATGGCAGGACTGACATATGAAGAAAGAGTGGATTGACTAGGCTTATATTCACTGGAATTTAGAAGAATGAGAGGGGACCTCATAGAAACATATAAAATTCTGACGGGATTGGACAGATTAGATGCAGGAAGAATGTTCCCGATGTTGGGGAAGTTCAGAACCAGGGGTCACAGTCGAAGGATAAGGGGTAAGCCATTTAGGACCGAGATGAGGAGAAACTTCTTCACTCAGAGTTGTTAACCTGTGGAATTCTCTACCACAGAAAGTTGTTGAGGCCAGTTCATTAGATATATTCAAAAGGGAGTTAGATGTGGCCCTTGCGGCTAAAGGGATCAAGGGGTATGGAGAGAAAGCAGGAATGGGGTAGTGAAGTTGCATGATCAGCCATGATTATATTGAATGGTGGTGCAGGCTTGAAGGGCCGAATGGTCTACTCCTGTACCTATTTTGTATGTATGTATGTATCCCGTGGGATTCCCATCTGCCAAATTAGGTCAAACTCACCCCCAATTAATTTAATTCTTCGAGGATAATTCCAAGCTGGCCAGTGCCTAACTACATGTCATTTTCCAGTCTGTGATCTTTGTGTTAATTTTATAACAATCCTCAATTTAATTTATCTGCTAATGTAATTTTTTTTCACTAACCTGATATTATCTCTGCTTTTATTAATTGTTTCTCTGCCTTCATTGCAGATGTCTTTTACTGTTTCGAATGCGGTGTACTTCTTAGAGTCTTTTTCGTCTTTCTGCATAAATAACCTTGCTTTGTATTCTTTTCCCTGATGGTCATACGCCTTCCATTACATTACACATTCTAAGATCAGACATATTGGGGATGAAGTTCAAATTGGGCACTCACGCAAAATGGGCGATAGCGCATCGACAGCTCTGCCTGATACTCCTTCCCATTGACTCCATTGAATGTTAAACAGACTGGAAAATGTGAATTGATAACTCTCACCCGTTTTCTCTGAGGTTACCTCCTGTTTCTCCTGGCCCACAAGGTAACAAATACATTTTTTAAAATAACTCGTGTTTCTCGTCCTCCCTGTCCCAAATCTTCTTGCCGGCAGATTGTCCTTGTGAGAAAGATACGACGGCTTAGCGGACAAGCCTCAGGTTAAAACTGCAGTCCGACCTCAAGAGCAGCACTCATCCTCGGGCGTCAACTGGATCTGGACCTCTTCCCTGCTTCAGCGACCTTCTCTGGCAATCTGCTCCTTCGACATCGACTCTGCTGCCCCACCCGATCCTCGACGACACCCGGCGAGCCAGGTGAGCCTCCAGCGGCGACCGGACCACCTCCAACGGCGACCGGGCCTCCTCCAACGGCGACCGGGCCCCCTCCAGCGGCAATCAGATCCCCTCCAATGACGATCAGACCCCCTCCAGCAATGACCGGACCCTCTCCAACGCCGACAGGCCCCCACCAATGGCGACCGGACCTCCCCCAACGACGATCGGGCCCCCTCTAGTGACGATGACTGGACCTCTCCTCTTCAGCGATGACGGCTGGCCTCTCCTCCTGCCTCAACGATGGCAGGACCTCAACTCCTCAACAGTGATCGGGCTTTCTTCCCTTCAACGATGACTGGACCTCTCCTTCCCCGCTGATGACCTGGTCTTTTCTCCCCCAGCACGTGGTGAGTACCATGGCTGTGACCACCTGACCTTCCACACTGAACTCCAAGGGACCGCAGATCTCCTCAATGCCTGCCCCCAACCAAACAGCAGGCCACCTACCATCAAGGGCGCTACTCAGCGCCGAGTTTGCGGCTAACATCTCGCCGTAGGCAACTGGTCTCCAGTCCTCTTGGACCCCCTTGCCTCTGGACCAAGACCATGCTCAGCTAAGCCATTGTGGTGGTCGGTGTGCAACGACCACCCCACGTTAAAATAAATCACGCACAGGCATCTTCCACTCATTTAATATGAAGTTCGGGGCCTGGAACGTCAGGACACTAATGGACAATTCAAACAGCGACAGGCCAGAAGGCCACACTGCCATAATTGCCCGGGAACTTAGACTTTTTGACATTGACATCACCGCCCTAAGCGATACCCGGCGGGCAGGGGAAAGCCAGCTTAAGGAACATGCAGCTTATAGATTTTTCTAGAAAGGAAAACCAGAGGAAGAACGCCGTCTTCATGGAGTCGGCATCGTCATCAAAAATGAACTGGTCGGCTGCCTCAAAGACTCCCCCTGTGGGATTAATGAACGCCTGATGACCCTTCGCCTTACCCTATCCCAGAACCAATGCGCCACAGTCATCAGTTCATACGCCCCAACACTCGATGCAACAGATGAGGCTAAAGAGGGTTTTTATTTCAACCTTGAGACATCCTTGTCCTGCGACCCCAAGGACGACAAATTTATCCTCCGAGGAGACTTTAATGCCAGGGTCGGCAAAGACACAGCCCTCTGAGGAGGTGTGATTGGCAGAGAGGGGGTAGGGAAATCCAACTCCAAAGGCACCCTATTCCTGACAAAATGTCTAGAACACAAACTCCTCATCATTAACACCCTGTTCCGCCAGAGGGACAAATACAAGGCATCGTGGCAACACCCTCGCTCCAAACACTGGCACCTGCTGGACTATGTCATTGTCCGAGCCAAGGATCACAAGGATGTACGCATCACCCATGCCATGACAGGAGCTGACGACTGCTGGACGGACCATTGCCTAATTCGATCCATCATCAATATTAACATTGCCCCAAAGCAGAGGGGACAGCAGAAGCAGTGCCACAAAAAAATTAATGCCAGGGCACTTAAAGACCAAGCTAAGAGAGCCCTATACAGCCAGCGCCTCACAGCCAATCTGGCATGCCTTGATGTCCCTGAGGTGCTCAATGCCCACAGCGCTTGGTCTGCCCTCCAGGCCTCCATAACCAGTACCTGTGAAAAGACACTTGGTTACTCAACCAGAAAACACCAGGACTGGTTTGATGAAAATAATCAGGAGATCCAAGAACTAATAGATCGCAAGCGCCGAGCATTTTTGAGCCTCAAGCAACAACCAAACTTGGGAGCTACAAAGCAACGTTACAGACGCCTCAAGGCTGAGGTCCAACAAAAAACCCTAAACAGGACCTAAAGAACAGGTGGTGGATGGAGAAAGCGCAGGTGATACAACAACTAGCCAACAGCCACGACATAAGAGGATTCTTCACTGCAGTCAAGGCTACCTACGGTCCAAACTCCCAAGGCCCCACCCCACTCTTGGCAAAGAACAGGGAAACACTCATCAAGGACACCGAGACTGTCAGGGCCCGCTAGAAGGAGCACTTTGAATATCTCCTCAATCAAGACTCTGCCTTTGACTCGAGTGTTCTCAACTCCATCCCGCAGCATGCAACCCTCCACCATCTCAGTGAAACTCCAACGCTGCAAGAGGTAGACAAAGCCATAAAACAACTCAAGAATAACAAGGCTACGGGTGCTGATGGAATTCCTGCTGAGGTTCTAAAATATGGCAGAGAGGCGCTGTTGGCGTGGATGCAAGACCTCATTTCTCTCATTTGGAGGGAAGAGAGCATGCTGGGAGAGCTCAGCGATGCAGTGGTCGTGTCCATTTTTAAAAAGGGGAACAAATCCGACTGTGGCAACTACAGGGGAATCTCCCTGCTATCAACCACTGGGAAGGTTGTCGCTAGAGTCCTCCTCAACCGTCATCTCCCTGTGGCCGAGGAGCTCCTCCCGAAGTCAGTGTGGATTTCATCCCCTACGGGGAACAACGGACATGATCTTTGCAGAACGACAACTGCAGGAAAAATGCAGGGAGCAGCACCAGCCCTTATACATGGCCTTTTTCGATCTTACAACGGCCTTTGACACTGTCGACCGTGAGGGCTTATGGGGCGTCCTCCTCCGTTTTAGGTGCCCCAAAAGTTTGTCAACATCCTTCGCCTGCTCCACAATGACATGCAGGCCGTGATCCTTACCAGCGGATCCATTACAGACCCATTCCACGGAATCAAACAGGGCTGCATCATTGCTCCAACCCTCTTCTCAATCTTCCTCGCTGCCATGCTCCACCTCACTGTCAACAAGCTCCCCGCCGGAGTGGAACTAAACTACAGAACCAGTGGGAAGCTGGTTAACCTACGTCGCCTCCAGATCAAGAGGCCTACTGAATTTCCCGACGGTAGGCTGCCGGCATGCAAATTGAAAAAAAAAAATGTTTCTGACAATCACCCACACCCACACTTCCCCACTGGTCCCATTGATACATAAATGGTAAAAAAAAATAAACATAACCACTTGCCTTGATTCCTGGATGCTACTGCCCCAGGATCCCCAATGTCCCGCCGCTTTTCCCAGGCTGTACGAAAACCTACCGGTAAGGCCACCGTAATTACCTCATTTTGCAGTCGCGGCGGCAAAGGGGTATTGCACGTTCGATGATGTCACCACGTGGGTAGTGACAGAGCGCGCAGCGGTACGTCTTGGGGCCGCCCCCACCACCCAACTAAATTTACAGTGAACCGAGGAACCTGGTCACTGCTGACGTTAAGTATTTAGCCACCCGTTAGCCGCCGTTAGCTGCCCTTCTCCAGCGGTAACGGGTGGCATTCAAAAATTAATTTTGACCCCTTGCTATTTGGTTGGTGGCTTTAGGCCGCCGGAAAAATCCAAGAAACTGAGCGGAGCATACTCGGCGAGATCCAATTTCGACCCCTTTGAAACATCTGCCCTATTAAAATTGTCTTCAGCTGCACCTTGTTGTTAACCCACTAAATATTTGAAAAAGCAGTTTTCATTCAAGAGGATTTCACAATCTGCGTCTGATTTTCACAGGACTATATTTTTTGCGAATGTTACCATTTCGATGCACAAACATCATCAGCACCAACAGCTTTCCAGTAGCCTGGTTGAGAGGAATTTTCCTATCTTTCCCATTTCAAAGCTGTATCCTTGGTTGCTCAGTGTTCCCTTGTCCCGCTGTTGTCTTGAAGCTGATGTGTTGAATTGTCTGTTTACGGCAGGATGTCATTTTGTAGATTGCCTGTGCATCATGCCCTGTTGTTTTGAGAACCCTTTGATAAGCTTCTGTCTGTAGGTTTCCTTTTTCTTTTCCTGGTAGTTACTGCTTCTACATCTGTGTTTTTTGGACTGTTGTTGCTCTGTTTTTTTTGTTGTGCTGCCTCTCACTTGAGTGGATCTCAGTTGTGGAATGTGTCTCTCGTGCTGTGTACAGTAATTCAATCCAGCCCTTCTGGTTCGTGCACATCAGCAGAGATTGAATTGCTTACTTAAATCCATTGTCAGACATTTTTTCTTTATTTTATATGGTGTTTATTTTTTTTAACGTTTACATTTGAGACGAACAAAATTTGCTCTGAATGTGGCAGAGGCAGCATGACGTAGATGAAAGGGGACTGAAGCTGACAGTGATTTAGTTGAAGGTATAACAGCATTGCACCACTTTTATGATAGAAATAACAGGGTTACAGCAAGAGAATGCCATGAGTTATGTTGTTTAATTTTACATTTAATGCAATTTTTTAGAACGCGATATAATACGATAAGCTATAAACTGTATAATATCCATTATATATCATTTCAACAACAAACACTCTTTCAAGAGACATATGTTTGAATATAGAATTTCTTGATGCATTGAGAATTCCATGTGATAAGTCTGGCTTGCATCTTTTCCCTAACCTTAGAGCTGTGAAGAAAATCTTCCTGGATGTTCCAATTCCCCATCTCAAGTCTTATTCAGCTCTCTGTTAAGTGTTAATGCTCAGGCGCAGGTGGCCATTAAATAATCTCCCACTTTACATGACAATTCTTGTTTGATAAGATGTTAATCTATTGTGTGACCTTGAAGTCAGGAGTTATTGTAGATGTGCTGCAGGTTATCAATCCGAAGGCAACAACAACTTGGATTTATATAGCGTCTTTAGCATAGCATCCCAAGGTGCTTAACAAGAGCGTTATCAATAAAAAGATTTTTGACATTGAGCCACAAAAGGAGATATCAGGACAGATCATCAAAAGCTTACTGGCACCAGAACTGGGGTAAGAGGGAGCAATTCCATTGGGGCAGGCTCCACTTGAACCATGTTGTGACTAGAGTCCTGGTGAATCAAATAACTAGGGCTGTCGAGAGACTTTAAACTAGTGCGGGGAGGGGGAAGGATTCAGGTGAGCAACAATGCAAAAAGTTAAAGAGAAAGGAAAAGGTAATAGAGCAGGGTAGCAATGAGGAAAATGTTACCAGAGTGTGACAGAAAGGGGCAGAATGTATAAACATGAAAACATAGAAAATAGGTGCAGGAGTAGGCCATTCAGCCCTTCGAGCCTGCACCGTCATTCAATAAGGTCATGGCTGATCATTTTCTCAGTACCCCTTTCCTGCTTTCTCTCCATACCCCTTGATCTCTTTAGCCATAAGGGCCATATCTAATTCCCTCTTGAATATATCCAATGAACTGGCATCAACAACTCTCTGCGGAAGGGAATTCCACAGGTTAACAACTCTGAGTGAAGAAGTTTCTCCTCATCTCAGTCCTAAATGGCCTATCCCTTATCCTAAGATGATGTCCCCTGGTTCTGGACTTCCCCAACATCGGGAACATTCTTCCCGCATCTAATCTGTCCAGTCTCGTCAGAATCTTATACGTTTCTATGAGATCCCCTCTCATCCTTCTAAACGCCAGTGAATAAAGGCCCAGTTGATCCAGTCTCTCCTCATATGTCAGTCCAGCCAACCCTGGAATCAGTTTGGTGAACCTTCGCTGCATTCCCTCAATAGCAAGAACGTCCTTCCTCAGATTAGGAGACCAAAACTGAACACAATATTCCAGGTGAGGCCTCACCAAGGTCCTGTACAACTGCAGTAAGACCTCCCTGCTCCTATACTCAAATCTCCTAGCTATGAAGGCCAACATAACATTTGCCTTCTTTACCGCCTGCTGTACCTGCATGCCAAATTTCTATGACTGATGAACTATGACACCCAGGTCTCGTTGCACCTCCCCTTTTCCTAATCTGCCACCATTCTGCCTTTGTGTTTTTGCCACCAAAATGGATAACCTCACATTTATCCACATTATACTGCATCTGCCACGCATTTGCCTACTCACCTAACCTGTCCAAGTCACCCTGCAGCCTCTTAGCATCCTCCTCACAGCTCACACCACCACCCAGTTTAGTGTCATCCGCAAACTTGCAGATATTACACTCAATTCCTTCATCTAAATCGTTAATGTATATTGTAAAGAGCTGGGGTCCCAGCACTGAGCCCTGCAGCACTCCACTAGTCACTGCCTGCCATTCTGAAAAGGACTCGTTTATCCTGACTCTCTGCTTCCTGTCTGCCAACCAGTTCTCTATCCATGTCAGTACATTACCCCCAATACCATGTGCTTTGATTTTGCACACCAATCTCTTGTGCGGGACCTTGTCAAAAGCCTTTTGAAAGTCCAAATACACCACATCCACTGGTTCTCCCTTGTCCACTCTGCTAATTACATCCTCAAAAAATTCCAGAAGATTCGTCAAGCATGATTTCCCTTTCATAAATCCATGCTGACTTGGACCGATCCTGTCACTGCTTCCCAAATGCGCTGCTATTTCATCCTTAATAATTGATTCCAACATTTTCCCCACTACTGATGTCAGGCTAACCAGTCTATAATTACCCACTTTCTCGCTCCCTCCTTTTTAAAAAAGTGGTGTTACATTAGCTACCCTCCCGTCCATAGGAACTGATCCAGAGTCGATAGACTGTTGGAAAATGATCATCAATGCATCCACTATTTCTAGGGCCACTTCCTTAAGTACTCTGGGATGCAGACTATCAGGCCCCGGGGATTTATCGGCCTTCAATCCCATCAATTTCCCGAACACAATTTCCCACCGAATAAGGATATCCTTCAGTTCCTCCTTCTCACTAGATCCACTGTCCCCTAGTACATCTGGAAGGTTATTTGTGTCTTCCTTCCTGAAGACAGAACTGAAGTATTTGTTCAATTGGTCTGCCATTTCTTTGTTCCCCATTATAAATTCACCTGAATCCGACTGCAAGGGACCTACGTTTGTCTTGATTAATCTTTTTCTTTTCACATATTTATAGAAGCTTTTGCACTCAGTTTTTATGTTCCCTGCAAGCTTCCTCGCGTACTCTATTTTCTCCCTCTTAATTAAACCCTTAGTCCTCCTTTGTTGAATTCTAAATTTCTCCCAGTCCTCAGGTTTGTTGCTTTTTCTAGCCAATTTATAAGCGTGTATCAGAAAGTGGTGTCAAAGCAGGGAAAAATGGTAAAAAGACAAAATTAAAAGCTCTTTATCTGAATGCACACAGCATTTGTTGCAAGATAGATGAGTTGACGGCTCGCATAGATACAAATGGGTATGATCTGATAGCCATTACAGAGACATGGTTGCAAGGTGACCAAGGCTAAGAACTGAATATTCAGGAGTACTTGACAATTCGGAAGGATAGACAGAAGGGAAAAGGAGGTGGGTTAGCTCGGTTAATAAAGGAGATCAATGCAGTAGTGAGAAATTATATTGGCTCAGAAGATCAAGATGTAGAATCAGTTTCGGTGGAGATAAGAAATAATAAGGGGAAAAAGTTGCTGGTGGGTGTAGTCTATAGCTCCCTAATAGTAGCTACACTGTTGGACGGAGTATAAATCAAGAAATAATAGTGGCTTATAAGAAAGATATGGAAATAATCATGGGCGATTTTAATTTTCATATTGATTCGACAAATCAAGTTTGCCAAGGTAGTCTTGAGGAAGAGTTCATAGAGTGTATCCGGTTTCCTTGAACAATATGTTGCGGAAACAACTAGGGAGAAGGCTATTCTGGATCTGGTACTGTGTAATGAGAAAAGATTAATAAATTATCTCATAGTAAAGGATCCTCTAGGAAAGGGTGAACATAGCATGATTTGAATTTAAAATTCAATTGGAGGGTGAGAAAGTTGGATCTCAAACCAGTGTCCTGATTTTAAATAATGGCGATTACAAAGGTATGAAGACAGAGTTGGCTAAAGTGGACTGGGAAAATAAATTAAAGCGTAAGATAGTTGATAAGCAGTGGCAGACATTTAAGGAAATATTTCACAACATTAAACAAAAATATATTCCAGTAAGAAGGAAATACCATCCGTGGCTAACTAAGGAAGTAAAGGATGGTACTAAACTGAAAACAATGGCATACAAAGTGGCCAAGATTAATAGGAGGACAGAGGATTGGGAATTTTAAAAATATCAGCAAAGGATGACTAACAAAATAACAAAGAGAGGGAAGATAAATTATGAGAGTAAACTAGCAAGAAATATAAAAACAGATAGTAAAAGCTTCTACAGGTATATAAAAAGGAAGAGAGTAGCTAAAGTAAACATTGGTCCCTTAGAGGATAAGACTGGGGAATTAATAATGAGGAACAGGGAAATGGCAGAGATTTTGAACAAATATTTTATATCGGTATTCACGGTAGAAGACACCAAAATCTTCGCAATAATAGATAATCAAGGGGCTATCAGGAGGGAGGAACTTAAAACAATCACTATCACTAAAGAAAAAGTACTTATTAAAGGTTGACAAGTTCCCTGGACCTGATGGCTGGCACCCTAGGGTCTGAAAAGAAATGGCTGCAGAGATAGTGGATGCATTGGCTGTAATCTACCAAAATTCCCTAAATTCTGGAGTAGTCTCAGCGGATTGGAAAACTGCAAATGTAACGCCCCTGTTTAAAAAACGAGGCAGACAGAAAGCAGGAAACTGTCGACCAGTTAGCCAAACATCTGGCATTGGTAAAATGCTGGAGTCCATTATTAAGGATGCAGTAGCAGGACATTTGGAAAAGCATAATTTAGTCAAGCAGAGTCAGCATGGTTTTATGAAAGGGAATTCATGTTTGACAAATTTGCTGGAGTTCTTTGAGGATGTAATGAGCAAGGTGGATAAAGGGGAACCAGTGGATGTGGTGTATTTGGATTTCCAGAAAGTATTCGATAAGGTACCACATAAAGGGTTACTGCACAAGATAAATGCTCACGGGGTTGGGGTTACAGGTAGAGCATCCGAAATCCAGAAACCTCGGGACCGAAGCCGTTTCGGATTTCGGAACGTGTTTCCAACATTCCAGATCCGGAAATGTCCGGGCTGAGGTTTGGATATTTCTGGGTCTTGGAACGTCTTTCTGTAGTCCTTTGCTGCTCTCCCTATCTTGTGTGTTTGTTAATCCAGAGTCTCCTGTATCTGTATGAAGCTAGTCTGATCTACTGTACTGTTTTGCCCTGCTGAAACTGATTGGACAGTCTATTACTTTTCGGATAACTGTTTTGTTATGCCATTGGGGAGTTTTGGCACGCCTGTGTTCTGGCCGAGGGAAGATACCCAGAGAGGATCAGCGTTGCTGTTCCAAGAGCAGCGGTGCCTGTGGGTGTGAAGACCTGCAAGAAGTGGTGGGTTGGAGTTTTTGTTTATTGATTCTTTTTCAGCGATTTAGTGGGTGGGGGTTTTGTGAGTTTTTGGTTTTTTTTGGAATTTCCCTGGGTCCTGCTCGCGGCGGTAATTGGTTTGGAATGGTGTCTGGGTTTCGAATCTTTTTCCGGATTCCAGCCGGCCCCGCCGCTGATCAGTGCGGTGTCTGGGTTTTGGAACATTCCTAATTTAAGGTGGAGATAGACAGATTGTTGAAACATAAGGGAACAAAGGGTTATGGGGAGCGGGCAGGGAAGTGGAGCTGAGCCCAAGATCAGATCAGCCATGATCTTATTAAATGTTGGAGCAGGCTCGAGCGGCCAAATGGCTTATCCTGCCTTATGTTCATATTGATATGTTCTTCCAGAGCTTAGGGCGTCGGCGACCGAAAGCATGGCCACCAATAGTGGAGCGATTAAAATTGGGGAACACACATGAGGCCAGAATTGGAGGAGCGCAGAAATCTCGATGGCTTGTAAGGCTGGAGGAGGTTACAGAGTTAGGGTGAGGCAAGGCCACGGAGGGATTTGAAAACAATGATGAGGATTTTAAAATTGAAGCGTTGTCAGACTGGGAGCCAGTGTAGGTCAGCAAGCACATGATTGATGGGTGAATGTGAATTGTTGCGAGTAAGGATACGGGCAGGAAGTTTGGATGAGGGTGGAAAATGAGAGGACGTCCAGAAGTGAGTTGGAATAGTCAAGTCTAGAGATGACAAAGATATGGAGGGTTTCAGCAGCAGATGAGCTGAGGCAAGATTGGAATTGGGCAATGTTACAGAGGTGGAAATAGGTGGTTTTGGTGATGGAATGGATATGTGAGGGGAGTCGAAATTCAGTTTTTAACGCCACCCGTTAGCAATAGAGAAGGGCAGCTAATGGGCGGCTAAGGACTTACTGACGCAGCAGAGCCTGTCCTCATCTCCCGAAAACTTTAGTTGGGTGGTGGGGGCGGCACTACGAGGTAGCGCTGACGTCATCACGCATGCAATGGCACCTTGGAGCCGCAGCAGCAATCTCGGCAGGCGCTTTTCCCAACTGGGAAAACTGTCGGTACATTAGAGATCCCGGGACGGTCTCATCCAGAGAGCAAGGTAAGTTGTTAAGTTTAATTTTTTTAGCTTCTTTTTATTTATGGCAACAGTGGGGAAGTGTGGGTGTTGGTCACTGAAATTTTCGCAAACTTTTTTTTTTCATTTTCAGGCGGCAGGGTGTCGGCATCCTCACACCAGAAAATTGAGTAGGCCTCCTGAGCTAGCATTCCGTTGGTGCCCCAGGACGAGTGTGCAATGACTCTTTTAGTGCTCCACTCTCATCTTTGGGGAGAAAAACTAAATTTTGTAATTTGAGGTAGTAATTACCGCCTGGCAGTAAAATCACCGCCCAGGCGGTGTCACAGCCTCAAAATCGGTGGCGTCGAATTTCGACCCCTGGCATTTTTATTTTATTGCAACTTATCTAGCTGTTCCAGAAGGTTACCTTCTGTGCACAATTGTTCTTCTTTTACTTTTGGTGTGGAGCACTGGTCTCTGCTATATAATACAGGGATCCAGTGTGTACACGACAAGACAATTCACCACTTGTACTTTACATTTATACATTTATACCTGGTGTGCAGGCAACAACAGGAGAATGGGCATCATTAGTCTGTAAACTGTAAAAGTGTCTCTCTATGAGATGTTCTGAGAGTTCCTTTATATAAGACATCTTATTCCGAAATCAGATTTAGAGCCCTGTGTTTTCATGGGTCCAAAGCCCACGTAGATATGGAAGGACAAAAATAGTGGTGGAAGCAGGAGACATAATAGCTTTTAAAAGGGAAGATAGATAAATATTACATCAAATTTACAACATAGAAACAGGTCATTCGGCCCAACTGATCCACGCCGGTGTTTATCCTCCACACGAATCTCCTCTCGCCCCTCTTCATCTTCATCATTACAACAGTGACTACACTCCAAAAGTACTTCATTGGCTGTAAAGTGCTTTGAGATGTCTGGTGGTCATGAAAGGCACTATATAAATGCAAGTCTTTCTTTTCACCCTGTCAACATAGCCTTCTATTCCTTTCTTCTTCATGTGTTTGTCTAGTTTTCCCTTAAATGCATCTATGCTGTTCACCTCAACTACTCCGGATGGTAACGAGTTCCCGTTCTTACCATTTTTTGGGTAAAGAAGTTTCTCCTGAATTCCCTATTGGATTTATTGATGATTATCTTATATTTATGACCCTGAATTTTGGTCTTCCCCATAAGTGCAAACATCTTCTCTACATCTACCCTATCAAACCCTTTCACATTCTTCAACACCGCTAAGAGGTCACCCCTGAGCCTTTTCTTTTCCGGAGAAAAAAGCCCCAGCCTATTCAATCTTTCCTGATAGGTATAACCTCTCAGTTCTGATATCATCCTTTTTTGTACCTTCTCCAGTGCCACTATAATATGGGGCTCAAGTTTCGGCCTGAGTTGCTCCTATTTTTTTGGAGCAACTAGTTCAGAATGGAGCATCTAAGAAATTGCAATTCTCGGCATTTAGTTTGCTCCAGTTTTAGTCAGTTAGAACAGTTTCATTTTAGAACAGATTTTTTTTCCAAAAGAGGGGCGTGTCCAGCCACTCACGCCTGTTTTGCAAGTTTAGGCAGCAAAAACTTACTCCAAACTAACTTAGAATGAAGTAAGTGTAGATTTTTGTACGCTCAGAAAAACCTTGCCTACACTTATAAATCAGGCGTAGGGAACAAGAGATGGGGTGGGGGCGGGGCGGGGGGGGGGGGAGGGAAGTTTACAAACATTAAACACTTCACTTTTACAAATAAAGAGCCATTATCAATAATAACTGATAAATAAATCAATAAATCAACCAATAAATCAATCAAAATTTTTTAAAAAAACTAATAATAAATCAATCAATAAATAAAATAATTAAGTTTCTACTCACCTACTGCAGCACTGGGAGCCCTCAAAAAGCGTGCTGTGAAGGGGCCCCCCCAGTGTCTCTCCCTCTGTCTCTGTCAGTGTCTCTCTCTCTCTCAGTGTCTCTCTGTGTTTCTGACAGCGGGGTGAGGGGGAAGAGAGGAGGTGGGGAGAGGGAGGGTTTGGGGGGAGGGAGAGGGTAGAGGAGGGGGAGGGAGGGGGGAGAGGGGGATGGGGAGAGGGGGGCTAGGGCTGAATGGGATGGGGGGGGCTGAACGGGAGGGAGGGGGAGGCTGAACGTGCCCCGCCGACGACGAAGAAGCCGGGCTGCCGCCACCGACACTTCGGGCGCGGTGCGCCCCCAGCGAGATGCCGGGCAGGCAAGCCCCGCCGATGATGTGGGGGTGGGTGGGGGGGGAGGCTGAACGGGAGGGAGGAAGGGAAGTGGGGCGGGGGGGAGGGGGGCTGCTGAACGGGAGGGAAGCCCGAGTCCCGATCTTCAATGCCTGGTGAGCCCATTCGGCCAGAGCTAGGGGCGGCATTCTTCGGGCCCCTCCCACGCAGCCTGCACAGATTCGGGCTGCGAGGAGCTACTGCACATGCGTGCACACTCTAGTGCGCATGTGCAGAGGTCCCGGCACCGTTTTTAGCGGCGGGACCTAGCTCCACCCTCCACGCATTGTGCTGCGCTGCGCTGCGCCAAGGGCCTGGATCGACCGGACTGCGTAGAGAATACCAAGGCGCCATTTCTGTTCAAAAAGGTCGGTGCACCACAGGGAGGTGCACCATTCTAACCCTGGGGACAAACTTAGGCCCATGGAGACCAGAACTGTATTCCAAGTGTAGTCCAACCAAGGTTCCATACAAGTTTAACATAACTTCTGAATATTTGAAAAAGGAAAATGTAAAATGGTAGGCGAGAAGGGCAGAGACATGGACTAATGCCAGCTTGGGGTGAGGGGCCAAATAGCCTCCTTATATGATGTCGCGTTCTCTGATTCTATGGAGGACAACTGGTTGCTTACAGCCTAGCCATTTATACCTGGTGTGCAGCCAACAACAGAAGAATGGGCATCATTAGTCTGTAAAATGTAAAAGTGTCTCTAGGTGAGATGTTCTGAGAGTTCCTTTATACAGGCTCTATTTAGTGTTAATATTGTTGGCCACTGACCAGGAATGGGGCGACGACAGTTTTGTTTTGCAAGATACAAGAACAACTTGGATTTATGGTATATTTTCATCCAGCACTGAAAGCAGATAACTGAATTACATGTGCCGACTTGTCTTTTCTTGATGGTTAAAACATTTCCATCATGTATTATTTACCCATAAAACATTATAATTTATATATTTTTTTAAATATTTCTGACATTCTTATATTGTTTATTCTATCTGCATTTCTGATCTTAATCTTAATGGCTTCCAGCTTAATGCACAATCAAAAAAATAAAACAAATGTATAAAGGTTTAGAATTGTTTTTCTAAAAATATAAACAGTAGGAGTTACAAATACCAGAATTGCCTTTGGTGACTATGTGACGGAAGTGATAATATCGATGTTCAGAAAAGGAAAGGGATTTTGGCGGGGAAACTACTCCTCTTCTGTTGCTTAAGTTAAATAAGGCAATCTGTAAAATAAAAACTCCAAGATGATTTGTCAAATGTAACAGCTGGTGGAGAAATGCTCCATAACAATTGCAGCACTAATATCGCTGAAAGCTCTTCCTGTTTGACATTTATAAGAATAACTGAAATATCTTTTCTTAACTGGCATTAATGTGACAGATCTGTTTGCATTTATTAGATTAAGTTATTCCTCAAAGTAGGACAGAGTGAACTTTCCTTCCTACTTAACAGCAGGCTGCAAAAACATATTAGTGGCTTACCATCTAATCGTTAAGGTTGCTTTTGCAGACATTCAAATGTCTGAGTACAACATGAAAATAGTCTTTGCTGTCAGTGCCTGGTTCACTCAAAGTGTATACAGAAGTAGGAGGTGTGTCAGGTAAGTGGCAGAAAGGTATTTCAATTGCAAAATTGCATTAGTGACAAGGACAGGGTTTGTAGCTGCCATTTTCCACAGAGGTTCTGGATCTTTCTGGTGCTCTTCTTCCAAAGTGCAAGAGGGCGGAAAATCACAAGGCAGGTCAACCTGGTCTACTTTGGCATACTTTCTAATACCAGGTTGCAGAGTGTTATTGATAGACTCTGAGGGGCAGATATCCTGCTGTTTAATTTTTCAGATGAAAAATAGTGGTGATGGGAAAACTAGAAAAGGGAGAAGAAAAATAAAATTAAAATGGAAGGGGACACGTAATTTACAGTTCTTGTCATCCCCACTGCACTTTGCAATACTTTAACCTAACAATAAGCGTCTGAACATCTGGTACTCTGATCAAATAGTTTAGAAACTCAAATAGTCAGTATGCCAAACATTTTAGAACCAATCTGTTGGTACTTCACTGTCAGGTTAACACATTACAGGGTATAGGAGCTGCTGCACTGTAGTAATGATATATTTAAGCATCACTAATTAGGCTTCCTGGATTTTGCTATCTTCAGCAATAATGCAGGTATGTTCTGATTTAAAAAAAACAGAACTATGCTGTCAAGAACCAGTTTGATCAGATACCTGGATCAGGATTTCCATCAACTGCAGGTAAAAATAGCCAATTTGCAAGTCTTTGCTTTGCTGCCTATTTAATCATTAATTCAGCAGTTCAAACAAAATCAACGGGAAATAGTGAACAATTTAAATCAAGTTAGATTTCTAAAATACAGCTGCTGTGCCTTGTTAAAATAAGGAAGCTGAACATTAAAAGGAGAAATACCTGATTTTGCAGAACAAGTGTCATGATGGCTCACGGTATCCAAATGGTAAATGCATTGCCTGTTATTGTACTGAGCCATGCAGACCAGAAAGTGCCAGGTTTAATCGCCGGTCTATGCCGAGTTATCTGATCTCACCCGAGCTATCAGTTGGGGTCCTTCAATTGATCTTAGGGAATCCGTTTTTTTAAATTCCTGATCATTGTGTGTATGTGTATGTTTGGCAGGATAAGATCACACACACACAATACAATAGCAAAATACTGCAGATGCTGGAATCTGAAATAAAAACAGAAAATGCTAGAAATCTCAGTGGGTCAAGCAGCATCTGTGGAGAGAGAAACAGAGTTAACATTTCAGACCTCTAACATTAACTCTGTTTCTCTCCACAGATGCTGCCTGACCCGCTGAGATTTCCAGCATTTTCTGTTTTTAGGATCACACTCAGCTGTATTTCCCCCAACTTGCTGTCGAGGCTCACGTGTGCTTTTTTTTCATTTATTCATTCGCGGGATGTGGACATCGCTGGCAAGGCCAACATTTATTGCCCATCCCTAATTGTTCTAGAGAAGGTGCTGGTGAACCACCTTTTACAACTGAGTGGCTTGCTGGGCCATTCAGAGGGCAGTTAAGAGTCAACCACATTGCTATGAATCTGGAGTCATGTGTAGGCCAGACCGGGCAAGGACATTAGTAAACCAGATGGGCTTTTAATGACAATCAGGTAGTTTCATAGTCACCATTACTGATAATAGCTTTTTATTCTAGATTATTTAATTAACTGAATTTAAATTCCCCAGCTGCCATAGAAACATAGAAACATAGAAAATAGGTGCAGGAGTAGGCCATTCGGCCCTTCTAGCCTGCACCGCCATTCAATGAGTTCATGGCTGAACATTCAACTTCAGTACCCCATTCCTGCTTTCTCGCCATACCCCTTGATCCCCCTAGTAGTAAGGACCTCATCTAACTCCTTTTTGAATATATTTAGTGAATTGGCCTCAACAACTTTCTGTGGTAGAGAATTCCACAGGTTCACCACTCTCTGGGTGAAGAAGTTCCTCCGCATCTCAGTCCTAAATGGCTTACCCCTTATCCTTAGACTGTGACCCCTGGTTCTGGACTTCCCCAACATTGGGAACATTCTTCCTGCATCTAACCTGTCTAACCCCGTCAGAATTTTAAATGTTTCTATGAGGTCCCCTCTCATTCTTCTGAACTCCAGTGAATACAAGCCCAGTTGATCCAGTCTTTCTTGATAGGTCAGTCCCGCCATCCCGGGAATCAGTCTGGTGAACCTTCGCTGCACTCCCTCAATAGCAAGAATGTCCTTCCTCAGGTTAGGAGACCAAAACTATACACAATACTCCAGGTGTGGCCTCACCAATGCCCTGTACAACTGTAGCAACACCTCCCTGCCCCTGTACTCAAATCCCCTTGCTATGAAGGCCAACATGCCATTTGCTTTCTTAACCGCCTGCTGCACCTGCATGCCAACCTTCAATGACTGATGTACCATGACACCCAGGTCTCTTTGCACCTCCCCTTTTCCTAATCTGTCACCATTCAGATAATAGTCTGTCTCTCTGTTTTTACCACCAAAGTGGATAACCTCACATTTATCCACATTATACTTCATCTGCCATGCATTTGCCCACTCACCTAACCTATCCAAGTTGCTCTGCAGCCTCACAGCATCCTCCTCGCAGCTCACACTGCCACCCAACTTAGTGTCATCCGCAAATTTGGAGATACTACATTTAATCCCCTCATCTAAATCATTAATGTACAGTGTAAACAGCTGGGGCCCCAGCACAGAACCTTGCGGTACCCCACTAGTCACTGCCTGCCATTCTGAAAAGTACCCATTTACTCCTACTCTTTGCTTTCTGTCTGACAACCAGTTTCAATCCATGTCAGTACACTACCCCCAATCCCATGTGCTCTAACTTTGCACATCAATCTCTTGTGTGGGACCTTGTCGAACGCCTTCTGAAAGTCCAAATATACCACATCAACTGGTTCTCCCTTATCCACTCTACTGGAAACATCCTCAAAAAATTCCAGAAGATTTGTCAAGCATGATTTCCCTTTCACAAATCCATGCTGACTTGGACCTATCATGTCACCTCTTTCCAAATGCACTGCGATGACATCCTTTAACAATTGAATTTAAATTCCCCAGCTGCCATGGAGGGATTTGAACTCCTGTCTCTGGATTGCTAGTCCAGTGACATAACCACTATGCTACCATACCCAGACCACTTCAGTGACGTATCAGATGATGGCCAGCAATGATAGAATGATATCTTGGATAATTGTTGCCTTCAGGAGAAAAATGGAGCAAATTGGCAAATAAAAAGCTGCAGTTGGATCAAGAATTTTGTACAATATATAAGCAACCAGGAAGGGCCAAATTCACTATATCTGTAGTGGGAAAAATGCTTGAAACTAGTTTAACATCTGTAGTGGGAAAATGCTTGAAACTATCATTAAGGAAGAAATAGCGGGACATCTAGATAGGAATAGTGCAATCAAGCAGACGCAGCATGGATTCATGAAGGGAAAATCATGTTTAACTAATTTACTTGAATTCTTTGAGGATATAACGAGCATGGTGGATAGAGGTGTACCGATGGATATGGTGTATTTGATTTCCAAAAGGCATTCGATAAGGTGCCACACAAAAGGTTACTGCAGAAGATAGAGGTACGCGGAGTCAGAGGAAATGTATTAGCATGGATAGAGAATTGGCTGGCGAACAGAAAACAGAGAATCGGGATAAATGGGTCCTTTTTGGGTTGGAAATCGGTGGTTAGTGTTGTGCCACAGGGATCGGTGCTGGGACCACAACTGTTTACAATATACATAGATGACCTGGAAGAGGGGACAGAGTGTAGTGTAACAAAATTTGCAGATGACACAAAGATTAGTGGGAAAGCGGGTTGTGTAGAGGACATAGAGAGGCTGCAAAGAGATTTAGATAGGTAAAGCAAATGGGCGAAGGTTTGGCAGATGGAATACAATGTCGGAAAGTGTGAGGTCATCCACCTTGGGGAAAAAAACAGTAAAAGGGAATATTATTTGAATGGGGAGAAATTACAACATGCTGAGATGCAGAGGGACCTGGGGGTCCTTGTGCATGAAACTCTTTTTGGAGTTCACCTGCAAAACATAAAACATTAAACGGTGCCACCCGACCTGGGTGACACTCCAGACATTTACAAGGCCCTTTTTTGTTTTTTTCCCCCCTTTTTTTTGTTTTTTTTTGTGTTTTTCTTTTTTTGGTTTTTTTTTTGGGCACTAAAATCACAATTTTCCCCAGTGCCCCCTATAAAAGGGAAGGGGGACACTAAAAGCACCGGCAATTAAAACAAATTAAACTTAAAAAATGTAAAATCAAATAAAAATTTGGTTGCCGGGCGTGATGATGCACTCCAGTCCCTCCGGTGCCCACCTCTCGCGGAAGGCCGCGAGCGTACCGGTGGACACCGCGTGCTCCATCTCCAAGGACACCCTGGACCGGATGTAAGAGCGGAAGAGAGGCAGGCAGTCAGGTTGAACGACCCCCTCGACCGCCCGCTGCCTGGACCGGCTGATGGCACCCTTGGCCGTGCCCAGGAGCAGTCCTACGAGGAGGCCTTCGGACCTACCCGCTCCCCTCCGCACAGGGTGCCCAAAGATCAGGAGAGTGGGACTGAAGTGCAGCCAGAATTTCAGGAGCAGCCCCTTCAAATAATGGAACAGGGGCTGCAACCTTGTGCACTCCATAAAAACATGGAACACGGACTCCTCCAGACCGCAGAAATTGCAGGCGGCCTGGGAGTCCGTGAACCGGCTTAAAAATTTATTGCACGGCACTGCTCCGTGCACCACCCTCCAGGCCAAGTCCCCGATGAATAGTGGGAGGACCCCTGCGTAGAGTGCCCTCCATCGGGGACCCCCGCCTCCTCCGGACGGCAAGATGGTACGCCATGGCGTGTCCGGACGGCCGGCGAGGATGGCAAAGTTGAGGGTGTGCAGGAGCAGCCCGTACAGGAAACCCCTCCGCGCGGAACTGAAAGGCACGGAGGGGATTTCCCCGAGGCGGCTCAAGTTGTGAGGCGCCGGCCCCCGAGGGAGGTTCCGGGGTTTGGCGCCGATGAGGAATTCCGTCCGGACGGGGGTCAGTTCGGACGGGATCTCCCCACGTGCTTGAGCCTCCTCGATGCACCTAACGGAGTCAGGGCCCAGAGCTGTTTTTAGCGACTCGATGGCATCGGCCGCGTGGCGGACGTTGGCAGAGTTTAGGCGCCGCGCCAGCGTGTCTGGCGCCATCCAGCCCGCTCCTCCGCCATCGAGCAGGTCTCTGACCCTGGTCACCTCACCAGCCACAGCCCTCTCTTCCGACCGCCACATAAAACCTCGGCCGTGGAGGTACGGATTCCCGAGCAGCGGTTCCTGCAGGACGGCCGCCACTCCAGCCGGCGGAGAGCTGCGCTTGGTGGAGACTTTGTTCCAGACCCTGATGAGTTCCCTGTAAAAGACAGGCAGCTCCCGGAGGGCGGTCCTGGCACCCCCCAAGTTCACAAACAGGAGCTGCGTGTCATAATTGAGGTCGCGCTGCTGGCGGAAGAAATACCTCGCCAGAGCACACCACCTAGGAGGGGGCTCGACGTAAAGGTATCTCTGCAGGGTCTGAAGACGGAAAGTCGCGAGCTGGGCGCTGACGCACACCAACGACTGACCGCCCTCCTCAAGCGGGAGACTCAAGACCGCGGCAGAGACCCAGTGCTTCCTGTTGTTCCAGAAGAAGTCCACCAGCTTCTTCTGTATCTTGGCGACAAACGCAGGGGGAGGGGTCAAAGTGACCAGCCGGTACCACAGCATTGCGGCCACCAGCTGGTTTATGACTAGCGCTCGACCCCTGTAGGACAGCACTCGGAGCAGTCCTGTCCAGCGCCCTAGGCGAGCGGTGACCTTGGCCTCCAGCTCCTGCCAGTTCGCCGGCCAGGCTCCCTCGTCGGGGCTAAGGTAGACTCCCAGATAGAGGAGATGGGTCTCCTTGTGCATGAATCCGAAAAAAAAGTTAGTTTGCAGGTGCAACAGGTAATCAGGAAGGCGAGTGGAATGTTGGCCTTCATTGCGAGAGGGATGGAGTACAAAAGCAGGGAGGTCCTGCTGCAACTGTATAGGGTATTGGTAAGGCTGCACCTGGAGTACTGCGTGCAGTTTTGGTCACCTTACTTAAGGAAGGATATACTGGCTTTGGAGGGGGTACAGAGACGATTCACAAGGCTGATTCCGGAGATGAGGGGGTTACCTTATGATGATAGAATGAGTAGACTGGGTCTTTACTCGTTGGAGTTCAGAAGGATGAGGGGTGATCTTATAGAAACATTTAAAATAATGAAAGGGATAGACAAGATAGAGGCAGAGAGGTTGTTTCCACTGGTAGGGGAGGCTAGAACTAGGGGGCACAGCCTCAAAATACGGGGGAGCCAATTTAAAACCGAGTTGAGAAGGAATTTCTTCTCCCAGAGGGTTGTGAATCTGTGGAATTCTCTGCCCAAGGAAGCAGTTGAGGCTAGCTCATTGAATGTATTCAAGTCACAGATAGATAGATTTTTAACCAATAAGGGAATTAAGGGTTACGGGGAGAGGGCAGGTAAGTGGAGCTGAGTCCACGGCCAGATCAGCCATGATCTTATTGAATGGCGGAGCAGGCTCGAGGGGCTAGATGGCCTACTCCTGTTCCTAATTCTTATGTTCTTGAGAAGGCAAGACACTTCCCTCGAAAGAAGGAGAATAGGTCACTGCATGAGGTCTCTCTCATCTGCCTTCTCATGGTTAATCACAAAATGGCATTGCTAAAGACTGGTTCGAAAAAACATTTCCTCACCCTATAGACCTGATGGACAACTTTGAATGAATAAGAATTTTTGCCACAGGGTTGCAGGTTAATGAAAATGACTTCCACCAAAAAAGTTGTGTCAATTAGCTTCCTGAAAGGGGAGCTTCAAGAATATTTGGTTATGGAAGGAATAGAGGCAGTAGGGATAAATTTAGGCGCTGTTGACAAAGTGTACTGTGACTCTAATCGAGGTTAGACCACCAGATTTATTATCTGTGGAATGCAACTAGTCAGACTTGGAAAACATAGATGATCATTTTAGACTGATACCCTAAAGTATTTGTGGAATTACCGACTGGGGTCAGTGAGAATTTTTATCGTGTTCTTTTCTTGAAGGTTTTACTATGTGTTTTTCACCTCCCTCAGGAGATTCGATGAATTGGAGAGAAATCTTGGCTGTGCAAATTTCACTCTGTCTTTGGAAGGACTTAGCTCAATGGACCAAATGGACATTTGTTATGCAAATGGACTTTCTTATGCTAGTGTCAGCTGTGGCTCAGTGGGTAGCACATTTGCCTCTGAGTCAGGAGGTTGTGGGTTCGAGTCCCATTCCAGAGACTTGAGCACATTAATTTGGCTGACACTTCAGTGCAGGGTTGAGGGAGTGCTGCACTGTCGGAGGTGCCATCTTTCAGATGAGACGTTAAACAGAGGCCGCGTCTGCTCTCTCAGGTGGATGTAAAAGATACTGTGACACTATTTCAAAGAAGAAGAGAGGGGAGTTATCCCCGGTGTCCTGGCCAATATTTATCCCTCAATCAACATCCCTAAAACAGATTATCTGGTCACTATCACATTGCTGTTTGTGGGAGCTTGCTGTGTGCAAATTGGCTGTCACGTTTCCCACATTACAACAGTGACTACACTCCAAAAGTACTTCATTGGCTGTAAAGCATTTTGAGACATCCGGTGGTCGTAAAAGGCGCTATATAAATGCAATTATTTCTTTCTTTAATGCCATTCTTGTATACCAATGCAGAATAGAGAGTAGATTATCCCTCTACACCTTATCAACAAAGCTGAGCAAGAATACCTCTGGCAAGTCATTCATTTACTGTCATGCGAGTGCTTTGCTTGCTTGTTTTAGTGGACTGTGTGCTTAAATTTATGATAGCATGTGAACTATTGTAACCCATTCCTGTCCCATTTCTGTTTTTATGCCCCCATACTATCTATACTGTGGACCAGTCAACTATTTACACTCAAATGTTTGACCTGCTAACACTTCAGCAAATAGAATCCATGAAGTTAATGAATTTAAACTGTATAAGCACTGGGAGGAATGTTGCAACATTCTTGCAGTCGGACTGATTCAGTCAAAGCAGTGAATGTGACCCAGAACCATAATGCATAGGGCACATTTGGAGTTATTTGTTGGGAATGTTTTACTTTGGGGAGAGGGGAATAAAGCACACGGCACAGATACATTGCAATACACCAAGTTAGAACAAAATGGGTTATCCAAGCAACACGCCAGAGAGAAAACAACCCTACTCTTGAGGTTGGGGAATTGAGTTCATTTCTCTCAAATCTGCAGCTAAATTACTTCATCTAACACCGGCAAAGAGTGTAATTTGCAAAGTGCATATCATATGAAGTGAAGCCACACTGCATAAAGTACATAGTGTGTGCACCTAAAGATACAATTCACAGGCAAAACTAAGCTTTTTCTGATTTCATGATCATAGAATCATACAGCACATGAAGAGACCATTCGGCCCAATTATCCAATGAGTTCCACTCCCCTGCTTTTTCCCTGTAGCCCTGCAAACGTTTCCTTTTTAAGTATATACATTCCCTTTTGAAAGTTACCATTGAATCTCCTTCCATGCAGTGCATTCTAGATCATAACAACTCGCTGCATTAAAAAGTTCTCCGCATCTCACCCCCACACTCACACCCCTTCCTCCCGCCCCCCCCCCCACCCACCCTGAGTTTTTTGCCAATTATCTTAAATATGTGTCCTCTGGTTACTGACTCTCCTGCCAGTGCAACAAGTTTCTCCCTATCTATGCTATCAAAACACCTCATAATTTTGAACACATCTATTAAATCTCCCCTTAATCTTCTCTGCTATAAGGAGAAAAAACCCAGCTTCTCCAGCCTATCCACATAACTGAAGTCCCGCATCCCTGGTACTATTCTGTAAAACTCCCATGTACCCTCTCCAAGGCCTTGACATCCTTCCTGAAGTGTGGTGCCCAGAATTGGACACAGCACTCCAGTTCAACCTAACTTCCTTGCTTTTGTACTCAACTTCGATGGGAGCACTTCGAGAGCATTGAAGTATTGCTTTCAAAGTTATATTCTTTATCTTATTTCATTTACATTCCGGTAACAAAGTAATCATGAAATCTCATAATTTTTTTAACAAAGAGCCTAAGACATAGAACTGGTGAACAGTTTACTACTGAGGGACAATTTTTAAGGTAAAACCTCAATTAGTGAGAGATCAGAATAGTGGATTGTGAAAAAAAGAAAGACTTACATTAATATAGCGCTTCTCATGACCAACGGACGTCTCAAAGCGCTTTACAGTCAGTGAAATACTTTGAGTGTAGTCACTGTTATAATGTGTGAAACGCAGCAGACAATTTGCACAGACAGTATTGTGATAATGACCAGATAATCTGTTTTTGTTGTGTTGATTGAGGGATAAATATTGGCCAGGACACTGGGGATAACTCCCCTGCTCTTCTTCGAAATAGTGCCATGGGATCTTTTACATCCACCTGAGAGGGCAGACAGGGCCTCGGTTTAACGTCTCATTTGAAAGACTGCACCTCTGACAGTGCAGCACTCCCTCAGCCTAGATTTATGTGCTCAAGTCCCTGGAGTGGTATTTAAACCCACAAACCTCTGACTCAGAGGCGAGTGTGCTGCCCACTGAGCCACAGCTGACACTTATGATTGTGATTATGATTATGTTTGAAGAATGTTTTTCTAAAAGTCATTTTTGTTCTAGTTTCATCCATGACTTCAGAGGGATTTGGGGGGTAAGCATTGCACAGCTCTTGGCTTAGTCGTATCATTTTCAGAGTTCTGTATGTAGGTACCATCCTGTCACTCTCATCTGCAGAAAGATGCATTCCACAAGAGCACTAAAGAAGGGAAAAATACATTAAAAATGTATCTTATTGCATGCTGCTTTATTTTATAGTCACAAAATTGCATAACTATGTATTTTGGGTATATTTCTGCGCAGCGTGGTAATACAAAAGAATTTCTTTGCAGCTCCTGGGCATAGTCAATTGTTGTAATCTGCCAGGCTCCTGGGCATAGTCAATTGTTGTAATCTGCCAGGCTAGCATGGCCTTGGGCTACTGAGCTGGGATTGTCAATCTAACACCATTGGGGTACTTTACCAAGTGGCTGTTGGTAACAAGTTAAGACACCGATTGAATCTAATCTGTCAGGATTGGAATAGTCAGTCAGGAGAGATGTATGACTAATGATTTGCAGTTGTAGCATGGAGTCATTTGATGACGCAAATATATACTGTAGAATACACAAGCCAGGCTTTGCAAAATGGACTATTATTTGCATTATTGGTTACATTTACTTTGATTTTCCAAGTATGAAAGCAGTGGGGCGAGTGTATTGTGTGTATGGTTTCTTCTTCCCCACTCCAAAATAAAACAAAATACTCCCAGTGGACAACTCCAAATGTGCTCTGTACATTATACTTTTAGGTCACATCCAATATTTTGACAGAAATATTCTGACAACATGAATGTTGTGACATTCCTCAAAGTATTTCAACAATTCTAATTCAATAAGTGCATGGAATCAATTTGCTGAAGTGATTCCAGCTCAAATTTTGAATGGGAGTTAAAGGGATAGAAATTGTGGTCGGAAGCTTCCCGCAGGCAGATGCATCCGACGTTCAAAAAATCTTCCAACTTACTTGATGGGCCGGGAGATTCAGCAACTTGGGCTCCTGGGCCTGTACACGTAGGCCTGCACAGAGGCCCATGTATCCCAGGGATGTAGGCATTTCGCAAGCGTCCCTGGGATCATGTGGACCGGCCCAATCAATAAAAGAAGGGAATCTCCATTCTTGTTTGAACGGAATCCTCATAAGTATGAATGGGAATCACTTAAAAAGTACACAAACACATGAAATATTTTTTTAAATTACATATTTAAAATTAATTAAAATGCCATTTAATTAAATATTTTAAACAAAATTCATTTTTTGATTTTTTCAAAATATATTTTAATGGGGCTAAAATAAACTTACCTTATTGGACAGGATTTTTATTGTACAAATAAGTGCTAAAATTTTATTTTTCTATTTTTTTAAAAACCCTTGCACTGGTAAAAGCAGGCATAAGAATTTCAAGGCTATTCGCTGGACAGAAGTTGGGCAAATAGCCCAACTCTCCACCAGAGAATGCTCTATTCCCGGATGTCGTACGACCTGTCAAGAGGATTCTTGACAGATCGCAAGTTCCGGGTTTCAGTGCATTCGCAGTGCATGCCTAAACCCGGAACTTGTGGGGCCTCAATGGGTGCGTGTGCACCTTGTATTCACATGGAGGGGCTGCAAATTCAGCCCCAATAGTTGACTGATCCAAAGTATAGATTGTATGGTAGCATAGAAAAAAAATTCACTGGGACTGGGTCTTAATCAAGGAGTGGAAAATCAAGGGCAGTGCACACATGATTTTCCAGTGTGCATTGGCAGGGTTGCACCCAGCTTGCGCTTAATTAGAACATTTTTCTTCAGGCATACACTTGGTTTAGTAACATCTTTGTTAGCAATAATAATATAAACAATAAGTACTCTTTCAGTTTGGTAACAATTAGTTCATAGATTATCAGCAACAGACCAGAGCCAGTACAGACAAGGCTGGAATCTTACCAGCCCTGCGAGTGCAGGTTTGGAGGTGGGCCCGCTGTCAAAATGGCCGTGATTGACTGTGGGGCGGGATCCCGCTCTGAACCCGCCTCCTTGTAAGTTTCCACAGTGGTGGGTCTGGCTGCGGTTCACAGACCCGACACCAAGCGGCGGGTCAGCCAATTAACATTATTAAGAGGTGCTTTAAAGGTATTTAAGAAGAATTTTACCAGGTACTTACCATTTTTCCAAGTTTTTACCGGGTTCACTTCCCATGGAGATCACGTCAGGTGAGAGGGTCGGATTCTCAATGATTCTCCATTGCTTTGACTAGTTGACCACTGCAGAAGTGGAATAAAAGCTACCATTTCATAACTGTTCACTTTCCAATCTCAGAAGCTGAAGCCTTCAGGATTTAGAAGACACTTTTGAGCTGTATGCAGGTGGTAAACTGTAATGTATGCACCTGTGAGTATACTCACAGGTTTGTAGAGCTGTTGCATATGGAGGGAGTCATGGGAGAGCCTGGGTGCAGCCGTGCACCTTTGTGCAATTCTTGTTAGTATTTGCAGCACTTCAATGCTGTGGAACACTGACAGCACAAATATCAAAATCAATGCGGCCACAGTCCCTTTAAGGAAACCGGTTGATGACGCTTCATCAAATGACGTCAACAGACTCGCTCACAGGGTAGGCTTAACAAGCCCAATGTAGGAAAGATTCTTTTTACAGTGCGGGCTGTATCCAAGACTGGGTTCGCAACCTACCACAGACCCGGGCCGCCACAGACCCGCCACGGTTGGTGAAATCGCAGCCTAGGTTTGGTGGTGATACTTTCGCACATTTCTTGTGTGGAAATTATTAGTTAATATTGGTTCTGTCTCGACATACACTTAGTAAAAAGTTTAGTAATACTTCTTTTGTTGGGAATACATGCTTGGTTCAGTAACAGCTTTATTGCCATCAACTATGTGAACAATGGGCAGGTGCTTGGTTTTTTAAAAATTTGTTGATGCCTTTGTTACCTCGAGACTTAACAATTCGAATGCACTCCTGGCTGGCCTCCCACATTCTACCCTATGTAAACTTGAGGTAATCGAAAACTCGGCTGCCTGTGTCCTAACACGAAACAAGTCCCGCTCACACATCACCCCTGTGCTCGCTGACCTTCGATTTCAAAATTCTCATCCTTGTTTTAAAATCTCTCCATGGCCTCGCCCCTCCCTATCTCTGTAATCTCCTCCAACCCCACAACCCCCCCAGAGATATCTGTGTTCCTCTAATTCTGCCCTCGAGCATCCCTGATTATAATCGCTCAACCATTGGTGGTCGTGCCTTCTGTTGCTGGGACACAAAACTCTGGAATTCCCCCCCTAAATCTCTTCACCCCTCTAACTCACTTTCCTCCTTTAAGACACTCATTAAAACCTATCTCTTTGACCAAGCTTTGGTCATCTGTCCTAATTTTGCCATATGTGGCTCTGTGCCAAATAATTTATCTTATAATACTCCTGTGAAGTGCCTTGAGAAATTTTACTGCGTTAAAGGCACTATATAAATACAAGTTGTTGTTCTTTTGATTGACAGTAATAGACAGTATAATGAACACACATATTGGTAATGATTAGCTGGTAGTTTTAAGTATGCATTTTATTTTATCTCAATGGAAAAACAAGTCAGAAAAGTCAGGAAGCCTCAGTAGCAAGAAGATGGTTAAATACTGAGGTCCTGAAATTAATGCTGTGGAATATTAGAATTTGAGCATTTAACACATTTAGATAGAAAGTACTTGTGTTTATAGTGTGCTGGTCACATCCTCAGGAAGCCCCAGAGCATTTCACAGCCAATTAATTGCTTTTGAAGTGTAGTCACTGTTGTTATGTCGGGGTACACCACAGACAATTTGCACACACAAAGCTCCAACAAACATTAAATGACCGGTTAATTTGTTCGTGGTGATGTTGGTTGTATTTATATGGCTTATATTTATATAGTATTGTTAACATAGAAAATGTCCCAAGCTGCTTCAAGAAACAGAATCAGTCAAAAATGGGCACTGAGCCAAGGAAAACAATATTAGATGAGGTGGCCCAAAGCTTGGTCAAAGAAGTGGGTTTTAAATGAGGAGTGGGAGGTGGAGAGTCGAGAGGTTTAGGAAGGCAATGCCACAGCATAGGGTCTAGAAGGCTGAAGGCACATTGCGATTTGTAAGGCAAAGAAATTTTGGGGTCAAAAGAGGTGTTGGAGAGGTCGAGTTGTCAGTGTATATGTAAAAGCTGAGCCCAGATCTTCAGATGATATCGCCAAGGAGTAGCATGCAGGTGAGGAAGAGGAGAGAGCCAATGACAGATCCTTGGGTGACTCCAGAGCTAACAGTGTGGGTGCAGGAAGACAAATCATTGCTGGAGATGCTCCGGCTACAATTGGATAGGTAACCAAGCGAGGGCAGCCCCACTGAGCTGTACAACGGAGGAGAGGCAGTGGAGGAGGATGGCGGTAGTTTTCCGGCATAGGCTGAATGGCCTCCTTCTGTGCTGTAACCATTCTATGATTCTACATCTTTGGGAAGCAACAACATGTTCAAGAACTTTGGAGAGGAAAGTTTTGTAAAGAGAAAGAGGCCAAGGATAGATTGCGGGATAAATATTGACTAGAATACTGGGAGAATGTTCTTACTTTTCTTTGAATAGTGCCACGTGATCTTTTATGTCCACCTGAATAGACGATTTGGTATCAGTTGAATATTTGGAAGATGGCACCGCTAGCTCATCATTATAGGCAGTCCCTCGGAATCGAGGAAGACTTGCTTCCACTCCTGAAGTGAGTTCTTTAATGGCTGAACAGTCTAATACGAGAGCCACAAACTCTGTCACAGGTGGGACAGATAGTCGTTGAGGGAAGGGGTGGGTGGGGCAGGTTTGCCGCACGCTCTTTCCGCTGTTTGCGCTTGATTTCTGCATGCTCTTGGCGTTGAGACTCGAGGTGCTCAGCGCCGTCTCGGATGCATTTCCTCCACTTAGGGTGGTCTTGGGCCAGGGACTCCCAGGTGTCAGTGGGAATGTCGCACTTTATCAGGGAGGCTTTGAAGGTGTCCTTGTAGCGTTTCCGCTGCCCACCTTTGGCTCATTTGCTATGAAGGAGCACCGAGTAGAGCACTTGCTTTGGGAGTCTTGTGTATGGCATGTGGACTATGTGGCCTGCCCAGTGGAACTGATTGAGTGTGGTCAGTGCTTCAATGCTGGGGATGTTAGCCTGAATGAGGACGCTGATGTTGGTGTGCCTGTCCTTCCAGGGGCTTTGTAGGATCTTGCGGAGATATCGTTGGTGGTATTTCTCCAGCAACTTAAGCTGTCTACTGTACATGAGCCATACAGGAGGGCAGGTATTACTACAGCCTTGTAGACCATGAGCTTGGTGGCAGTGTTGAGGGCCTGGTCTTCAAACACTCTTTTCCTCAGGCGGCCAAAGGCTGCACTGGCACACTGGAGGCGGTTTTGGATCTCGTTGTCGATGCCTGCTCTTGTTGATAGGAGGCTCCCGAGATATAGGAAGTGGTCCACGGTGTCCAGGGCCGCACCATAGATCTTGATGACTGGGGGCAGTGCTGTGTGGTGAGGACAGGCTGGTGGAGGACTTTTGTTTTACGGGTGTTTAGCGTAAGGCCCATGCTTTCGTACGCCTCAGTAAATACGTCGACTATGTCCTGGAGTGCAGCCTCTGTATGTGCGCAGACGCAGGCGTCGTCCGCGTACTGTAGCTCGACGACAGAGGTTGGGGTGGTCTTGGACCTGGCCTGGAGACGGTGTAGGTTGAACAGCTTCCCACTGGTTCTGTAGTTTAGTTCCACTCCAGCGGGGAGCTTGTTGACTGTGAGGTGGAGCATGGCGACGAGAAAGATCGAGAAGAGGGTTGGGGCGATGACGCAGCCCTGTTTGACCCTGGTCCGGACTTAGATTGGGTCTGTGATGGATCCGTTGGTAAGGATCACGGCCTGCATGTCGTCGTAGAGCAGGCGGAGGATGGTGACGAACTTTTGGGGGCTTCCGAGCAATACAGCACTCCCTCAGTATTGCACTAAAGCACCAGCCTAGATTATGTGCTCAAGTCCCTGAAGAAGAGCTTGAATCCACGACCTTCTTACTCGGGCAAGAGTGAGCCAAGCTAGCATTTGGCTGAGACCTATATTTTAGCTGAGGCATTACACATGCATTTTAAAGCAAAATACTGCGGATGCTGGAAATCTGAAATATAAACAGAAAATATTAGAAATACTCAGCAGGTCAAGCAGCATCTGTGGAAAGAGGAACAGAGTTAACATTTCAGGTCGATGACTTTTCTTTTAACTTACGGAGTCACTCCTGCCAATGAACCGGAAGATACTGGAAGCTGCGCAGAAGCGCATAACTGTCAGGTTCCAAATTTAAAAAATAACGTTCACCACAACGGACAGAGGATCTGAGAAGTGCTGAAGCTCATCACTAATAAAGTTTTATTCATGTTACTAGGTTGGGTTAATGTTACTAGGTTGGGTTAATGTTACGGGTGATTTTTCCAGTTTAAAAAACGCTGCCTCGAAGGACAAACAACAACTTTAAAAAAATAAACTCACAGTTTGAATTTTATTTAAAATTAACGGTTCGAACAGAATTCTCTAAATCTGCTTCTTTATTCCACATTTTGGGAAGTCCGGCGACAACAAAAAAACCCCACTGGAACTGCACATGTGCAGCTACCTTTGGTTCACTGGCAGCAGGCAGGTCCTTTATTTTAAGTAGTTTAACACCTCCACTAAAAGTGCAATTTCAGATTAACTAATTTGGGTTTCGTGTGGTAGTATCCACAGCATAATTCAGATCTTACCACAGTTATTTGTTTATTTTACCTGAAATGTAAGATTTGAATTCAATGAATACACAACTGACATAATTTAAAGTCAAAACTAGACTAGTATTTCACATTTTGCAAGCCCATTTCTGTCAGGAGATAAACTCACCCATGGCTAAATTTGTGAATATATTAGACTTTATGCAGTGGAGGTGGTGAGGTTGTCAAATTTCCTGTGATCTAAATGAAGCAGATTTATAATTAGGCCTCTTTTATAGGGAGGGGTTAAATAGAAACTGCTCTTCATTGACATCTTTGTTAATGAGATTCCTTTGGTCAGAGGTGGAGAATGTATTCAGAATGGGTACAATGACTCAGCTTCATTTGATCCCCTTTTTCGCATGTTTCATCCTCCAGATCACTTCTAAATTCCCATTAATCTGACTGCACAATTATATCATTTTGTAGGAAAACTCATTCTGAATCTTAATCCAAAGTTAAGAGGCTTTGAGTATGGCAGTTTAATGCCAGAGATGTTGAGTATTAAGAATGTCCTTTGCTTAACTCAGAGAACTAGATAGGAACATTTAATGTAATGTAAAACCTTTCTTTTCCTCTGTGCAGCTCTTACCATTTTTAACCAGCTGACTCGGGTTTTTTTTTTAGGGAACTATTAAAAAAAGCATTCCCAGCAACCCTTCCAAACTCTGTGAATTAATAAAAAGCAGTGATGTCTTAAGATACATATGATGATAATATACAGTAATGTCTTAATATACATGTAAGAGAATCAAGGAATATGGAGATAGGGCGGGCAAGTGGAGTTGAGATAGAAGATCAGCCATGATATTATTGAATGGCAGAGCAGGTTCAAGGGGCTGCATGGCCTACTCCTGCTCCTATTTCTTGTGCTCTTATGCCTATTATAGGTTTAGGCATTTTAAACAGATAGACTTTCTGGGTCAGCCCGTAAGTAGGAAGTGTTAAAGGTTGCCTGCAAGTAAAATGTATCCTTTTGATATTATAGGAACCTAATAATAACCAACGCAGATTATGTAACAAGGCTGCAATGTAAGGGGAGATTAAGTGATATCCCAGCTGTTTCTTAATAATAAGCACATTGTACCTTATTCTTCTCATACTCTCAGTTCAGCTATGGCTGGGTTTTACTGCAGAGTAAAGTGCCAATATGCTTTCATCCCAACTTCAGAAAAACCTTATTGCACTCGTGTGATAATTCTTTTGCACTTACACATGTTCCAGTGGCTTCTTTTAGTGAGACTACCAATCTAATGTGGGGTTGTGCCAGACTGTGAGTAGTTTGGTGCTGTGAACTTGTGGGAATGGAAGTATTCAAATTAACTTCACGTTAGGACTTCACAGTCAGTGTGGAGACAGAGGGTACAATTTCATCTCATCAATCTGGGCTGGATTGTAACTCGGGTCCTGCAGGTGAAAGGACAATACAATAACTGACTCTGCCACTCAATCCTCCTCTTTAGTCGATATTAGCTATGTGTCTCCATCTAATTATTTCTTCTTCGTGTTTTTCTTTTGATTACCATGAGGTAATTTCAGTTGCACCATGGGTTTACTTGACATTTTCAAAGATCAGGGAGCACTCAAACAACCTTTTCATAAATCTCCCTGGCGGTGGGGTCTAGTCAGTAATTGATATGTAAGTATAAACAATAGAACAACACCAGAGCATCTGCGACCTGCCTGAGCCGTGCTGTCATATTTAAAGCTCTGATAACTATACGAGAGTAGATGATGTGCTCTTTAAAGACCCACTCTGTCTTTTCATTAACCCTTTCACTGCCCAGTTCTGCTCAAGCAGATGTTCGCAGAATGATGCCCAGCTGTGGTTGCTTCGAAGTTATCTCCAGTGCTATTTTTCTTTCCCTGTTTACTACTGCCAAGGACAATCATTTCCTTCCAAAAGCCTTCATTGCTTTTATACCTGTTTCAGTCACAAAATGTTTCAACATTGTGAAATGTCATTTGAACAAAAAGGTGGAGAGCAGTGCAAACCGAGATAAAGAATATTGCAATCTTTAAAGTAAATTTTTCGAGCTTCGGTACGTAACATTAAAGCACATTGGTCTGAACTAAATTTTTGATCATCTTTCGAAAACTAGGTTTATAATTGTGTCTTAGTTTTTAAGTTCTGCAAACACAATTCTTTGGAAGTAATTGCTGAATGCTTTGGGCACTGGCTGTAAATTGATTTCTCATGATTGTATAGATAGTATAATGTTTGTACTGTTGGTGCTGTCTCAGACTAAAACATGTAGAAGAAGCATCTGTAGCTCATCAACTTTTTTTGTGCTTGTTCCAACGTAAAGAATAACCCAACTTTTCCTCTATCATTTTTTGTGCAATTTTGTTTAAACGCGAGAGAGTTATTTTGGAAGGCGAAGCTCTTAGCATGAGTGTAGGTTGGAGATAGGGGTTTCACACTCACTATCTGATTGTCTGACCAATGCTGATTGCTCGCCTTGCAAAATTACCAACATTGAGATATCCATTTGAGAGAGTGCTTGCGTCTGATTGTATGAGTAATGACATAAGTGTACAAATGACTGAGGTACCACAAAATGGACTAAACTAAATGTATTAACATTCCTATTAAAATAGTGAACAATAACTATTTGTGTATTATCACATAATGTAACTCCCAGGCTGTAGTCATCAGTTGTGAATGCTAACATCTCATCCATCTTTCGGATGAGATGTTAAACCAAGGCCCCACCTGCCCTCTTGGGTGGATATAAAAGATTCCATGGCACTTTTCGAAAAAGAGCAGGAGAGTTCTACCTGGTGTCCTGGCCAATGTTTATCCCTCAAATGACAGAACAGTGACTACAATTCAAAAGTACTTCATTGGCTGAAAAGTGTTTTGGCGCATCGTGAGGTCATGAGAGGTGCAATATAAATGCAAGACTTTTTTTTCTTTCTTTTTAACTGAACTGTGTCACACAATTGGGACTCAGTAACTCCTCTAAGCCAAATAACACTCTATCGCTCTATCGGCACCCTATCCACCACATTAAACATTCACTCCCTCCACCACCAGCGCACCATGGCTACAGTGTGAACCCTCTACAAGATGCATTGTAGCAACTCACCAAGGCTTCTTTAACAGCATCTCCCAAACCCACAGCCTCTTCTGCCTAGATGGAGAAAGGCAGTAGGCACACAGTAACACCACCACCTCCAGGTCACACAGAATGCTCTCTTGGAAATATATCACAGTTCCTTCATCATCGATGGGTCAATATCCTGGAACTCCTTACCTGTGGGAGTACCTTCATCATGCAGACTGCAGCAGTTCAAGTCGACCATTCACCACAATCTTCTCAAGGGTAATTAGGAATGGGCAATAAATGCTGGCCTTGCCAGCGATACCCACCTCCTGTGAATGAATTTTTTAAAATCCAAATGCGTGCAGGAACTGGGGAACCTTACCAGCTAAGATCACGTAATGGTGGGCAGTTTGCCCGCAATTATCCAATTTGCACTGCTTGGAAGGAAAGGATATTGAGGAGGATTTTGAAAGCAGTGAGGGGGATGGTACAATGGATGGGGCCTAGGTAAGGAGCTCCAGGAGACAGGAGATGAATGAACTAACACCAGAGAAGGGGTTGCAGGAGTGGAGGACAAGGAGTAGGCTCGAGTTAGAAGAGTAGAGGGTCCAGGTGGGGAGATAAAGCTGAAGAAGATCACCAAGGTAATATTGGGTGATGTTCTTAAAGGATTTGAAACAAAAAGGTGCAACCAGCAGCAGAGATGAAAGCAGTTGGAAGCTGCTTTTAAATCTGACGGTATATTAATTGTATCTTCTGGACACTCCTAATGTTTACATTTGGAATCAACTTCAACAAGACTGGACTTCCACAATGTGTTCTGATGGTGCTCATGGGTCACAGATGAGTAGAAATACAGCTATTCTGACTGATAAACAGTGCAAAGCAACTTTAGAAAGAGAGAAACCAGATTGAAATGATTGGAAATGAAAATAGGAGGGTTTCTCTAACTAGAGGCTGATCTGTAATGCCAATTTTACACCCGGGTGGTAAGTTGAAAATCTACCTCAAACATAGTTAGTTTGTAGCTAGTTTTATGAATATATTCAAACTTTGAGCCATTAAAATAAAAAGGGAAATGCATCCAACATGGGAAATAACGGAAACTGGGAGAATCCAGATTCTTTAGAGTACAAAGGCCAGGTTTGAAAGCTTTTGTTGGAAATAATACCAACGGCTGTAAGTGAGCCAAGCTCCATGCTTTGGTCTGCTGTTAATATTTTAAATAAAATATACCATTACCAGTAATCTATGAGTCCAATTAGCAAATATTACCTCAAAAGGAACTCCGGGAGCCATTGCACAGTGTAATGTGCGTTCCTTGGTTGGTGCTGGAAATTCCTCATTGTTACTAATATTTCAAGCTTCATTTTTACCGCATTTGCATGACATATTGCCATGCCCAGAGGAAACATTATTTCTCTGTAAATCTCACTGATAAGTTTCTGCTGGGCCATCTGGCATGGCACTGTGTGTAAAGGTCTTTTGGAAAGTTAGATTTTGATTTGGTGTTCTGCCAGCTTTTAGAAATGTTCAGTAAAACAGCGGTTTCCATCAACTATTGCAGATAAAATGTAGACATTGAACTGTCTACTACCCAAACTGGGGTTGAAGAGATGGAAAGCAATGAGTGGAGAGGGAAATTGTTTTTCCACAGAGAAGGGGAAGTAACATTTTGCAGGATGGATCAATCTCTCAGAAGCTCACTGAATAGTGGCAAACTCGCACCTTTGAGAGGTCAGTTGCCCGAGTGCTCATCTGGAATATAGATGTTTGACATTGGTGATGAGGATTAGGGAACGAAAAAGGAACAATAATTTGAAAGCAAAGATTAGAAATCTATTAAAGCACTGAACTTCCAATCATAAATTGTAGCTTCAGACAGACATTCGTGAGGTTTGACTGGTTTATCTGGGGCAGGGAAGTAAATGTGGTTGGGGGCAGAGGATAGTGTAGATATAATGTGAGTTGGGAGAGGGCAAAACATGGAAGAAAAGAAAAATCAGTCAAATCTCAACAGATATGCAATGCCCAATATAAGCATCTCTGAGAATAACAGGAAAATTCAAGTGTTGAATAATCCTGGGACTGTTTTTGTTGAGAGTCACGACATAACACAGCAAATATTGAAGCACAAAATATGCCTTTGTCATAAATGCTTTATTTTTGCTCCATTGTGAAGAATGATTTACTTCTATCTTCATGGACACATTGTAGTCCATATACCTGAATGTTCCCCATGAATATGTCTGACAATGCTGCCATGATGGTCACTTTTGCGGAGTGTACATCATCAAATTCTATGCGGCACAGTAATCTAATGTTTTGAATAGGCATTTGCCAAATGCAAGGTAAGCCTGACTGTCAGAGTTGTTTTCCCCCCTTCCTGCTGGCTGTCCAGTCAAATTATCAGAGAAAGGTCAGCTAAGTATTGGATCATATCAGCTTTGTTCTTGATCAATTGTCCACTGGAAAGAATTATATTGAATACCTGAAGTGGTACAAAATTCTCCTGGAGAAAAGGAGGGAGAAGGAAGCTTTCCTACTCTAAAAGAAAACAGGAAGACTTGCATTTATATAGAGCCTTTCATGACCACTGGATGACCCAAAGCGCTTTACAGCCAATGAAGTACTTTTTGAAGTGTAGTCACCTGTTGTAATGTTGGAAACGCAGTCGCCAATTTTCACACAGCAATCTGATAATGACCAGATAATCTGTTATAGTGATGTTGAGGGATAAATATTGGTGAAGACACTAATTAATTCTTTCCCAAACGCTCCAAACAATGGAATACCTTACTTACTTCTTTTCCTCAGGCAATTTACACAGTGGATTGCCACGTAGCACTTTGAGTGGAGACTTTACTGAATCATTTGAAAATTAAGTGGTTAGCTTTCTGATTCAGTCAGAATGAAAGGATAGAGCTTGTCATGAAGGTTGAAGGCCAATGAGCTGAATGGTCATTTCTTGTTCCTACCCTTTTAAGTCCTTATACAAAAAATGTTTTCCTCATGTCACCTAAAGCTACACTGCATGTTACTATGTCTTGCAAATCATTTTTACCTGTATATAGAGGGCAGCTCAGTGACATAATCAGTGACATAAAAAGGATGACTAATCAACAGTAACAGAACAAATTACTGATTTTGTTGTAAGTCAGGATAAAAGGGTAAAATTACAATTCAAAAAATGGAATAGGGTAGCATTAGGGAAGGTTAAGCTGGTAGGGTTAGAAGAAGTAGGTTGGGAGGAGGCTGGTGTGGAGCATAAACACTGGCATAGAGCAGTTGGGCCGAGCGGCCTATTTCTGTGCTGTAAATTCTTTGTAATTACTGTCTGCTGTGATGTGAATGGAGGCTGACGGAGTGAAACTTTTTTCTGGGAAATCTAGATCAGGGGTGAACACACATTGTACAGGATAGCATGTGGGTTTGAGACAGCAGGACTGAAGATGAGGCAAATCACAATTGTGTTATCCTCCCAATGGATTATATGAAGTGAAAGAGGAGGAAGATAGAAGAGAGGTACCACAGTTTAAAGGTCCTAGGAAAGAGTGAGTGAGAATAATAAACTGCAACAAATTGTGCAATGATCCTTCAATATAACACAATAATAATGCAGAGAGGAGGAAGTGTTTGTAGGTTGGTGTCTGTAGCTTCAAAGCAACTAGCGAGGAATGTTCAGAGAAGCAATGACCGAAGCAAAGGACACGAATGATCGCGATGGAATGAGAGATTGGAGGTTAGAATTCAGAGGGAGAAGATGACTATTCTATATGATTCATGAACCAAGCGTGGTCAAGAACTCTCCATTTCAGAGACATTAGAGGTAAAATCCAACTTCGACAAGGGTGCAAAAGGGACGGCAGCGGATTGGCTGCCTGTTATATACCCTGCCTTACCATGGAAAGGAAAATCTAGCAGAATGTATAATGGTGGCTGATGTGCCTCTTCCCGATTTGCACCCCCATAAAAGTTTAATTTTATCCCCATTGTGCCTTAACTAGACCAAAGACATTACTACTGTAAAGATAATTGCAGTGTGATCATCTAATCCTGATTGTCAAATAAAACATGTTGAAAGCAAAGCTGTTGTATTACAAGTCAGACATCTCCATTGTCAGTTTAATGACTGAGTATAACTACTGTAATTATTCATTTAATTTCTCACTATGATTGATATTTGCGATTTTATGTTCATATTATTACTATACTTCAGTTAAATACTATAAATTACAATTATAAATTCTTATTAAGCAGTACAAAGAGCAATTTTACTTGATATTGGATTTAAGAAGGGTTTTGATCAGCTCAGAATTGTTCCTTTCCCAGATAAAAGCACATAATTTATCCCCGATGAGTTGCAAATGATGGGGAAGTCTTACTTTGTTTGACATAGTCTCACAGTCTCTTTGGTTTCCTAAATCAGCATGAAAACTCATAACCTTCCATCAAAACTGTCACTGCAGACCTGGGAGGATCGTAAGCGGTTGTGTGAGGTTAAAAAGTAATAATTAAATTTAATGAACAATAAATCCTCTAATGAGTGGCAGGTTTGTGTGTGCATCTAGGATTTAGCACAATTTATTTTAGCAATCAAATTGGTTCGCGTCAAAATGGCAAGAGCCCAGTGACAAAGCAAGATGTTGCTCTGTCTCATGTATGATAAGATGCAGAGTTTCGATCCATGACTTGTCCATGCGGTGAATTCTCAATCATTGACGACCCTTTTGGGGTGGAGGAAGAGGGGAAGAAGTGGAATTGTATCCGAGAGCAGTTGGAAATGATTCATCAGCCAATTCCCCTCCTCCTCTTGTGTGAAAAATCATGCAATGGAGGTGGAGTATATTGGATAACAAACTGGAGCACGTCACAAAGGAATAATGTATTGAGGGGTTTAGCGATATGTCATAAACGGCCAGAGTGCACAGTGAAATACAATTTAGTCTGTGCTGTTCCTGTTGAAGCTTTGTAGTAAAAATATAGTGTTATTATGGACAATTTTACAATTTTTCTTAATGATTTGCAACCATAAAAATTAACATGACCAAATTCATTCAATTAATTTGAGTGAGAATATTGAACAAGGCCCACTTTACACTGGAAAAAAAGATGGAGATGTTAGGGACTAAGATCATTATTTGTGTTCTTTATGAGAGATGAATTCTCCAGCCAAATTGTTTGATTTTATATATAAAAAATCTATGGTACAGAAATTACACTGCACTCTCCATGCATAAAGATAGTATGCAGTTTTTGAAAAATCTGTGAGATCTGAGATATTCTCAGTGAGGTTGTGAGAACAGTCCCAAACCTACAAGACTACATCCGTCTATAGATGAGAGAAATTGGGTGCGATCACTGAATGGGTTAATATTAAACAGAGGCTGCTGATTTATCAAAGGCTTGATCACACTAATTAAAATGTCTGTCGCTTGCATGAAAATATCAGAGCTGGAATTCCAGATTGATTGTTTATCAAAGCTCGTCAAGTACACATTCTATTTTCTTTACCGTACTGGAGAAGGCAGTGTGATGCTAGCTAAAGAAGGTATAAAACGGAAGAATATTGATGTCTTATTTAAATCCATGTATATTTTTTTAAATGGAATTATTGAATATCTGTGTTCCTGGTCAAGGCTAGATGAGTGCATCCACCCTAGAAAGCTAAGCTCCCCGAGTGCTGTGACTGAATAAAGCACAGCTGGATTGCATAATAGCAATGTGTACACAGAGAAAGAAACATTTCAATTCATTAAGTGGTGCAACTGTCTGTAATACAATTTTGCATAGGAACCAGCTTGCATATCAGACATACGCCGTGCTACCACGTAGAATCATTTTTATTGTGTGGAGAATTAGATGGCTGTTGCCCTGGTACAATTAAAGTAAACTCTAGTCATCTAGTTCTTCCCTCAGCAAGTCTGCCCCTTTTTCTCATTAATATACGAACAGAATTTTATTCTCGGAACTGAGTTCTTGTTAAGGATAAATCTCCCAATTTTATCCTATGTTTTTACTAATTCAAGATGAATTATCTTAATTCTTCTGGGATAATTCCATCCCTGATTAGTACCTAACTACATATAGTTTTCTTATTTTTATTCATTGTATTTAATTTTTGACTCGTCCATTTTCATCAACATTCTGTTCACTGACCTTGTTTACTATCTTCCTTTACTAATTCTGCATTTTTTTTCTTCCTGTACTGCAGACTTTCATTCTTACTTTCAATTTTAAAAGAAATCAGATTATTTTAAGCTTTCTAATTTTTCTAACAATGTCTGCCATTCAAATAATTTTTTCTACATGAACGCCTTCTATGTATTCCATTCCCTGGCCTTTGTACTTTTTTCCATTACGTCTGTTTCTTACTGCGTAGCACTGACGGCCAACACTCACCAGGGACTTGTGCCCCTCTTGCAATCGCCTCTTTCTTGGTCTCATCAATGTCACTGGCTATCTTGGCTGCCCTCTGGTTTTGCTCATTTAATTATTTGCTTTTGCCTCTGTGGATTGCTGTCCAACTTGTATCAAATCCCATTACTAACTGAGTGACATTTTGTGTGCTTCAGAAACTGGTTGAGGCACTGCTAACTCACTCTGCTAATTCTCAAGTTGGAGTTCTACATCCAAGTGAGAATTTTTTGGAGGGTATAACTTTCAACTCATCCAGGTGTTGGGAATCTCAGCGCTGGCGACCACAATTGTTTTTCCATTTTTTTGTAACTATTATCAGGATCAGCTACTTCTAAGGATAATCTGACATTGAATAGATGCTGAGTGGACCTTGTATTCTTTTCCAAGTATTTTCCTGTTCATATTTTAAATGAAAAAGTACAATTCACAGAAGCAGCCCTTAACAACACCAGTGTGAATTTTAGGTTACCCATGCCAGCCATTCTTCTATAATTACAAATATTTACAGCACAGAAATTGGCCATTCAACCCAACAGGTTCATGTCAGTATTTGTGCTCCACACATGCCTCCTCCCACCCCTCTTCATTTAACCTTCTATTCTTTCTCCCTCATGTACTTATCTAGCTTGCCCTTAAATGCATCTCGGCTATTCGCCTCAACTACCCCTTGTGGTAGTGAGTTCCACATTCTAACTGCTCTTTAGGAGAAGAATTTTCTCCTTAATTGCCTATTGGATTTATTAGTGACTATCTTGATATTTATGGCCCCTAGTTCTGGTCTTGCCATATTCTCTACATCTATCCTATCAAGAGAAAAGGGCCCCATCCTGTTCAATCTTTCCTGATAGGTATAACCTGTCAGTTCTGGTATCATTCTAGTGAATCATTTTGTATCTTTCTCCAGTGCTGTTATATCCTTTTTATAATATGGAGACTAGAACTATTCTCCATATGTGGTCTATCCAAAGTTCTATCCAAGTTTAACATAACCTCTATTTTACATTTCTATCTCTCTAGAAATGAACCCCAGTGCTTAGTTTGCTTTGTTAATGGGCTTATTAACCTGCTTCACTACTTTTAGTGATTTGTGTACCCCAAGGAGTATGTGGCCTCCTTATTCTTCCTACCAAAATGTATTACCTTGCACTTATCTATATTGAAGTTAATTTGCCAATTATGTGCCCATTCTGCAAGTTTATTAATGTCTTCCTGTATTTTGTCGCAGTCCTTCTCTGTATTAATTACATCCCCAATTAAAAATAGAAAATGCTGGAAACACCCAGCAGATCAGGCAGTATCTGAGGAGAGAGAAACAGAGTTAACGTTTCAGGTTGTTGACCTTTCGTCAGAACTCCATTGTTTGGTTCAGGCTGAATGAGAATTCTAGTCAATGTTCTTTCGTAGCAAATTATAGTTTGTTTTGTGCTACGGCTTTGCGCCCACTAGGAATTGGGTTGGATTTTGTCCATTTGAATTTCCCATTGGATTTTGACTGTCCACTCAGCTTCTACCGGACTGAGCCATGTTCTAACCAGTTATCCCATCACTCCCCAAATTACATTTTAAACTAAAATCTGGGAAAGTGCAAATCCATACTGCCTATTGGTTGCCAAACAAAGGCATTGAGCCCGATAACAACCAACACACTATCACTTCAACTTGCTGTACTTGCTCTCTTTGATACCTCAATTCTTCCATTAGACTGAGGGCATTCTAAATCACTGTGAAAATGCAGCACACATCTAAAATGTAAAATGTAGAGCATACTGTTCATTTCTCGTGCATGACACAGGATTTGGATATGATCATTCTTTTTCATTTTTATGTAAGTCAGTTGATTCTGGAGTTCACAGCTCCAGGTTGCCATGACTGTGACAAGGCCCCTAATGTAACTGAAGCCTGGTGTAGTTCTACCATAGCAGATCAAGAGGTTCAGGATGCATCACAAACCTTGACAACTGAGTTTGTGTTGTTACCGACAGCCATCCAAAGCAATGATATCAGATTACAGGCTACAAATTACTCAGCTAACATCATCTGAACCCTGAGAAGAAGTTAGAGCCTCAGAATCACTCCAGGGGATCCATTATTTTTATAATATATACTGTGAAGCTCATGGGATGGTTTAATTTAGTTCTGTCCATTTTTTAAACTGACGGTGGATCTCCATTGGAATGTCAGTGACTAGTCAACATGTTATTGATGCATGATAACATTCACGCTGAAGGATTAAAAATGGTGACGCTTCAAGTTTATTTTAAAAATTCAGTTGATTATTATATAATAACATTGCTTGTGCATATTATAGAACACATCATTGTCATTTCCCATGGTGGCATAACTTACTTGAAAGTTACAAGCAGAGTAGTAGTACATTCATGTGTTCATTTACAGGAAAGATTATGGTATGATCAGCCCAGCCCCACAGATTATATTATTGCCCTTTAACATTGCAGTATCTGATTCCTAATCGATCTATTTGTCAATTCCAGATCATAATTACAGAAATTCAAACAAAAACCACATACTGTTACAGTTTCTTATAGATTTTATGCACAGAAAAAAAAACACAAGAAACCCCCGCTTTAATGTTTCGTGACTTTTTGTGTCCATTAAAGTGAGCATTGTTGGCAAATAGAATATTTGTTTTCTCATTTTGCACCCAGTGTCAGCATCAAGGTTATCTCAGGTGCTATATTGCAGGAATGAGCTACCAGGCAAATCATTTACAATATTGCCACCTCATGTGTTCTAACCTTAAATAGAAGAATCCCTCCTGTAAAGATGTGACAGTTTGCAGTTTCCATACCAGACATTTTGTAGCCTTTCTGAGGGAGCCTACCAACTTAGTGCCAACTGATGTCAAATTTTGAACTGTTCTGTGCCATTGACTCACTTCTTCAAAGAAATTGGGGTTTAGCTGGGCCAAACCTGTTTCACGTGGAAGCATTCAAACTTTCAGAAAAGGGAAGGCAACAATAACACAAAAAACCCTCACAGTGCAGGCACAATGGGCATTAAGGTGCCAATCACTTCAATGTGCTTTTCTCTGATTACATCCAAGAATCTTTTCTTTTATGACTCTTGTCGCTTAATATGTGCAATTTATAAAATTGCATTTATGGTTTTTTTTTTGTCATAGTATCCTGTTCTCCTCCTTTCAAAATTACTCTAAATTCTTGCAAATGAAAGCCAGGTCATTAAAGTCTGTCAGGGTTTCTGCCATCAGGGCAATCTCAGCCTTATGGGTTTCTGCAGCTTAAATGTAACCACCTATGAATCCATTCCAACAGCTCCTCTGTGGAGACTGCATTATATATATATAATATAACTTATTTATGAACTTTGAAGGTTATAATTTTGGACACTTCTTGTTCATTAATGAAATAAAAACCTTTTGACTCCGTAATTGCTCCTTGAAGCCCAACGCACCTCAGTCAGTTCTTCCAACAAATTCTTGAGTGTATTTCCCTTACTTTACATGTCTACACATCTATGTCCATTGCCACACTTTTATTTTTTCATTTCTTTTATCTACAGAAGACACTGCCCTTCATCTGTCTGAAGCTAATCTAATAGTACCTCACTATCATCCTGGAGGAGTGCTTTATACAGTCAACAGTCCCAACCTAAACTCAGGTACCTACGTTTTTATTCCAGAGAGTTGTAATTCCAATCCCTCACACGCTCCTATTCCCTCTCCCTCAAGTTGAACACGGTTACCTAAATTTCAAAGAGTCCATCTACTTTTCAAAGCCTTGCCTACCTTTCTCCTCCATTCTCTCCACCTCCTCCAAAATCAAACCGAGCATAAGTAGATTTGAATCACAATCTGAACCCAACTCTCTCAAAACTATTGCACACATTCCCTCCGCATAGGATATTTGCCCTCACTAAACCTTCATTGACTCTGGGGACCAAGTAAAGTAGTCATTAGGAACATTGTTCTTGGTTTGAATCTAGCTTCATCCAATTGGAAACAGCGTTTGCCATTTCTGATGGTTTTAAGGGTTCTGAGTGAAATTGGTCTTGGATAGTCCATAGCTCAGAACTGCCTATAATTGGCTATAAATGTTGACTGATGGTGATATATTATAGAGAGCACTTTACTTTGTAACTAATAATGGATTGTTATACACTGTATTTAGTGCTAATTTCCCCAGGAATGACATCCTTCACCTGGCAGGCAGCAAAAATAAAATAATTTATCGTGGCAAAATTAGCCCATAATTGAGCAAACAGCCATCTGAAAATCAAAACTTCTGTCTGGCAATCAAAATTGGCCAAGTTATCTTGGCCAGGTTGGTGCCCGTTTTGATCCATATTCACCCCAGGCAGCACTTGTACTGTTGCCAAACCAGATTTGTGCCGATCTAAACAGGATAAAAGAATTGTGATCAACTTCCACCTGGGGTAGTTGTTCCTCTGCATGCACTTTGCTCTGCCTGCCTTACATTCCCACTGTCATTTCAATAGCATCGTATCTGGGAAAAAACGTGTTCACACTTGCTCACAGAATGCGTGCGAGATGGGCATGTATACATGTGCTCGTGCATCTGTAAAGCTGTAACGTTGAGAAGTATTTGTTCATGCACAGTGGCATATTTGCAACTTTAGATATAGAACCCAGATCATGTCATTTATTAATATACACAGGACTTCAAAGTGGCATTAAAATGAGGATTATATTTATTATCACTAACTTCATCCCCCTTTGACAATTCTGCCAAACCTGCTTTGAAACCTCATTTGTTACTGTATGTAACCTTATTCCTTTTATCTATCGATATCTGAATTAGAGCTGGGCAAATCAAACCTTCCACAGAAGCTACAGAAATGAGTGGCACTTATTCAGGCTGTTAGCTCCACAGATGCTAATGAATGCCCCCTGGGAGCAGAGACAGGTGCAAGTGTCTTGAAAGTAGATATGATGACACCTGTGGTCATGAACTGCACTGTAGTTGTTATTGACATTTTCTGACAGTATATTCCTCGTGTCCACTGTACTTTTCTGTTGCTATTTGTCTGGTCATTCTCCACTCTGCCAAAGTGTGTTTTTTGCTCTTGTACTTTTTTTTGTTGTTGCACTGAATGTGATCCTTACACGGCCCTTTTTTTTACTGCTTTGTGTTTGCGCATCGTGCATTCAGGAATAGTCTTGACATTGTTGCCAATTTGGTTCAACGTAAAATCTCTATTGTGTACAGTTGATGTCATCTACAGTGCATTCCAATATTAGAGATGACTGAAAGGTCTTTTACTTGTGCATCTGCAAGCTGTTTAGGACAGTGTCTTGTCAATTTGAACTTCAGCCCATTTATATAGAACGTATAAAGATCTAAAGAAGAGGGCTTTATTAGGCTGTAATTTGTGTGTGGATGTGATGACATCCTAAACTGTGAGTGATGCTCAAATTGTTTATAGAGTCACCTGGATCATGCTGGTTAAATCCTCCAATTTCACCAAGGTATTTGCTATTTTATAAAATGTGTACTTTAGCGTTACTAAAAACAAAATGGATCGAGTATATCAGCTATGGATCATTTTCAATATTATGATACAATACACAAGATGATGCATTTTAAAGTGATTTATATCATGTCTTTATAAACAAGGAGGGAAAAATTGGCAAACAAATTTTAATAAGAACATAAGAACAAAAGAAATAGCAGGAGTAGGCCATTTGGCCCCTCGCGCCTGCTCTGCCATTCAATAAGATCATGGCTGATATGATCTTGGCCTCAACGCCACTTCCCTATAACCCTCGACTCCCTTATCATTCAAAAATCTATCTATCTCCACTTTAAATATATTCAATGACCCAGCCTCTCTGGGATAGAAAATTCCAAAGATTCACGACCCACTGAGAGAAGAAATTCCTCCTCATTTCCATTTTAAATGGGCGACCCCTTATTCTGAAACAATGCCATTTAGTTCGAGATTCCCTCACGAGGGAAAACATCCTCTCTGCATCTACCCTGTCAAGCCTCCTCAGAATCTTGTATGTTTCAATAAGATCACCTCTCATTCTTCTAAATGATTAATGATTACAGTATCCTCTAATAAAAATAGGCAACAGCCAGAAATGTTCCATGGAATGTATGAAATATCACAACACTCAATAGAGTTTGAGAGAAGATATTAAATTAAATACAAATGGAATTAAGTGACTATTTTACCAGAAGTGCTCTTGAAGGTTAAGATGCAGTCTGATCGGTTACATAAGTATTGAACCCAAAGAAAATTAAGCCACAGTACATATTCACAGCTTTATAGCTTCTGATATATATTGGCCCAGAATGTTCAGTCCTGATGACGGCGAACTGGCAGCGTTTGCTGTCAATTCACCATTGAAACTGACCGCAGCTTCATGATTTAGCGCTGCACAGCCTATCACAGAAATCCTGAAGTTGCAGTCTGTGATTCACTGCTCCTACACAGGCTGCACTATGCTCCCACTCCACCAACCCCGCTCTCACACCCCCCCCCCCCCCCCCCCCCCCACCCCAGAGCCTGAATCAGTAAAATCTCTCAAATCACGGAAACTGATGAAAACATCGGCTCTTTCACAATAAGTACGCTGTTAAATTCCCCACTAAAAGTTGGACCCAGAGGTATAACTGAGGTTTTAACAGCTAAACAAAAGTTATGATCCTGAAAAACAAATTTTAATTTTGAGCAGTGTCAAATTTATCCATTTTAAGAAAAATTTAATTTTTTTTTTAAGTTTGTTCATCTTTATATCCCCATGTGAGAGCTTCAATCTTAGTTTTGCGCTCCCTAACATTTGCTTAAAAGTTAGAATTTTAAGAGCTTACCCACTTCCTGGTTCACTATCTGAGAATTATTTGGGGGAGAAATTGGCCAGCCCTACGCACGTTTTTTTGGCGATATTTTGCCTTTTTTGTTGGTAAAAGGTACCTAAATTGGCCAAAGTTAACAAATGGCGGTTTTGAAATATCGCCGAAAAGCAAATCGACCATGTGCAACGCCCCCAAAAAATACACCAAAATTGGCTGTTTGGCGAACCCATACTCAGGGTGAAAAAAAAACACTTGAGAAAAGCCTGCGTTGAAGCCCCAGAAACAGTGGTAGGTATGAAGACCTACAAAAAAGGTAAGTTGAAATTTTTATTTTTTAATTGTTTTTCAGCGATTCGTTAGTTAAGTGTATAGTGAATGTTTTCTGATTTTTTATTTTTTTACTTGTGCAATTTTTTTTGTGTTTTCTGCCCTCCCAGGGCCTGTATTTTTGGTGGTGATAGGCCTCAGGCTAAAGTTGCCGAGGACCGCGGTTTCCACCGCGAATCCTCATGCAATGCCGATTTTTACCGTCGGGTGCATTTTTTTGCGGGAAAAAAACGATGATCGCCAAAAACTGATTTTCTAGCCCTTTGTATTGATTGGCTGCTTAGACAGCTTATTGACCCTTGCGCGAGAGGTTCCCTACTGTACTACTTTGATGTGAATAAAGCGTCGCAAAACCCGAACTTCTCGCCACTGAGATCGCGAGATCTTTGTGTGAAACTTAATTCAGGGCCAGTGGAGAACACCTTTGCTTCGCCGCTGACTGCAAATTCCGGGCCATTATATTTAGTGCTCCATGTTGATGATATTTATTATATTTTTTGGTTAATATTCCTGCAGCACGTTTAATATTTATTGCTTTATATTTTCCACACAGCAGCAACATATTTACTTGGTTAAGACACCATAGTATATATGTATTGGGTTAATGCCTTGCAGTATACATCATGTTTTCTAGGTTATGCCCCTACAGTATGCATTAACTGGGCTAAACCTCTGTCGTATCTATTGTATTACTAGGTTATGCCCCCATAGTATATGTTCACTGGGTCAAGCCTCTACAGTGTCTGTAGAATTTATTGGGTTATACATTTACAGTTATAAATGATGTGTAATGAATTATTCTCTTACAGTATATATTCACAGGATTTCATCTCCACAGGATCTTTTCCATCCTGCCCCACAGTGTATATTTTCAGTGTTAATTCACCACAGTATGGATACTATTTACTGTGTCTGTCATGCCATGACAGATTAATACACAAAGGCATGGTACAGTGGGAAATATTTAAAGGACTCTGAGCAATTTGTAAAGACAAGTATTAAAAGTCTGTTCAGGTTTTTTTTGTTCATTACACTTTTCAAAGTGTCACAGCAGTCTGCTCTGAAGTGCCATGCTGTGGGTTTCTGTTTTTCGGCCTTCCACTCTCTGTAAAATGCACACTGTGCACACAGGGCTGCAAATTGAGATTTTTATTTATTTATTTAAATGATTTCCAGAAGGTCTGTTCACAGATTTTTTCATCATCTCCTTTGAATCTTAAATTGGTTTGAGTGCAGTGCGCTAAAAAGAAATTGGAACATTATCCTGCTGTACCAGGGAGTGGTGGGATCCACTCACTCGGCAAACAATTCCCCACACATCAAATTGCAATTTTGACAGTGATGCCGATGAGGAATGGATGATGGAAAAAAATCTATTGCTGCTGTTGTGCAGCTCATGTGATTGTCTCAGATTGGCACTACCAGAGGCCCAGGAGTTGGTTGCCTGACTAGGCTAGGAATAGTGCACAGTGTCTGACAACTGAAAAGAGGATAAATGCACAAGAAAAGACAGACTTGCATTTATATATTGCCTTTCACAATCTCAGGACGTCCCAGAGCCCACAGCCAATGAAGTACTTTTGAAGTGTAGTCACTGTTGTAATGCAGGAGACGCGGCAGCCAATTTACGCCCAGCAAGTTCCCACAAACAGCAATGTGATCATTGGCCAGATCATCTGTTTTAGATGTTGGTTGAAGGATAAATATTGGCCAGGGCATCGGGATAACTGCCACGCTCTTTCGGAAATAGTGCCACGGGATCTTTCACAATTAGAATTATAAATGATTATAATTATGTACCTGGGAAAGCAGATGGGGCCTCGGTTTAACGCCTCATCTGAACGACAGTACCTCTATCAGTGTAGCACTCCCTTAGTACTGCACTGAAGTGCCGGCCTAGATTATGTGCTCAAGTCTCTGAAGTGGGGCTTGAACCATCAACCTTCTGACTCTCGGGTGAGAGTGCTACGACTGAGCCAAGCTTTGCATAAAAAGGACATTAGGAGGCTTTACATCAGTTCATTCAGTATAATTTTACAGATGCTTTGGTGCCATATAGTGTCCTTGATAGTATTCTGATATCATTCCATTTATACTGCCAAACTTTATGTAATGCATGAAAACAATGTTGAACTCAACAACAACTATTTGAATTGCTTTTAGTGTACGGAATGTCTCAAGGCACTTGATAAAAGGAGAAAAGGAACAGCCGTTGAGCAAGAGTATAGCAGAGGTAAAGAGATGGGGGCCGAAATTGCCCCCTGCCGGAAACGCGGCAGACCTACCGTGTTTCGACTGTTTTCTCCACCTGCGGTAGATGTGGTAACCATTTGCACGAAATTCCGTTCTTTGGCTTTTTTTTCGAGCTACCCGAAAGTTGGTCATAATGTGGGCGGAAGTGCGGCGGTGAGTAGAAGATGATGTCATCATGCTGGCATATCACCACGTCTCTCCCCTTCACTTAAAGGGGAGAGCCGCTGCGAGCTCTGCGATTTTTTTAAAGTTAGGTCCACTGGGCCACCAGGGAGGGTTTCGGCCGGGCCAGCGGCCTGGCACCCAAGAGGAGGTGCCAGGCTGCCTGTTGGCAGCCCTGCCGAACCCGGGGGCATAATGGTTGGCCTGACATGGCAGTTGGCCAACAAAAAAAAAATAAGTTGGCGGCTGCGGCAGTAGGTGCTCCCCTTTAATGGCAGCCGCACTGCCATTTTAGAAGCACTCCAAGTGCAGCGCACTGACAAAAAAAGCTGTCGGTGGCACCGTGCGGTGAGAGCAAGGTTTTCTGTGCGGAATTTTGCATTTGGGGGGGGGGGGTGGGGCACATCGGTGGTGTGAGCTCTGATGATGCACTTAGGATGGATTGGCAGCAGCGGAGCGGTAGTGGGGGGAGCAGGTCACCGCCGGGATACCACAGAAGCAGAATTTTCAAAATGGTGGCCATTTGACTAAAAATCGGTGGCCATTGCACTCTGCAGCGTGGTCACCGATTTCCGGCGGTAACAGGCCTTAAGGGAAGGGTCAATTTTGGCCCCATGATATTTGAGAAGGCTTTTAAAGGTGGGAAGAACGGTAGAAAGAGGGAGGATTTATGGAGGGAGTTCCAAAGAGTAAAGCTGACGTGGCTGTAGGCTCTGCCACCCAAGGTAGAGAGGAGAGTGAACAGGGGGCCATAATTTGAAGATCAAAGGATACAGGGAGGACATAAAGCTAGAGATGGTTGCAGAGGTGGGAAAGGACAAGGCTACAGAAAATTTGTAGAGGATTGTAAGGATTTTAAAGTTGTTCCAGTTTGGGCATTACAATTTTATGATCAGCCATGATCTTATTGAATGGTGGTGCAGGCTCGAAGGGCCGAATGACCTGCTCCTGCACCTATTTTCTATGTTCTATGTTTCTAGACATTGGCCAGAATTTTCCAGGGTGGTAGCAGACGGGACGGGTGGAAAATTTGAAACCTGCCGTCATCTCACCCCCACGTGCCTTTCCCTTGGGCGGATTTGCCGGTGCGACAGCGACCCGACCAGCAGAGGTGGGCGACCTAATTCAAATCATTATCAGGTAGTCTACAGGCACTGAAGAGCCTTTTCCCCCCGACATTTCAAATTTCCCAGCACGGGATTCACGCAGTTCAGGAAGCACGTCTGTGAACCTGATGTCAAAGTTCCGTGACCATTGCTCCAGCTGATTATTTGACAGCATTAAATGTACAGTAAAAGCTCCCACCTGACAGATGATCACTTTCCTCAGGCAGAAGCTGTTGCTCAGTCCATTTACAGCACAGATTCTGCAGGCTTCAAGTGTTTCCAGCGAAGTCTCCATCCAGTGTCGCCTCATTGGAAGATCTCTCTCACCATTGACAGAATGCTTCTGGCATCTGTACTTCAGCTGGCATCTATTCCATCAACATGGGTGCCCTTTATACTGTCTCACCTTGGCCCTCAGAATCGGATCATGATCAGCCCCAACACCAGCAGCACCAACAACATCAATCTTCTCTGTAATCACTTAATTCTGCACAGGACACAGAAGCATCTGAACACATTGCTGCCTGGGAGGCTAGGGATGGCCTCACCATGGCCAGCTATAGTTCATTGTACACACATATGGCTGTCACATGATGTGCCAGGTTGGCACCACCCCACACCAATACCATAAAGCACCCCTACAATGCCCAAGCCATTGCTTTCACACTCATCACCATTGCAGGGTGTGCTGTTATGTCTCACCATTCACTGCAATTCACTAAGCCACTGCCAAAGGTGCACACAAATCTATTCAAGACCAGAAAGTGTTGCAAATAAATATTTTTATGTTTGACACCACATTAACAGAATCTTTATGTAAACATTGAATAAAACACCCAAATGGCTACCCTTGTGTGTTGTTAGTTTGTATAATTGCACTAGGATGAGGGTGAGTACAAGGGGTGACTAGTGAGATGTGGATGTGATAATGTAGATAGAGAGATGGGTGGATATGCAAGGTATGTTGGTGCAAGTAAGGATGTGCAGGATAGGTTAGGAAAGGCAGAGTGATGGGGATGGGATGAGAGGTGCAGCATGATGAAGTTGAGTGTGGCTTTGTAATAATGTTTCCTGATCTAATGAGATCATTTGCGACTCTGCACCCAGGTCCTCTTGACCACATTCCTGCTTGTGACCTCTTTTGCAATCTGCAACCAGCCTGGGGTGGTCTTTTCCAGCCATGATAAGGGAAGAGGACCTCTCTTTGTGCTCTGACTCTGTCCATAAGAGGAGGCTGGACACGCATATGAGGTAGAAGGGAATAGAGGGTTATGCTGATAGACTTAGATGAGGAAAGACAGGAGGAGGCTCAAGTGAAGCACAAATGCCGGCATGGACTGGTTAGGCTGAATGGCCTGTTTCTGTGCTGTATATCCTATGTAAGCTATTTATAACATAAAATTAGACTGAAGAAATAAATATGCACCCATGAAGATGGGTTGAATGAATTTTCACAGGTAAAAGAAAATTCACAATATGTCTTATCACTTATAAGTATGTTTATCTTGACATATCAGATACACAAGTCAGAACATTTGTGCTTTATATATATATATATATACTGTATTACTGTGAGAACAGAAAGGACAGTTCATGCTCTCAGGATTGTAAAAGTTTGGAAGCTGCACACATATAAATCATTTGTCTAATTGTTTTAATTAATTCATTGGATGTGGGCATCGCTGGCAAAGCCAGCATTTATTGCCCTTCCCTAATTGCCCTTGAGAGGATGTTGGTGAACCACCTTCTTGAACCACTGCAGTCCTTGAGGTGAAGGTACTCCCGTAGTGCTGTTAGGGAGGGAGTTCCAGGATTTTCATCTCGTGACGATGAAGGAACAGCGATATATTTCCAAGTCAGGATGGTGTGTAACTTGGAGGGGAACTTGAAGTGATGATGCATCCATGCACCTGCTGGCCTTGACCTTCGAGGTGGTAGAATTCGTAGGTTTGGGAGGTGCTGTCGAAGAAATCTTGGCCAGTCAAGGATGATAGGAAGTGGGCAGGGAAATGGAGTTGAGGCCAAGATCAGATCAGCCATGATCTTATTGAATGGCGGAGCAGGCTCAACGGGCCAAATGGCCTACTCCTGCTCCTATTTCGCATGTTCTTATGCTGCAGTACATCTTGTAGATAGCAGCTACAGGGAGAAGGCAAAAAAGAAGTAGAAAGAAACAGAAAGGTGACGTAACAGCCAAGGGGGTAAGTGATTGGCTGGTGATTGGTGAGTAGTTTTTCTTTTTCTTTCTTTTTTTATATCAGTCAGTAACTTTTAACATTGTTGTTGCCAATTTAAGTGTATCTAAGGGTTAAGTCATGGCAGGGGAGCTCGGTCACGTGATATGCTCCTCCTGTACCATGTGGGAACTCAGGGACACTTCCGGTGTCCCTGATGACTACGTGTGCGGGAAGTGTATCCGCGTCCAGCTCCTGACGGACCGCGTTGCGGAATTGGAGCTGAGGGTGGATTCACTCTGGAGCATCCACGATGCTGAGAATGACGTGAGTAGCACGTGTAGCGAGATGGTCGTACCGCAGGTGAAGGGTCCACAGCCAGCTAGGGAATGGAAGACCAGCAGGAAGAGTCGTGCAAGGAAGGTAATGCAGGGGTCCCCTGTGGTCATCCTCCTGCAAAACAGATACACTGCTTTGAGTACTGTTGAGGGGGATGACTCATCAGGGGAGGGCAGCAGCAGCCAAGTTCATGGCACCGTGGTTGGCTCTGTTGCACAGGAGGGCAGGAAAAAGAGTGGGAGAGCGATAGTGATAGGGGATTCAATTGTAAGGGGAATAGATAGACGTTTCTGTGGCCGCAACCGAGACTCCAGGATGGTATGTTGCCTCCATGGTGCAAAGGTCAAGGATGTCTCGGAGCGGGTGCAGGACATTCTAAAAAGGGAGGGAGAACAGCCAGTTGTCGTGGTGCACATTGGTACCAACGACATAGGTAAAAAAAGGGATGAGGTCCTACGAGACAAATTTAAGGAGCTAGGAGCTAAATTAAAAGGTAGGACCTCAAAAGTAGTAATCTCGGGATTGCTATCAGTGCCACGTATTAGTCAGAGTAGGAATCGCAGGATAGCGCAGATGAGTGGTGCAGCAGGGAGGGATTCAAATTCCTGGGGCATTGGAACCGGTTCTGGGGGAGGTGGGACCAGTACAAACCAGACAGTCTGCACCTGGGCAGGACCGGAACCAATGTCCTATGGGGAGTGTTTGCTAGTGCTGTTGGGGAGGAGTTAAACTAATATGGCAGGGGGATGGGAACCAATGCAGGGAGACAGAGGGAAACAAAAAGGAGACAAAAGCAAAAGACAGAAAGGAGATGAGGAAAATTGGAGGGCAGAGAAACCCAAGGCAAAGAACAAAAAGGGCCACTGTACAGCAAAATTCTAAAAGGACAAAGGGTGTTAAAAAAACAAGCCTGAAGGCTTTGTGTCTTAATGCAAGGAGTATCTGTAATAAGGTGGATGAATTAACTGTGCAAATAGATGTTAACAAATATGAAGTGATTGGGATTACAGAGACGTGGCTCCAGGATGATCAGGGCTGGGAACTCAACATCCAGGGGTATTCAACATTCAGGAAGGATAGAATAAAAGGAAAAGGAGGTGGGGTAGCATTGCTGGTTAAAGAGGAGATTAATGCAATAGTTAGGAAGAACATTAGCTTGGATGATGTGGAATCTATATGGGTAGAGCTGCAGAACACCAAAGGGCAAAAAACGTTAGTGGGAGTTGTGTACAGACCTCCAAACAGTAGTAGTGATGTTGGGGAGGGCATCAAACAGGAAATTAGGAGTGCATGCAATAAAGGTGCAGCAGTTATAATGGGTGACTTTAATATGCATATAGATTGGGCTAACCAAACTGGAAGCAATACGGTGGAGGAGGATTTCCTGCAGTGCATAAGGGATGGTTTTCCAGACCAATATGTCGAGGAACCAACTAGGGGGGAGGCCATCTTAGACTGGATGTTGTGTAATGAGAGACGATTAATTGGCAATCTCGTTGTGCGAGGCCCCTTGGGGAAGAGTGATCATAATATGGTGGAATTCTGCATTAGGATGGAGAATGAAACAGTTAATTCAGAGACCATGGTCCAGAACTTAAAGAAGGGTAACTTTGAAGGTATGAGGCATGAACTGGCTAGGATAGATTGGCGAATGATACTTAAGGGGTTGACTGTGGATGGACAATGGCAGACATTTAGAGACCGCATGGATGAACTACAACAATTGTACATTCCTGTCTGGCGTAAAAATAAAAAAGGGAAGGTGGCTCAACCGTGGCTATCAAGGGAAATCAGGGATAGTATTAAAGCCAAGGAAGTGGCATACAAATTGGCCAGAAATAGCAGCGAACCCAGGGACTGGGAGAAATTTAGAACTCAGCAGAGGAGGACAAAGGGTTTGATTAGGGCAGGGAAAATGGAGTACGAGAAGAAGCTTGCAGGGAACATTAAGACGGATTGCAAAAGTTTCTATAAATATGTAAAGAGAAAAAGGTTAGTAAAGACAAACGTAGGTCCCCTGCAGTCAGAATCAGGGGAAGTCATAACGGGGAACAAAGAAATGGCAGACCAAGTGAACAAGTACTTTGGTTCGGTATTCACTAAGGAGGACACAAACAACCTTCCGGATATAAAAGGGGTCAGAGGGTCGAGTAAGAAGGAGGAACTGCGGGAAATCCTTATTAGTCGGGAAATTGTGTTGGGGAAATTGATGGGATTGAAGGCCGATAAATCCCCAGGGCCTGATGGACTGCATCCCAGAGTACTTAAGGAGGTGGCCTTGGAAATAGCGGATGCATTGACAGTCATTTTCCAACATTCCATTGACTCTGGATCAGTTCCTATCGAGTGGAGGGTAGCCAATGTAACCCCACTTTTTAAAAAAGGAGGGAGAGAGAAAACACGGAATTATCGACCGGTCAGCCTGACCTCAGTAGTGGGTAAAATGATGGAATCAATTAATAAGGATGTCATAGCAGCGCATTTGGAAAGAGGTGACATGATAGTTCCAAGTCAGCATGGATTTGTGAAAGGGAAATCATGCTTGACAAATCTTCTGGAATTTTTTGAGGATGTTTCCAGTAGAGTGGACAAGGGAGAACCAATTGATGTGGTATATTTGGACTTTCAGAAGGCTTTCGACAAGATCCCACACAAGAGATTAATGTGCAAAGTTAAAGCACATGGGATTGGGGGTAGTGTGCTGACATGGATTGAGAACTGGTTGTCAGACAGGAAGCAAAGAGTAGGAGTAAATGGGTACTTTTCGGAATGGCAGGCAGTGACTAGTGGGGTACCGCAAGGTTCTGTGCTGGGGCCCCAGCTGTTTACACTGTACATTAATGATTTAGACGAGGGGATTAAATGTAGTATGTCCAAATTTGCGGATGACACTAAGTTGGGTGGCAGTCTGAGCTGCGAGGAGGATGCTATGAGGCTGCAGAGTGACTTGGATAGGTTAGGTGAGTGGGCAAATTCATGGCAGATGAAGTATAATGTGGATAAATGTGAGGTTATCCACTTTGGTGGTAAAAACAGAGAGACAGACTATTATCTGAATGGTGACAGATTAGGAAAAGGGGAGGTGCAATGAGACTTGGGTGTCATTGAAGGTTGGCATGCAGGTACAGCAGGCGGTTAAGAAAGCAAATGGCATGTTGGCTTTCATAGCGAGGGGATTTGAGTACAGGGGCAGGGAGGTGTTGCTACAGTTGTACAGGGCCTTGGTGAGGTCACATCTGGAGTATTGTGTACAGTTTTGGTCTCCTAACTTGAGGAAGGACATTCTTGCTATTGAGGGAGTGCAGCGAAGGTTCACCAAATTGATTCCCGGGATGGTGGGACTGACCTATCAAGAAAGACTGGATCAACTGGGCTTGTATTCACTGGAGTTCAGAAGAATGAGAGGGGATCTCATAGAAACGTTTAAAATTCTGATGGGTTCAGACAAGTTAGATGCAGGAAGAATGTTCCCAATGTTGGGGAAGTCCAGAACCAGGGGTCACAGTCTAAGGATAAGGGGTAAGCCATTTAGGACCGAGATGAGGAGAAACTTCTTCACCCAGAGAGTGGTGAACCTGTGGAATTCTCTACCACAGAAAGTTGTTGAGGCCAATTCACTAAATATATTCAAAAAGGAGTTAGATGAAGTCCTTACTACTAGGGGGATCAAGGGGTATGGCGAGAAAGCAGGAATGGGGTACTGAAGTTGCATGTTCAGCCATGAACTCATTGAATGGCGGTGCAGGCTCGAAGGGCCGAATGGCCTACTCCTGCACCTATTTTCTATGTTTCTATGTTTACAGCCACATTGCGCTGGTGGTGGAGGAGATACCAATCCACAAGTACAAAGTTATGTCAGCAACAGGAACAGAGTATTATCAACCATTTGGCTCAGCAGACCTATGCAAAGAAGGTTTCAAGACAAAAATGGCTCCATACTATAAATATAGTGTTTGTTTTCGACAAACTATAAGAAGCTTGTTTGTAAGATTATATTGTTCTGAATAAAGGAGTCTTTAATTAAGTATAGACTAAAATATGCATTAAATGTCTCGGGCATAATTTTAAATTTCTGCACTTTACCTGTTCCTGCATGGACTGCAAATTTTGGTGGGTAAATTCCTCACTGTCAACTTGAGTTCCCAGCAGCAAACATTGCGTAAGCTGAGCAAAATCCACAACATAGTGTGAGATCTAGCAGCTAAAATCAACTGATTAGTCAACAATCTTAACAATAGATGGAGATGAAAAATGGCCTTGGGGTTTTCAATGTCTCATTCAACTAAAGTGAAGACAGTATTTGCAAGTAAGGTGTTTACTTGTAGTTAAATTGAATGTACCAGGAAATTTACTCAACAACGTACTGCTGTTCATTTCTCTCTGTCAAGGGAGAAGAGAATCTCCAGGAGATTGATAATGAAAATTCAGCTCAGGCTGGTTATTTTTTATAAATGTAAGGATGTCTGAATTTGGTCAGAGGCAAGGAACAGGACATATTTGTATTATAAGGTTGAATCTGAATTAAAGTTTCATTAGAGACGCATACAAATTAAAAAGCATTTTGTGAATTGAGGTATACGATGCCTGTAGCAATTGGACTGTTAGCATTTTAATAGAAATCAGTCATTAATTTGAAAAACAAAAGTAGTACTGTATCCCAGCACTTACGAAGAGCTGGTAATTGGACTAACAAGTTCTGAATTTCCAAATGCTTTGGTGAAACCAATTACCATCCATTTCATCAAAAATTCTGTTGTGTATAGAGACATCTGGTGTATCGTTCACAAAGCCCACTACCACACAACGCTGTGGTTCACATTGGTTATCACCACAAGGATGAGAAACGTTCCTACATTGGATACGAAAGATGAAGCATTTTCCAAAACAAAATGGGCAAGCTCACCGGCTCCATATTGTTCGATTATGCTGTCACTCTATTTGACTCCAGGTGACTCAAATACAATCATGCAGCACTTCAGCTTCACTTGGGGACCAATCAGCTGTTTCAATTTTCGCCGTCAATTGGGTTTTCCATTGCAGACACGGGAATTCAGAATTTAGCAAACTTACCTCTATTCAATAGCCCTGGCACAGGGGTGGGGAAGGGGGAAATTCTGTATTCTCATCAGCTAATAATTATTTTATCTTCACCTGAGGTTTTCTCAGCTTGTTTGAGGATGCCTTTCCAATTCGGGCCGAACATCTCACTACACTGCTCCATGTCTGACAAGAAAATACCTCAGTTCTAAATGGCATAATCTCTCCTGCTTCTTCTAAGGACTAATTTTCTTCAATGTTTTGAAAGGCAGATTTTACAAGAATGACATGCACTGTGTACTGCAGCAGATGAATTGAGGAAAGAGCAGTCAATCAAATGATAAAAGCCACCCTTTCATTTTTTTTATCCTCCATTTCAGTTTGAACTGTAATCTATTTATTCTTTATTGTGCCTTGCTCTCATTCATCTCAGCATCCATGGTTGTTATGAGATCTATGTTTCTGCTCAGAATGACACTATTGAGATCCAGTACTTCCCTGTGGATCTCCTGGCTTCTATCATATAATTTCCCATAGATAGCATTGTATTTTATGGAGCTCTTCTCCGCTTTTGTGTTATGGCTGTCCACATAAATGATCTTGAATGTGATGGACTCGGCATCTATTTTTACCTCATTGGTGAAGTAGTAATATGTAATGACTTTAATCATACATGATTTATAGCATTGTGCTGATGCATCAGTTGATTTCTTTTAATATGAGACAGAGAAGAAAAGGGTAGAATTGCCAGGAATTTCCAGGGGTTCTTCCAGTCTTCTGCCGTAACTTTGTTTATGCTACTTCTCTGGGGATCCAGACGATTTTTCTTCTGACGTCATAGTGGGAGATCAGGGAACTCGCATGGAAATTCTACCGCAAATTGTTTGTTGCTGGCCTTAACAGAGCTAGAGCACATGTACAAAAGCACACCTTCAAAAAGGTAACATTTTGCTTTCAGAATGACTTCCAAGAGTCCGCTTATTCTCTTGTGCATCCCTCATTTCCGTCGCCTTCCCATTGGCGGCCGTGCCTTCAACTGTCTAGGGTTGGCTCTCAGCTCTGGAATTCTCTCACTAAATCACTCTGCCCCTACACCCCCATCTCCTCCTTTAAGATGTTCCTCAAATCCAACCTCTTGGACCAAGCTTTTGGTCAATAGTAAGTGAACAGTCTAGGTGCATGCAGATATGGTACATTCTCGATGGAAGTCCCTTGATGAACTTTGAACTTCAGTCAACAGATGGGCAAGAATAAGCAGGTCTGCATTAATCATAAAGAAAAGAAAAAGTCCACTGTAAAGCTGTTTACTAATTTTGATTGAACTATATTAACATACATTGAACCCTAATAAATCAGAATAAGTGCAGTATGAAACTGTACAGTGTTGTAAGAAAAAACATATTTTAATTGGAACTGTAATAATGCACAATGAACCTTAATACAGTAATGGCCAAAAACAAACAAGCCAACGAAATTAACTCAACAGAGCAAGTGAAAAATCACTCGTCATGCTGTTACAAAGTAGCTCCCAGGAGTAAGAAGGAACTAAAGGAGATGGACTCAGCAAACAGATATTCACCCTACCCTTTTGACACACCTTGGGGCCTATTGGTCAAGTTCTCTATTGCATCTAACTCTATCCTTGGAACCATGAAGGTGCAAAGTGGGGTCTTCTGACAATAGAAGGGTCATGGAGTTGAGGTGGTTCTTGACTTACGACAGCTGGTTCCTTTGCAGCCTGGGGTTGCCTGCCACATTCCACTGGCATGGTGATCTGAGGTGGGGGGTAGGAAAGGCCGGAGCCCTTGTAAGTTCTGTCATGCTGAGAGTCGGCAGCATCAGAGACGTGGATTGCAACCATAGCCCTTCCACTGGGCCCTGGATCTGCAGCCCCAGTCATTAACTGGTGTGATGGCAGCCACCAGATCGTGGAAGCTCCGAGTCACCGCAGAGGTCAAAGACATGGAAGGCAAAATTCAAGATTTCCTCCAGTGCCGCAAAAGCTGCAGCCTGAGATTCCATGGAGGTGGAGAATCCGACTGGTCCCTGTCTGCCTCCTACCTGAAAATCCACTGCTGGCCCCAATGTAGCTGCTACTTGCTGGATTAGTTCATATCGAGCTGACTTCGCCTCCACAACGTTGCTGTATATCAGAGCTGTGCGCTCTGAAGTCAGAATTGTGAGCTGCCAGATCACTTGTGGTGTTCCTGGAACATATGTCTCAGGGGAGTGCTTCCTGGGCCAATATTTATCTCCTAATCAACATCACTAAAACAAATGATCTGGTAATTATCTCATTGCAGTTTGTTTCCTACATTACAACAATGATTATACTTCAAAAATACGTCATTGGCTGTAAAGCGGTTTGCGACGTCCTGAAGTCGTGAAAGGCGCCATATAAATCCAAGTCTTTTTCTTTCTCTTCTTTCTTTCTCTCTCTCTCAATGCTCTCACTCATAAGGTCTGGGTATCATGAGTCTTAAATTCTTGGCTGTCTTCCACTCTTGCCCCTGTGGAGGATTAGTCACATCCCCATCCCTTTCCTTCAGAGGACTTTTCCTGATCCCTGACCTATCGGATTCAGCCGGCAGGCTTACCTGATGACATCAACCTGGCTGCCCCCGCAGGCCTGTCTCTACATCGGTGCCTGGAACAAGTGAGCTAGTTGACACTCAAGAATGAGATCGAAAGGCTTGCAGGTGGTGTGGAAGGTATGCTCCCAGAGAAGAGAAGAATAGAGCTGTTACAGGATTATGTGGTACAAAAAGAAAGACTTATATATCACCTTTCACAACCTCAGTACGTCCCAAAGAGCTTTACATCCAAAGTACTTTTGAAGTGCAGCTGCTGTTATATCGTAGGAAATGCGGCAGTCAATTTGCAGATAGCAAGTTCCCACAAACAGCAATGTGATAATGACATGATAATCTGTTTTCAGTGATGTCAATCGAGGGATAAATATTCGCTCGGAAACCGGGGGTAACTCTCTTGCTCTTCTTCAAAATAGTGCCGTGGGATATTTTACATTCACCTGAGAGAGCAGCCGGGGCCTCAGTTTTAACTTCTCAACCAAAAGACGGCATCTCCGACAGTGCAGCACTCCCTCAGCAATGAGTGTCAGCCTAGGTTTTTGTGTTCAAGTCTCTGGAGTGGGGTTTAAACTTTCTGACTCAGAGGCAAGAGTGCTACCAACTGAGCCACGGCTGACACTGTGGTGCCCTTTAGTCAAGTGCAGTCCAAAGTGTCATGTGTGTGAGTGTTGTTTTGAGACCACTTGGAATGTGGTCGTGCCCAGGACGGTCAAGGAAGAAAGGGAGAGCATGATGAGTGATTAAGTTTCAGTGGTTAGGTTATTACATTTTCTGCACTGAGGTCCTGGGAATTACAGAGGTGTCCTCACTGTCTGTGCCACCTTTCTCCAGGAAGTGGTCTCATTTGATCTCCTCCAAGACAGCCTGCAGGCCTTTATCTGAAAAGTTGCAGGTCCTCTTCCTGCTAGCCTGGCTTCTCCCAGTTCTCCCCTCAGTTGCCATCTCTCAGTGAAAATTGAGACACTGGAAACACACTGAATCAAAACAAATTGAACCTCCAAACCTCACGCTGAAACCTCCTCATTTTTCTTTGTTCCACGTGTTGAAACTATCCTTATTATCAGGGGCCTCTTTGTGGAACTCTATCTATAATTTCTTGCTGAGACAAAATGTGAATCAGCATACTGAAGTGACGAGGAGTAGAACTCCTCTTGGCGACAGGAAACAACTCTTTTAGAGACAAAATAAAACATTTAAATCAAGTACCCCCCAATCTGGGGGGCCACTCCAAACATTTTCCAATGCCCTTTTTTTTTGTATTTTTGTAGTTTTTTGGGGGTTTTTTTGGGCATTAAAATCGTGAATTTTCCAAGTGCCGCCTATAAAAGGGGAGGGGGACACTAAAACCGGCAATTAAAACAAATTAAACTGTAAAATAAATAAAATCAAATTAAAATTTGGTTGCCGGGGGTTATAATGCACTCCAGTCCCTCCGGTGCCCACCTCTCGCGGAAGACCGCGAGCGTACCGGTGGACACCGCGTGCTCCATCTCCAAGGACACCCTGGCGCGGATGTACGCGCGGAAGAGAGGTAGGCAGTCAGGCTGAACGACCGCCCGCTGCCTGGACCGGCTGATGGCACCCTTGGCCGTGCCCAGGAGCAGTCCTACAAGGAGGCCCTCGGACCTACCCGCTCCCCTCCGCTCAGGGTGCCCAAAGATCAGGAATGTGGGACTGAAGTGCAACCAGAATTTCAGGAGCAGCCCCTTTAAATATTGGAACAGGGGCTGCAACCTTGTACATTCGATAAAAACGTGGAACACGGACTCTTCCAGACCGCAGAAATTGCAGGCGGCCTGGGAGCCCGTGAACCGGCTTAAAAATTTGTTGCACGGGACTGCTCCGTGCACCACCCTCCAGGCCAAGTCCCCGATAAATAGTGGGAGGACTCCCGCATAGAGTGCCCTCCATCGGGGACCCCTGCCTCCTCCGGACGGCAAGATGGTACGCCATGGCATGTCCGGACGGCAGGCGAGGATGGTAAAGTTGAGAGTGTGCAGGAGCAGCCCGTACAGGAAACCCCTCCGCGCGGAACTGAAAGGCACGGAGGGGATTTCCCCGAGGCGGCTCAAGTTGTGAGGCGCCGGCTCCCGAGGGAGGTTCCGGGGTTTGGCGCCGATGAGGAATTCCGTCCGGACGGGGGTCAGTTCGGACGGGATCTCCCCACATGCTTGAGCCTCCTCGACGCACCTAACGGAGTCAGGGCCCAGTGCTGTTTTTGGCGACTCAATGGCATCGGACGCGCGGTGGATGTCGGCCGAATCTAGGCGCCGCGCCAGCGTGTCTGCCGCCATCCAGTCCGCTCCTCCGCCATCGAGCAGGTCCCTGACACTGGTCACCTCACCAGCCACAGCCCTCTCGTCCGACTGCCACCTAAAACCTCGGTCATGGAGGTACGGATTCCCGAGCAGCAGCTCCTGCAGGACAGCCGCCACTCCAGCCGGTGGAGAGCTGCGATTGGTGGAGACTTTGTTCCAGACCCTGGTGAGTTCCTTGTAAAAGACAGGCAGCTCCTGGGCGGCGGTCCTGACGCCCCCCCAGCTCACAAACAGGAGCTGCGTGTCGTAGTTGAGGCCGTGCTGCTGGCGGAAGAAATACGTCGCCACGCACGCCACCTAGGAGGGGGCTCGACGTAAAGGTATCTCTGCAGGGTCTGAAGAAGGAAAGTCGCGAGCTGGGCGCTGACGCACACCAATGACTGACCGCCCTCCCTAAGCGGGAGACTCAAGACTGCGGCAGAGACCCAGTGCTTCCTGTTGGCGACAGGAAACAAACTTGCTGAGTTTTTTTCCAGCTGCAAATCAGATCAATTCCGTTAACATTACATTTAAACAGACCAATTCATGATTGCAGGTTGCAAACAGAATAATCCCATTGACAGCAATGTTTAAGACAGGTGCCGGTATTAAATCGACTGCAAACAGACTGAACCCATTGCTTCTAATGTTGAATAGATCAACCCCATTGATTCTATTATTGAACCAACCAATCTCATTGACAGCAATGTTGAACAGCCCAATCCCATTGACACCAGTGTTAAATAGATTGATCCCATTGACAATGATGTTGAGCATCCAATTCCATTGATATCAATTTAAAACTGATCAATGCCATTGACAGCAATATTAAACAGACTAACCTCATTGATACCAATGTTGAACAGCTTAATCCCATTACACCAATGTTAAACCATCCACTCCAATTGATACCAATGTTAAACAGACTGATTCCCATTGACACTGATGTTGAATAGCCTAAATGTATTGACATGACTGTTAAGCAAACTATTCTATTGACACTAAAATGACCTAATTCCATAATTTCTACACCGTTGTGCTGCTTTGTATTTAGCTAGGCAGGTTTTACAGTTATTGACCCAAAATTGGGGTTCCTGAAAAATTTATATGTCGATTTGCTGTTTCTGTGTTGTATAGCTTAAACAATTGATCAGGCAACATACTCTGCCAACAAACCCACCCCTGTATAACCACACTCAAAAAGTTTCATAGTCTGAAGTATACAGAGCTTTAGTTGACTTCATCTCACCTTTCCAGTTACTTGCAGAATCATTGTTTACTTGATGTGGTCTTTGGGCACTTGAGAACATCATGAATTGTTTTGAAACATGCATTGCAACACAAGGATGAGCATTGTATCTTGTTCCAGGAACGTGGTTTTCTATTCTGGCACAGCGCAGTGTAATGCCGAAATGGCTATGGAGCAAAGTGGAACCCACAAGTGTATAGTTATACCTCCCTTTATCCCACGTCACATCTTTAGTGCAATAGATATATGGAAAGATATTCCCGTTCTCTTGTTGTCCTGTGGTTCAAATGAAAAGATAGTAGCTTGTTCTGCCAAGTGTGGCAGATATATCCAGTTCAAACCATCGACCGATTACAGACCTATTCTGTGGGTCTTTATTTTGAATACATTCCTTCTTTCCTATTTGTACCGAGGTAATAAAGCTAATTATCTGATTGCAGCTTTCCAAGGTAGAACATTGCTGTGTTGGACAACAGAAAAGCTCAGTGATCTCACAGGAGTGGGTGGCCATTTTGCAACACCTGAATGTAGTCTCATAGCAGATTAAAGGAAGAGCATACACAGTGTCAGCAATGCTAACAACACACTTAAACATGATACAACTTTCTGGTCTGGCAGAGGGATTCACAGTAACCTTGTAATTGGAGTTGTTTCTTAAAATGCTGTTGTAACTTTGCACCCAATTACTTTTCCAATTAAATCATTCTTGTTCACCTCTTCATATCATCAAACGAGATCTAGTGCTAGCTTTAATTGCTTTCCTGATGAGGGCAGAATTATTCAGATAGAACAGCCTTTATCTTTTTTCCGACTGTTCTCAGCCATTTAGTGCCCATTGGCACCAAATGATCCTCTTCTTGCCAACTTATGGCACACACTGCCCATTGTTATCAAAAATCCTTGTTAGTGTTTAATCAGTTTACACATGGTTACTTTTCGACTGAAACGTTGCTTTGTTGGCATTTACTGAAAATTTCAGACAGTTTTATCCTGCTCTACTGTGGCTTTAATTTTTATTGTGCAGTTATTAATCGGGGCCCTCCTGATCTTACCTATAGCCACTTGTTATAAAGCCACTGAGCTAATCCAATATAGTTATTTTGTTAAAAGGATACCTCAGAATAAGGCCCTATTACAGCTTTATCCTTGACTATGACAAAAATACATTTCAGTGTCTTATTCTAGAATATTCCTTCATTAATTTTTAATCCCCAATTAAATAATCATATTATCTCCTCTGACACACTTATGGTATCTGAATAAAGGACAGGCCTGTTGGCCTGTGACCTTTTGCCCTTGGATGGTGTAAGGCACAAGAAGACTTTCAAAGGGGCAAAATGGTTAAAATGATAAATAGAAACATAGAAGAAACATAGAAATTTACAGTGCAGAAGGAGGCCATTTCGGCCCATCGTGTCCACGCCGGCTGACAAAGAGCCGCACGGCCCTCGGTCAGCAGCCGTAAAGGTTACATATAAACCTATGAACAATGACGGAAAGGTAAAGAGCACCCAGCCCAACCAGTCCGCCCCACACAACTGCGACACCCCTTACAATGAAATATTCTACACTCCACGCCAACCGGGGCCATGTGATCTCCTGGGAGAGGCAAAAACCAGATAAAAACCCAGGCCAATTTGGGGGCAAAAAATCTGGGAAAATTCCTCTTCGACCCATCCAGGCAATCGAAACTAGTCCAGAAGATATTCGATTCCCTGTAGTACTTACTATCATATCTGCGCAGGCCAACAAGAGGTTATCCAGTCTAATCCCAATTACCAGTTCTAGGTCCATAATCCTGCAGGTTACGACACGTTAAGTGCCCATCCAACCATCTCTTAAATGTGGTGAGAGTCTCTGCATCTACCACTCTTCCAGGCAGTGAGTTCCAGTTCCCCACAACCCTCTGCATAAAGAAGCCCCCCCTCAAATCCCCTTTAAATCTTCCACCAACCACCTTAAAACTATGCCCCCTCATAACAGACCCCTCCACCAATGGAAATAGGCCCTTGCTATCCAGTATATCCAGGCCCCTCAATATTTTGTACACCTCAATGAGATCTTCTCTCAACCTTCTCTGTTCCAATGAGAACAAACCCAACCTATCCAATCTGTCCTCATAACTAAGATTCTCTATTCCAGGCTGCATCCTAGTAAATCTCCTCTGCACCCTCTCTAGTGCAATCACGTCCTTCCTATAATATGGCAACCAGAACTGCATGCAGTACTCCAGTTGTGGCCTAACCAATGCATTATATAATTTAAGCATGACCTTCCTGCTCTTATATTCTATGCCTTGGCCAATAAAGGCAAGCATTCCGTATGCCTTCTTAACCACCTTATCTACCTGGCCTGCTACTTTCAGGGATCTGTGGACAAGCCCTCCAAGGTCCCTTTGTTCATCTACACTATTAAGTGGCCTACCACTTAATGTATATACCCTTTCTTTATTAGCCCTCCCAAAGTGCATTACCTCACACTTCTCTGCAAAATTCCATTTGTCACTGCTCTGCCCACCTGACCAGTAGATTGATATCCTCCTGCAGCCTATGACTTTTCTCTTCATTATAAATCACACAGCTAATTTTAGTATTGTTTGCAAACTTCTTAATCATACTCCCTATATTCAGATCTAAATCATTGATATATACCACAAAAAGCAAGAGACCCAGTACTGAGCTCTGTGGAACCCCACTGAAAACATCCTTCCAGTCACAAAAACATCCATCAACCATTACCCTTTGCTTCCTACCTCTAAGCCAATTTTGGATCCAACTTGCCACTTTGCCCTGGATCCCATGGGCTTTAACCATCATGACCAGTCTACCATGTGGGACCTTATCAAAAGCTTTGCTCATGTCCATATACACTACATTGTATGCACTACCCTCATCGACCCTCTTGGTTATCTCCTCAAAAAAATTCAATCAGGTTAGTCAAACACAATCTTTCCTTAACAAATCTATGCTGACTGCCCCTAATTAATCCTTGCCTTTCCAAGTGTAGATTTGTCCTGTCTCTCAGGATTTTTTCCAATAATTTTCCCACCACTGAGGTTAGGCTGACAGGCGTGTAATTACTCGGCCTATCCCTTTCTCCCTTCTTAAACAAGGGTACTACATTAGCAATCCTCCAATATCCGGCACCACGCCCAAATCCAAATAGGATTGGAAAATAATGGTCAAGGCCTCTGCTATTTCCTCTTTTACCTCGCTCAACTACATGGGATGCATTTCATCCGGGCCTGGGGACTTATTACTTTCAAAGCTGCTAAATCCCTGAATACTTCCTCTCTCACTATGTTTATTTCACACAGAATATCACACTTCTCCTCAATAGCAGTATCTGCATTGCTCCTTTCCTTTGTGAAAACAGATGCAAAGTATTCATTAAGAATCATACCAACACCTTCCGCCTCCACACAAAGATTACCCTCATGGTCTCTAATAGGCCCTACCCTTTCTTTAGTTAGCCTCTTACTCTTAATATATTGATAGAACATCTTCGGGTTTTCCTTACTTTTAGAAGCCCAGAATTTTTCATGCTCTCTCTTAGCATTCCTAATATCCTTTTTAATTTTGTCTCTTATCTTTTTATATTCCTCCAAAGATTCTATAGCATTTAGCCATTGGTATATGACATAAGCTTCCCTTTTTTTCTATGTCCTCCCCTGTAAGTCCCTAGACATCCAGGGCTCTCCAGAATTGTTATTCCCACCCTTTTTCTTTAAGGGCACATGTTTGGCCTGAGCCTGCTGGATCTCCTCTTTGAATGCCTCCCACTGTTCCAACACCCATAAGTAGCTGTTTCCAGTCCACTGTGGCCAAATCACTCCTTAACTTAGCAAAATTAGCTTTTCCCCAATTTGGGACTTTTATTCCAGGTCTATCCTTGTCCTTATCCATAACTAACTAGAATCTGACTGAATTATGATCACTGGCACCCAAGTGCTCTCCCACTAATACCCCTTCAACCTCCCTAGCTTCATTCCCCAAAACTAAATCCAAAACCGCCCCCTCTCGTGTTGGGCTTGTTACATACTGACTAAAAAAGTTCTTTTGAATGCATTTCAAGAATTCCGCACCCGCTGTACCCTTCACACTACATTTGTCCCAATCAATATTTGGATAGTTAAAATCCCCTACTATTACTACCCTACGGTTTTTGGACTTCACAGCAATTTGCCTACATATTTGCTCCTCTATCTCCCTCCCACTGTTTGGGGGTCTATAATACACGCGCAGCAGTGTGATCGCCCCTTTTTTATTTTTCACTTCGACCCATATGGCCTCATTTGATGATCCCGCTTACATATCATCCCTCCTCAATGCTATAATATTTTCTTTAATCAGTACTGCAACGCCCCCCCCTTTTTTTAACCCCCCTCTCTGTCTTGTCTAAAAATCCTGTAACCACGAATATTGATCTGCCAAACCTGCCCCTCTTTCAGCCATGTTTCTGTAATGGCTATAATATCATACTCCCAAGTATCTACCTGTGCTCTTCGCTCATCAGCCTTATTCGCTATACTCCTTGCATTAAAGTATATATCATTTAGCATAGGAAGACCTCCTTGATTACTACTTACTAACCCTTGTTTCCTCTATCTTACAGATTCACTTTCTAAATTCTTGCTATCCACTTTCTGCTTTACTTCCTTCCCTATTGAATTTGTTCTCAGGTTCCCATCCCTCTGTCAAGCTAGTTTTAACTCTCCCCAACAGCATGGGCCAAACTCCCCATGAGGATATTGGTCCCGGTGCTGTTGATGTGCAACCAGTCTGGTTTGTACAGGTCCCATCTCCTGCAGAAGCGGTCCCAATACCTCAAGAATTTAAAACCCTCACCCCTACACCAACTCTCCAGCCACATGTTCATCCTCTCGATCCTTCTATTCTATTCTTGTACTCAATAGCACATGGCTAACATGTCTAAAAGTAACTCAAGTTATATATCAGAAAATCTTCCTTTCAAGAGTAGACAAATAATTGTACACTGAATGTTTCTCTGAATTCCTCGTTGGTGAATAAATATCCAGGCAAGCAAGTTCCTCCAGAAACAGCACCTGAAAGTAATTTCCCCAGTAAATCTGGACTTCTTACTCCGTGAATCAGAAATGAGAAGTAGCCTGTATTGATGGCTCCTGCAGTGAGTCTTGTGGCCCGGGATGCACCAAGGGACCTGTAACCTGCTGGCAGCATCATCCTGCCAATATACATGCCCTGTGCTGCATCTGGACTTATAGAGCCATTGGATTTGCAAAACCGAGGCAGCTGACAGTTTGAGTTGATATTTACTGTATTGTTTTTACAGAGATTAAGCATAACTGTTCGTCCCTTTTTGAAAAACATAAATAAAATTCCATGACTATCATTTTGCCAAAGCTTAAGACGGCCCTTGGTTTCAGTGGTGATATGGCTCTTGTGGTAGTTGCATTCACAGCTGTGAGAGTCACTGCAGGAACTCTAAAGACAAGTGTCTCTAAACCATTGGGAATCTGATATCTGAAAAGTGTAAGTGCAGTGGATTAGACCCAGATTAACAATCAATGCCAGCCGTGGCAGTTCATGATTCTATTGAGTAGATACGTGTAGCAGTAGCTTGGAGGAGAATGTATTATGGCACAGCCTCACAGTCCACTCAATGCCAACTTTATTGTCTTGTCATTGTCAATGACACTGTTAATCCGATATCCTGAACAGTGAGCTCCTCCAAACTGTGCTTAAAAAAAAATTCGGGAAAGGTGATGAAATTATGGGTCCAAGTTTCGACCGACCCGTAGAACGGCGCACTTCCGAGACGTCCGCCAACTTTCTAGAACGAAAAGCGCGCCTAATATTTACCTCGGTATTCTCCACCATGATCAGGCCTGCTTTGGACTCGGCGCAGTGAGGGGGGGAGGGCGGAGCTACAGCCTTGCGCCGAAAAGAGTGCCAACAGCTGCGCGCGTGCAGTAGAGTCTGCACGCATGCGCAGTAGCTCCTGGCCCTCCCAGCGTGTCCTGTCTCCGGATGACCCTATCCCTGGCCAAAGGGATGATGCGATATTCGCCACCCCTATCACGAGCCGAGTGGCCTGTCGCTGAACAGTTCCCATGGCAACACGGCAGTATGGAGCATGAACACAGGGAGATTTAGGCCACTTTGTTTGCAGTGCTAAGGAAATAATATTGGCAGTCTATATAATATACTCCAGTACATAAACTTAATTACTTTGAGCATGCATATATGACATATTTACCTAGCACTCTTTTCAGGAGGCAGGACCCTTTATTCTTGGATTAGCAGCGCTACCAGAACTTACCCCTTTGATGTCTATGTATCTCAAATAGTATCAGCATTTTACACGATGACTAAGTATGCTGCAGTCGGTGAGGTAGGAACTTTAAATTTTTTATTTATTGATTTATTTATCATTTATTATTGATGATGATTCTTTATTTTTAAAAGTGAAGTGTTTAATGCTTTGGAAAATCCTCTAACTTCCCTTCCCCTTCCCCGCCCCCGCTCCCCTCCCCCCCCCCCCCCCCCGGCCAACCATCTCTGGCTACCTGCGCCTGATTTCTAAAGTGTCCGCAAGGTTTTTCTGAGCGTACAAAAGTGGACACTTACTCTGGCCTAAGTTAGTTTGGAGTAACTTTTCCCTGTCTAAACTTGCTTAAATGGTCAAAACAGGCGTAAGTGACTAGTAACTACCCCTTTTGAAAAAAAAAACTGAACCAAAAAGAAACTGAACTCACTGACTGAAACTGGAGCAAACCAAATGTGGAGAATTGCGATTTTTAGGATACTCCAAAAAAAAACTAGTTGCTCTAAAACAATAGGAGCAACTCCTGTCGAAACTTAGGCCCGATAAACCTTTCTCGTCTCAAACAGAAGTGGATCCAGAATGGTCTGTTCCTTTAAGAAGGGATAGTTATCTGGTTTTGACTTTTTTGGAGCACATTAAATGTTGTTTTTTAATTTTATTGGTCATTTTATTTTTAATTGTTATGTTATTTCCACTCCTGAGCCCCAGATGGACTCTCACCTCTGCTCCATCAACCAGCGCTTACTGTAATGCAATTTTGAATAGTGAGATCAAAAGATTTAGCTTTGAAGGCGATTTCAAACAATTTTTGATCTTTTTAAAATTTTATGTCACAATGCACAACAATCTTTCTCTCCGTTCACAATCTGACAGTATGACTTTGGTAAAACAGAGGTGTCAGAAACATCTGGTAATCCGACCACTATTTAAACAGGAATCAGCAAATGGCCGGGTGCATGTTACAAGGATGTAAAACACTCGAGGGGTTTGGATGACATTATAAACCAGTTTATAAATGATCCTTCATGTGTTATAACCTTGACTATTCTTTCAGCCATTTTTGGGTTATAATTTCTAACATATTGTTCTTGAAAATCTTGCTCAGTTGCTTCCTATTTCTTGAATATATTTTTTGATTATAATGGCAGTTTGTATTCATTCTTTTTTCCACTGTTAAGAGCATTTAGCTTTGCTGTGAAAGGAATCCTCACTGTTTAATGTTCCTCACTGCAACAGTCTATTTGACGTCAACAGTCGAATTTCTCATAGCATGAATGTATTTTTTTTTCAGTTTCAGTTCGTGACACTAGACCGGGTTTATAATAACAGCATCTTACTGAATGGTAACACGCTCTATTTTTAAGTTGAGTATATATTATATTGAGAATAAATAAATACCTGGGAGTGAGTTTCATAACATCCAGCTAGGAGTAGGCTGCAATTAATTGAGAGATTTAGGTGATGCCGTAAACTATAAAGTCATGTAATTAAAAAAAATAATTTATATTTTGCATTACCACATCAAAATATATCCAAGAACTTCACACAATTAATTATTTTTAGAGTACAGTGACTATTCTTAATAACGCAAATGTGGCAGCCACTCTGTACCAGCGATGTTCCACAACAAAGCAGTTAAATTAATGACCAGTTAGTCAGTGGTTTTGGTGATATTGGTTGACGGATTAGTGGTACCATAAGATTTTTAACGGGCATTTGAACAGGTAGGCAAGACCTTGGCTAAATACTGAATAAATAGATAAGCTAGCAGAATGGGCAGACAAGTGGCAGATGGAATTTAATACAGAGAAGTGTAAGGTGATGCATTTTGGCAGAAGTGATGGAGAGGCAATATAGACTTTGTGGCAACATTCTAAAGAGTGTGCAGGGACAGAGGAACCTGGGGGTTCAGGTGCATAGATCTTTGAAGGTGGCAGGACATATTGAGAGAGTAGTTCGCAAAACATGTGGGATTTTGGGTTTCATAAATAGAGGTATTGAGTACAAAAGCAGGGAAGTTATGCTGAACCTTTATAAAACTCTGGTTAGACTACAACTAGAGCACTGCATCCAGTTCTGGTCACCACACTTTGGGAAGGATGTGAAGGACCTTGAGAGGGTGCAGAGGAGATTTAGCAGAATGGTTCCAGGGATGAGGGATTTTAGCTACACGGTTAGGTTGAAGAACCTTGGGTTGTTTTCCTTGGAACAAAGGTGGTTGAGGGGAGATTTGATAGTGTACAAGATTATGATGCATTTGGATAAGGTAGACATAGAAAGGCTGTTCCCATTAGCTGATGGTACAAGGACAAGAGGATACAGATTTAAAGTTTTGGGCAAGACATACAAGGGGGATGTGAGGAAGAACTTTTTTATGCAGCGAGTGGTAATAACCTGGAACTCGCTACGGACTGAGGTTATGGAAGCGGAGATGATCAATGATTTCAAAAAGAAATTGGATAGGCACTTGAGGGAAATAAACTTGCAGGGCTATGGGGATAGAGCAATCAATGGGACTGACTAGATTGCTCTACAGAGATACAGCATAGACTCGATGGGCCGAATGGTTTCCTTCTGTGTCTTAATAACTCTATGGGCCCAAGTTTCCACACGATAAAAAACGGGCGCCCTTCCAAGCTGGGCGCCCGTTTTTCGCGACTAAAACAGCGCCTAAAAAAAAACTTGCGATTCTGGAGCGTTCTGCAGCTCCTTGTCTGTTTGGCGCGGCATGGAGCCGGCAGGGGCGGAGCCTACACTCACGCCGATTTTGTAAGTGGGAGGGGGCGGGTATTATTTAAATTAGTTTTTTTCCTGCCGGCAACGCTGCGTGTGCGCGTTAGAGCGTTCGCGCACGCGCAGTGTGAAAAAAACATTGGCACTTGGCCATTTTTGTAGTTCTTTGAGGCTGTTTAATTTTTGAACATTTTTTTAATAAAAGCACATTGCCATCAGCACATCAGCACTTGCAGCCTTCTCACTGTTTCCTTTAACCTCCCCCCCACGGGAAGAACGGGCGCCTCCTTCCCCCCCCCCCCGCGGGAAGAACGGGCGTCTCCTCCCCCCCCCCGCGGGAAAGAACGGGCGCGCCTCCTCCCGCCCCCCGCGGGAAGAACGGGCGCCTCCTCCCCCCCCCCGCAGGAAGAACGGGCGCCTCCTCCCCCCCCCCCCCCCGCGGGAAGAACGGGCGCCTCCTCCCCCCCCCCGCAGGAAGAACGGGCGCCTCCTCCCCCCCCCCCCCGCGGGAAGAACGGGCGCCTCCTCCCCCCCCCGCGGGAAAGAACGGGCGCGCCTCCACCCCCCCCCGCGGGAAGAACGGGCACCTCCTCCCCCCCCCCCCCGCGGGAAGAACGGGCGCCTCCTCCCCCCCCCCCCGCGGGAAGAACGGGCGCCTCCTCCCCCCCCCGCGGGAAAGAACGGGCGCGCCTCCTCCCCCCCCCCGCAGGAAGAACGGGCGCCTCCACTCCCCCCCGCGTGAAAGAACGGGCGCCTCCTAACCCCCCCCGCGAGAAGAACGGGCGCCTCCTCCTTCCCCCCTCCCCCCCCCCCGCGGGAAGAACTGGCGCCTCAGGTTGACTGCAGCATTCTCCGTGCCTGACGCACTTTCACACAGGTAGGAAGATGGTTTATTTAATCTTTTCTTTGCTTATAAATGTTTATTCAGGTTAAATTTATTTGTATAATATTTGTAGAAGTATAAATAAGGATTTATTGTAGAATTTAATGACTTCCCTTCCCCCCCTCCCACCCCACCTCGTTCTGGACGCCTAATTTGTAACCTGCGCCTGATTTTTTAATGTGTAGAACAGGTTTTTTCAGTTCTACAAAAATCTTCACTTGCTCCATTCTACTTTAGTTTGGAGTACGTTTTCACTGTGGAAACTTTGAAATCAGGCGTCAGTGGCCGGACACGCCCCCTTTTGAAGAAAAAATTCTGTTCCAAAGTAGAACTGTTCTACCTGACTAGAACTGCAGAAAAAAAATGTGGAGAATTGCGATGTCTAAGATAGTCCGTTCTCCACCAGTTGCTCCTAAAAATCAGGCGCAAATCATGTGGAAACTTGGGCCCTAAGACTCTACTTTGGACAATGCACTGAAAGTGAACCTAAATTATGTGCTCGGACTGGAGCTTCAACCCAGCCATCTAGCCCAGAGGTGAGAGTGCTCACAACTGCAGCAAGGTAGTAACATCTGACTCCCAGCAAGTATTAAGTCCCTGGAACACATTTTGGCTTCTCTCCGCCACCACCCATTCCTCGGCAATCTTCATTTGGTGGAACAGCTTAAACAGTCAGTAAATCTCTTTGCTTTGCCACTTCCCACCCCACTTTTAAAGGCCTCCTTAAAACCTACCTATTCAACCAAGTTTTTGTCAAATTTCCCAATTGTTCCTATTGCTCAGTCTCTTCCTTTGTGTACAGTGCCTTGAATGTTTGATTAAAGGTTTATTACAAATGCAAATTATTGATGTAGCCTGCATTATTATTTATAAAATAAACAGGTGGTGTTTTTTGAGGGGCACAGTTATTCAGTTTTTGCAATTTTTTTGTTTGTCAGTGGCAGATGCCATTGCAAGATATTAGCCTAGGCATGCAAGGTACAATTCCTGCTCCTGAATGTTTTTCGCGAGCCAACGAGCTGTGCAGGGCTGCCAGCAAATCAAGACTGAAGCTCGGGCCACAAGATGAAAAAGGATGAGCAATTGGGCCTCAGGCTGGAGTGGCAGGGTGAGCAATCGGTGAATGGAGATTGGGCGATCGTTGGCCAGGGAGTGAGGTAATGTTGGTAATAATGGCTGGGACCGGGTCGGGGGTGTCAGTAGCTGGGGGTGGGTGGTGGGCAGCTTGTCCCGACTCCATTTTTGGATCATTTTGGGGCTTTGCTGTGGGTCAGCGCTACGTTGTGCTGTGCAAGTTCAGCACGTGGCGAGAGAAGCTCTGGGGTATTCGAAGATCGATAATGGATCCTGCAAGAAGTGCCAGACTTTAATTTAAATAAATTATTTCCCAATTTAGATGCGACAGCTCAACTACCGTATCCAATGTGGCGGGCTGTGCATTCCCAGCCAGAAATGTGTGCGCAAATCCTGCCTTAAATATTGGGAGCATAGTAGGCCATTTAGTGCCTGAAAGTGGTGCTGCACAACCAAATATCCAGGCCGTTGTGTTGAGCACTCATGTTCGAATCAAGTGATTCAAACTGGTGACACTGGGTTCTGTTTCACTCTAGTATAGTATTAGGCAGTCCCTCATATTGAGGATGACACGCTTCCACATCAAAAAGGGATGAGTTCACAGGTGTTTCAATGAGAGACCTGATATTCCAGGTTCTGAACTACAGCCTGAAAGGTGGAAGATGCCTGTGCATGAATTCTTTTAATGTGGAGTGACCGTTGCACAGCAGCCACCACACGGTCTTGAGAGAGCAAGGTCTTGGTCCAGTGGCAAGGGTTAACCAAGACGACTGTAGACCAAGCTCTGCTGCACAGACCTAGTACGTACACATACTCCTACTGTCCATAGATCGCAATGTGGGCTGGCCAGTGCTGCATCTTCCCTGCCCTGACCCCACTGTTGTTATACGTGGTGAGGCAGAGGCCCAGGAGTGGTGCACACTATAGTGGAGTAACTAAGGAGGTTACTTTATAATCATTATCCAAATGTCAGTATATTGTTTTTGCTGGTTTTTTCCTCTAGTATTTTACATTAGTTTACATAGTTGTACAGGTATAATATTTCCTTACATGCAAGAACACAAGAAATAGAAGTAGGAATAGGCCATTTGACCCCTTGAGCCTGCTCCGCCATTTAATAAGATCATGGCTGATCTGATCATGGACTTAGTTCCCCTTCCCTGCCCGCACGCCATCCCCTTATCACTCAAAAATCTGTCGATCTCCACCTTAAATAAATTCAATGACCCAGCCTCCACAGCTCTCTGCGACAGAGAATTCCACAGTTTTACAACCCTCTGAGAGAAGAAATTCCTCCTCAACTCAGGTTTAAATGGGCGGCCCCTCATTCTGAGACTAAGCCCCCTAGTTTTAGTTTCCCCTATGAGTGGAAATTTTGGGCTCAATTTTCCCCAAAGCATTTTTTTGGTGTACTTGAAGAGTTACGGCCGATTTTTTGGGGCCCAAGTACACCAAAAAAAATATTCTAAAGTTTCCCCGTTGGATTTCTTCATTTTGGCCTGGTGTAACCCGACCTTTAGTTTTGGGGGTGGAGCCTTGATGTGCGCCAAAAAGATCGGGCTGCCATAGTAACCAGGGACACAATGTGAAGCCTACAGTCAGTTCCCAACAATTAAAATAATTGAAAAACAGATAATGGCAACTTACCTCCAACCCTGCCGGAAGGGCTTGCCAGTCCAGTCACATTCTCGATCCCGACCGGTGCATTCTCCTGCATCTAGGCTTGGCCGAAGGGCTTGCTGGTGAATTCTCCTGTAGGTGCGTTCTCCTGCCGGTCCGCTCCCCCGCCCCTAGCCCAGGCTAAGTGGTCTCCTCCCTCCCGGTCCCCGCACCTAACTATACCCGGAAGGCTCCCCCCACCCCCTCTCCCTTCCACTACCTCTCTCTTCCTCCCCCATCTCTCTCTCCCCCTCTCTCTTACCTTTCCTGCTGCTGCTGTCTGGGTATCTGCTGCACTTACCTGCACCAATTTCCTTACCTGCACCGATTTTTTAACTCTCCACAAGGGTTTTCTCAAGAGGCCACATATGCTGGCCTAAGTAGAATTGGAGTAACTATTAGCTGGACAAAGTTGCCGAAATGGCCAGAATTAGCATAGGTGGCTGGTAACGCCCCCTTTTGAGAATAAAAAACTTAGCTGAAAAAAACATAACTAACTGAGTTACACTGGTGCAAACTGATTGGGGAAATTGGGGATTTTTAAATTAGGCCAGAAAAAGCAGCCTACTCAAAAAATATTGGCGTAAATACTGGGGAAAATTGAGCCCATACTCTCTGCATCCAAATTGTCGAGCCTTCTCATCTTATATGTTTCAATAAGATCACCTCTCATTCTTCTGAACTCCAATGAGTATAGGCCAAACCTACTCATCCTATCTTCATAAGTCAACCCCCTCATCTCTGGAATCAACCTAGTGAACCTTCTCTGAACAGCCTCCTATGCAAGTATATCCTTCCTTAAATAAGGAGACCAAAACTGCACGCAGTACTCTAGGTGTGGCCTCATCAATACCCTGTACATTTGTAGCAGGACTTCTCTGCTTTTATACTCTATCCCCCTTGCAATAAAGGCCAGCATTCTATTTGCTTTCCTAATTACTTGCTATACCTGCATACTAACTTGTTGTGTTTCATGCACAAGGACCCCCAGGTCCCTCTGTACTGAAGCACTTTGCAATTTTTCTCCATTTAAATTATAATTTGCCTTTCTATTTTTTCTGCCAAAGTGGATAACGTCACATTTTCCTACATTATATTCCATCTGCCAAATTTTTGCCCACTCACTTAGCCTGTCTATATCCCTTTGCAGATTTTTTGTGTCCTCCTCACAATATGCTTTCTCACACATCTTTGTATGATCAGCAAACTTGGCTACATTACACTCGATCCCTTCATCCAAGTTATTAATATAGATTGTAAATAGTTGAGGCCCCAGCACCGATCCCTGCGGCACCCCACTAGTCAATGTTTGCCAACTGGAAAATGACTCATTTATCCCGACTCTCTGTTTTCTGTTCGTTAGATAATCCTCAATCCATGCTAATATATTACTCCCAACCCCTCCCAACTTTTATCTTGTGCAATAACCTTTTATGTGGCATCTTATCGAATGCCTTCTGGAAATCCAAATACACCACTTCCACTGATCCACCCTGCTCGTTACATCCTCAAAGAACTCCAGCAAATTTGTCAAATACGATATCCCTTTCATAAAATCATGCTGACTCTGCTTGATTGAATTATGCTTTTCCAAATGTCCTGCTACTGCTTCCTTAATAATGGACTCCAGCATTTTCCCAACAACAGATGTTAGGCTAACCGGTCTATAGTTTCCTGCTTTCTGTCTGCCTCCTTTTTTAAATAGTGGCATTACATTTGCGGTTTTCCAAACCGCTGGGACCTCCCCAGGATCCAGGGAATTTTGGTAGATTACAACCAATGCATCCACTATCTCTGCAGCCACTTCTTTTAGGACACAGGATGCAAGCCATCAGGTCCAGGAGACTTGTCCGCCTTTAGTCCCATTATTTTACCGAATACTACTACTTCTTTAGTGATAGTGATTGTATTAAGTTCCTCCCTCCCTATAGCCCCTTGATATTTTACATTATTACACATTATTACATGACATTTGAAGAAATATTTGTTGATACAATTCATGTATTGGCATAATTCATGTAGTGATATAGGACCCAAATTTCCCCAAACCCTTTTTCCGGCGCATTCACCCGAGATACACTGACTTTGTGCGCTCAAAATGGCGCCAAAAAACTTACTCACGATTCTGGCCGCTCTGCTGTGTGTCCCGGGTCATGGTGCGGCATGTATAGTGGAGTGGGAGGCGGAGCTACAGCCCTGCACCGAAAACAGTGCCGGCAGATGTCCGAATGCGCAGTGGAGTCTGCGAGCATGCGCAGTAGCTCCTCGCCCTCCCAACGCCTCCTGCAGGCTGTGAGCGGGAATCGATGCTCACCGCCCCTATCCCTGGCTGAAGGGACAACCCGATGTTCGCCGCCCCTATCCCTGGCCGAATGGTCTCCCACATCAGCCCGCGAGCTATTGAACAGATGAAACCTGCTGTGCTAACTTGTTTCTGGCAAAAATATGGCGAAGTTGTTTCTATTTTACACATTTTTTGGGAGTATCTCGGCATAAAGCCTTTGGAGCCAATTACTTAGAGAATGGAAACATCGCTCAGCTTAACTTGTTTTAGGGAGATCCCTGTACAGGTAAAAAAAATGATTGTGAAGGAGACCTGTAAAAATGTGTAATTAGTGACATGGAAAAAGCCCTGTGCATGTGAGTGGTTGCTTGTGTTGCTGCAACTACTGTGACTGTGTGTTTGCAGAGTTCCTTTATTTTCTTTTAATCTTTCCTTAAAACTTTGTCAGTCTTGGTGCTTTAGATGCAGGTCTTCTCCGCTTCCATCAATTTTGTATTTGTTATTGAATGCTTTTTGTGCTTTGTAAGTCTTGGTGCTTTAGAATGTACTAACCTGTGCTGATTTCTTAATTCTCCGCAAGAGTTTTTCTGTGCGGCCACAAGTTGCCACATACGCTGGTCTAAGTAAGTTTGGAGCAACTATTAGCCGTCCAAACTGGTTTAAATGGCCAAAACGGCTGGTAACGCCCCCTTTTGAAAAAAAAAACAAAACTAAAAAAAATCCGAACTAACTCACTTACACTGGCGCAAATTAAAGGTGCAGAATGGGGATTTTTAAGATACTCCAGAAAAATCAAGTTGCTCCAAAAAAAACGGAGCAACTCCTGGGCAAATTTGGGCCCATAGTAACGTGTCGCTTTTTACTTTCTCATGTGTATTGTTTTAGACAGTGTATTCTCAGGTTTATTTTCTTGCCATTGCACATTAGCTATCCTGAAAGGGTGTTTGAGGGTTTAAGGCCCCATAATGCAAAAGCGGAGGGTTTACGCTTAAATATCTTATCGGAGGAGAAGGCACTTTATCATGTAATGGGATCTGTGGTGTTATCTGTTTTACCCAACCGATGGATCCTATGCTATTTATAGTTTGTTTCAGAAGCTGTTAAATTGCTAATGAAAGTTTTTAATAAATTTCTATGCTTTCATTGTTTTCTGCATGAAAATATATCCCTTGGATATTATTTATGCGGTACCCTTGCACAGGGATTGAGGCTAGCTACATTGATCATTCAGTGCTGTAAGCCTGCTGTGTTATCTCAGCAGTCAGTGGATTAGGGGTGAGCATCATCCTCAGCAAAGCCTGAATAAATATTGCCATTAATTTCACCCACTGTGTCATTTGCAGAAGGTCTAGTTCTTGATGTAATGATCTGGGGAGTGCTGAGAAGCAGCGTGTGCTTAAGCAGTCCCACAGGTACCCCATACAATTCAGAGCAAGGCAGTATTTTTGGAAATGGCGTACACGAGTAATGAGAACTGTGGCTCATCGTGTCCAAGGGAACAAAAATGAATGAAATATCTCACGGGTCTACTTGTATGGCCAAAGTTTCACAATTTCCACATGGTCATGTTGTATTACACTTCAGTTATTCAAGATTGCATTTAGCCTAAATAAACTGTTGCAGGCTAGATATTCAACATTACTCCCTTTAACTGGTTTGAGCATTGTTGTCCAGTTAAAGTATTTCCAACAGCAGCAGTATGAATATGCCCTCAAACATGATTGCATCTGCCTATTTTATTTGTTCTGCACCCATCGAACCTGTATAAAAGCAAGATTAATTGGTGATAAATAGATTTAATATTCATTCACAGATTCGAGGATCTCTGGACTTTATTGTATTTAAATGCACTTTTAAAAAATTAGCAAAGTATTTTTGACGTGTTTCAGATATATTGCAATATATTTTCTTTTTACATGAAATAAGGGGAAGACTTGAAAGTGGCGACATGCTGGTGGCCAGAAATATTGGTCAGATCATGTTGTATATTTGGTGTTGTACAGAGAAACCCTGTGTTAATGTACGAGAGTATTCTATCCCAGTAAAATAACCTATCATATTCAAGAATGTTGTACTAAATAATGTATTGTATTGTATAGTATAGGGAAAATACTATAAATGCTGGGAATCTAGAGATAAAAACATTAAATGCAAGAAACACATAGCAAATTTGTTAGCTTCTGGAAAGAGAAAAGCTAGATAGTTGTTCATGATGCTTACTCTTTGTTAATACCACAATATACTGAATAATATCTGCAGGAGTATTGAACTCCAGTATTATGGAGTATTTTATATAGTAGTGGTGTACCAAGCAACGAGGTATATTAATTTACAATATGTACATCATACCTCAGTAACACACATTATCTGCATGCAGCTACTACAACACATCAACAGAGTGTATTATTATGTAAGATTTGCAGAGTATCCTTGTGAGAGGCAACTGAATAAAGTCCAACACCATTGCAGTTCAGAACATACATGATTTGATCTTGGGAGCCATTTGCCGTTACACTGAAGGCCAGCAAAAATGTTATTTCACCAACAATGAACTAAAGCTTTCCCCAAAAGCTCCGCCACTGTATAGAATGATACAGACTGGAGTACTTTTGGAGGATGTAATCCACCATGGGATTCAGATGATGTTGATGAATCCTTCATTTGTTACAGACATTTGACATATTCAATGTATTATCCTGTGTAAGATGTATGCAGGTGTGTTATAACCAATTAATACAGAGCATATTATGTATAAGATTAATGTTTAATGGAATCCAGTGACATGTTATTACATACAGGTGTATTGTAATCCGGGTAACAGATGGAGTATTTTGTTAATATATATGTACAGGAAGACACAATTGTTGAATTCAAAACCAGTGTAAAATACATGATCAGTTTGGTTGTGTTGGAGGAAAAAAAAACAATGTTATCTAACCAGGATCAGCTGTCCTTTCTTTCTCGTTATTCCATGGAAGAAAATGGTCTTTCACAAACCAGTCAAGTGATTAGTGAAAAAAACAGGTGTGACATGTCACTTGACAGTTGACAGCTGTGTCCAGGAGCTTATAAATAGCTGCAAGGACTAATATCCGAGTTCCAACTTTATTTTTAAAGGGGCATTCTCTAATGGTGAATTGCCCGGCAGGACATCTTGCCAAGTAAACAGAATAAGAGTGTAATGATTTGAACAGCAATGTGATGGGGACACCATGCCCCTGATTGGATCGTTGCAACAACAACAACAACTTGTATTTATATCGCACCTTTAACATAGTGAAACATCACAAGGCGCTTCACAGGAGTATTAGTACAGAAGTGCAGAAGACCAACTACCTCTTTCTGACTTTTAGTCGCACTAGCTGTACCAAGCTCCCCCCACGATCAACATCTAAGCCGATGAATGTGCATAGACCATGGAATTTTAAACTGGGATCCCTTATTTAAGGGTCCGCAATGAAATCCTGGGGTGGGACGTGCTACAATTTTGGATATTGCCCTAGCTACCTTCTGGGGTTCAGTATCGTTAATTGGCTCCTGTAAGCAACAACGACAACAGCAACTTGTATTTATATAGTGCCTTTAACATATAAAGTGTCCCAAGACACTTCAGAGGGGTATTATAAGACAACAAATCTGACACCGAGCCACATAGGGAGAAATTAGGGCAGAGGACCAAAAGCTTGGTCAAAGAGGTAGGTTTTAAGGAGCGTCTTGAAGGAGGAAAGAGAGGTGGGGAGGTTTAGGCAAGGAATTCCAGAGCTTAGGGCTTGGCAACAAATAGCACAGTGAATATGCACCATTTCCAAAAGAAGTTGTGTCAGCACATCTGAAGTTTTTTTTGGTAATGTCCAAAAAGTGTACCATTGTTTCATAGACATAAGAACCATAAGAATATCTATGTGGATTTTTCAAGATGCATAACTTTTCCAGGATAGCTTAAGTGCTACATTTTAGAGTGGATGCTAAAAATATTGGCCCGGAATTTGCAGTCAGCGGTGAAGTGATGACGCCAAATCAAGTGAATGCTAAGTGTGCAGCAACAGTGAGATCATCAAGCTGGCTAAGCAGCTAATCACACTGAAGAATTCTCAGGCAGCAAACCAGGAAGTAAAATTCACAGATTCTAAATGACTTTTTATAAGTTTTACACAGAGCAAATATATGATTAAGGTAGAAGCTGAAATATCATAAATTAAAAAAATATATATTATATTAAAAACTTGTAATTTTTTTTCAGGGCCAGAACAGTTGTTCAGTAGTCGGTATGCTGTTTAAAAACCCAGTCACATCTCTTTCAACAAGGCTTAAAGTTTTAAGGGGGATTGAATAGCGATATTCCATCATAAAAGGGGAAGTTTTTGTCCTTGTATGGGATTTAAACTGATTTCCGGCTCTGGAGAGTTCCACAGCGCAACCTGTGGCGGAGCAGTGAATGACAGTCTGCAACATCAGGATTTTCACATTTAATTGCGGTCAGTTTTAGAGGGGTAATGATGGCGAACGCTGACAGTTACCCTGTCATTACCACCACAAAATCCCAGCCATTATTTTTATTTTTTATTTTAACAAATCTGCTGCATTACAAAATATAAAATAGACAACATGACCAACTTTGGGATGTGATTGCTTGAGTATTCTTAACGTAGGACATGTTTTTTTTAAAACTTTGTCATACCTCCTGCTAACTTAAATATTTGGGTCACCAAATATTCTTCAGCAAAATATCATCAGAGCAATTTGTTTGCTTCTTGATGTATTCTCACGAAAGGGAATTTACAGGGAAAATGGTCAGAAGCTTGTAGGGAAAGCACAGGAAGAATAGCACAATATACAAGAGAGACATAATCATGATCTGTGAGTCCTAATATCAGAAGAGATGTATCACTCTACCACAGTGATTTGTGCATTGAGATATTGCCTGGGATTTATGGCAAATTCAATCATCCAATTTACTATCTCACTTTCTGCAAATTTCCTCATTGTTGACATAGTACACTCCTGAGGACGTGTAGACGTGAAACACATGCATTAAGGAGACAGAAAAAGAATCTAGGTGTCTGACAATACTTTTCTTTCTGGTAACTTGATGATTTACTCTTCAGTTATATAACTGTATGTGTAGGACCGACCGTCTTATATTTGTCTATGATGTAAGGTACTCACTGTAATGGTAACGCACTGCAACACCAGCGATAGATTTTCTTTGTGCTATGTGTAAATAAAATTGTAATTCTGCTTATAAAAGAACAGGTTTACAATTTTTCATAGTACACAGAGAAAATCTTCTCCCAAAATGTTACTATAACTACAGAGAATTTCAAACCTAAGGAAGATTACAGGTCCGCATTATACTGTGGTACATCACAGCATGAATTCAGACTGGTTACTCCACACACACTGAGCTGCTGATCTCTACAGTGTTGACATAGGCAGGTTCCAAGTGGGACACAAACATTTCCCCAGGGGGAGAGAGGGAAAAGAGGAAACTCAGTCACTCTGGACATTCTCCCACACCATGTAACATCTGGTTACAGTCTCGAGCAGCATTGACAAAAATACCAGGCAGCAGGTCTCCCAGGCAATCCTATCGTCTGGGGAAGGTGCTCAGCATGAAACTTCAAAAAGGAAATAGGACGAAGAAGATAGAAAAGTTGGAATCACATTAAATTGATCAAATATACAGGGTCGAAATTGGTTGTCTGCCCATTTCTCGGCGGTATGCCGTTTCATACCGCCGGGTACCGCTGGGGCGGAGTGTATGCGATTTTCGTCACTTTTTTCTCAGCAAAGTGCAGCGGGCGGAGCAGAGTGCAGCCAGCGGTGTGTGAGCGGTGAGTCATTTTCACTCGGGAATCTTTGGGTCCCGAGTTGTGTGCACACGCATGCTGCTGCGAAACTCCGCTCCCCAAGAGGCACAGACGAGAATCCACAGAGACTGCCGGCCTGAGAGCGATGTGCGGGGGGATCAATGTTGTGGAGGCAGATCGCTACTTGGGGGTCGGGGGGGGAGATTGCTTCTTGGGAGGGGGGAGATCGCTTCTTATGTGGGGGGGGGGGGGGGAGATCGCTTCTTGGGGGGAGATCAATTCTTGGACGGGGGAGATTGATTCTGGGGGGGAGATCACTTCTTGGGGGGCGCTGGAGGAATCGCATCTTGAGGGGGAGATCGATTCTTGGGGGGGGAGGGGAGATCGATTCTCTGGGTGGGGGGGGAATCACTGCTTGGGTGGGGTGGTGGGGAGATCGCAGCTTGGTGGGGGGGGGGGAGATCACTACTTTGTGGGGGTGGGGGGGGGAAGAGACTGGGGGTGGGAGAGACAAGGGGGCTGGGGGTGAGAGATAAAAAAGTTTTACAGATAAAGATGCATACCGCCGACTGAAGATCGACTTAAAACCACCTTTTCCAGCGGTCTGCAGGGTCGGCGGTATGTCGGTGGCAAGTGATCGATTTGGCAATTTTGGGCAGTGTGCAAGGGCGGACGGTATGCATACCGCCCGGTCGTATGTGGCTGATGAATTTTCTGCCGGTCAGTATGTAGGTATTTTTCGATCAATTTGGTGATTTTGGGCGGTATGTTGGCGATCCGTAGGCGGTATGTCCACCAATTTCAGGCCCATAGAATATCTCACCAATAGCAGCACATTCCCAGTAGTAAGACTTTGAATTCAGTCATGGCTGTGGTCCTTGAAAGTTATGGCCCTGTGACCTCTGCTCATGACTAGAGATGAGTACACAATCAGTAAGCCTCAAGCGAGGCTGGAGATTATTGGGGGAAGAATTCTTCTGCATTATGTTATCAATAGATTTTTGATTAAAAGTAGCCAATACATTGTAAATTAACTTTTAAAAAGGACTTGATTCTAAAAGGGATTGGAGAAGGATAAATTCATATCAAATACACTCATATATAAGGCAGTCCATGTATTAGACATCATATATATTACTTAATCTGCCAAGAAAGTTGGGTTTTATTTTACTGGACATTGGCTTTTCCATGTGATGCCAGCACCACAGGACACAGATAGCGAGCAGGAGCCTGAGAGAGGGCACCAAATAATGGGGAGCCTAAGAGAGAAGACTGGGAGCTTGGGGGAAGGAAATAGACTATGATGTAAAAATTCATCTGGGCTTGATTTTGGGCCAGATTCAGCACTGCACAGGGAGCGCACGCCCCAACCAAGAGGCCCAGAGCCGTTCTGAAATTGGGCCTTGTGCCACATAACAATAGCTTCAATAACACCCACATTCAGCTTGCACATCTTCAAAAATGAATTTCAGGCCTTTTGCCTCACAGCAACAACCCTCAGATAACAGTTGTGAAGAGGAAAGGAGGACAGTGGGAATGGGATCAATCACAGCCGGTAGTGGCCACCAGGAGTGCCATGGAACACAGAGGAGCACTCGTGCTCCTCCTGCCCTCACATCATTCTTAAAATGAGATACATTTACTTACCTTTTGGGTGATGAGCACTGGCTATCCACACCTAGAAAACCTAAGTGGAGCAGGCCTGAAGCCTGCTCCGATCGGAGCAGCCAATGTCCTGGAGAGTTCCTGAAACAGGTGCTGGGCTTTTTATTAGCATATGTAAAGAGCCTAGCACCTGTTTTAGGTGGCCGTTCCAGGCGCCTGAAAAATTGCCCTATCCAATTTCAGGTCGGATGTTTTTCAGGCATCCTTGAGGGATTAGGACATTAGTCCCTGAATTGGGCATTCTCGTGCCCATTTTATGCCTGTAAAATGGGTACAGCAAGGTCCTATTTCTATTCCAATGGCCGAGGAGATGATTAGCACGAGAGAGTTTTGAATAAACAAGGGTGTGGGACCAGGCCTGGAGCATGGGTTTCCAAATGAGGTCCAGATGCATCCAAAACAATGACTCACATATAAGATGACACCCTTGCTTTGAACTCTCACTCAATGACCCAGATTTTGAGTTGTATACTCTGGTATCTACAGTATTTTATTCTAGTGGAAGCAGCTCTGCAATGTACCCAATTCTATAAAATTCACCTGACTCGATTTGGTTGACACTCTTTTTGGCTTACATTGTTTTAAACAATTAGCCCAATTAAACAGATTTAAACAGTAACATCATAACCAGTGTCAGAGGAAGGTAGTACAGTCCAGCATTACCTTTGCCACTGACTTGCTTCTAGAGACAGGAAACAAAGCCACCTCGTGAGGCTTGCAGCTAGCTCATTTATGTTCTCGGCGGAGGTGGGTGGGGTGGCTTGACCCATCCACCTCCACGGAGGTGTGTGGGGTGGCTTGTCCCATCCACCTCCATGGCACGAACCTGGTATTGCAGTACTTCCAGGAACGGTGCAGTGGCTCTAGGCCTTTTGGCTAAGAGCATTGGCGCAGAGTGATCCTTGGCATGTGCAAGGTGACCTCTGGCGTTTGTGATTTGACAAAGAATTGGAACGATGGTTAAGAATTTATAATTTAAAAAAAAAAAAAAAAATTTATGTTCTCGGCCTTTCGCTTCTCGGCCTTTTGGCTAAGATCATGCGTAACTGACCTGACCAGCCACCATGACCTCCGGGTGGTTTCTCCCTGGTTAGGAAGGTATATGCTTGCTTTTTTGGAAACAGGAGGTGGGTGGGGTTGCTTGACCCATCCACCTCCACGGAGGTGTGTGGGGTGGCTTGACCCATCCACCTCCATGGCACGAACCTGGTATTGCAGTACTTCCAGGAACGGTGCAGTGGCTCTAGGCCTTTTGGCTAAGAGCATTGGCGCAGAGTGATCCTTGGCATGTGCAAGGTGACCTCTGGCGTTTGTGATTTGACAAAGAATTGGAACGATTGGTTACGAATTTATAAAAAAAAAAAAAAATTTATGTGCCAACAGGAGGTGGGTGGGGTGGCTTGACCCATCCACCTCCACGGAGGTGTGTGGGGGACCTGACCCATCCACCTCCATGGCACGAACCTGGTATTGCAGTACTTCCAGGAACGGTGCAGTGGCTCTAGGCCTTTTGGCTAAGAGCATTGGCGCAGAGTGATCCTTGGCGTGTGCAAGGTGACCTCTGGCGTTTGTGATTTGACAAAGAATTGGAACGATTGGCTACGAATTTAAAAAAAAATAAAAAATTATGTGCCAATAATTCCTCCAGTGGCTGTAACACAAAAGGGGCAGTAGACAGATGTGATTGAATACTCTCATGAATATTATGGTTGCAGTCCTGTTCTGGCCACAGGAATTTCATCTGCAAAAAGCAACAGGTCAAAGCTGAGTTATGGTAGATTCTGAAGAGTTTTGCCCAATTGCTTTTGGGCTCAAATCAAAACTTCCACAGTTTTCTCTTGACGGTGTTTCCTGTAGTTATTTGCCTCCCTCAGGAAACAAAGTAAACTGTGGAGAGAGTTCATGACAGTGCAAAGTGTGTGTGATTAATTGCACTGAATGAACTTGATGGTCCAAATTACCTTTTTGTTTCAATATGTTCTCATGTCCTTATGCTACTTTAATCACTGCAGAATAACCATCCCTATCTAACCTGCACCGATGCACCAGTGATCTATCCTCTATGTAATGCTGCCATCACTGGAGAGTGACTGGCATCTCAGCAACATAAAAGAAACTTAATAATGTCTCAGCTGACTGCAGCTGAATAGTATAGTAAGCAGAAAGAACTGGAAGCATTAATGTATACTGAGAACAAAAACTCCCCTCAAAAATTGGTGAACAGCACAACATATAAAATAAATCCTTGCCATGCTTTTCTTTTTCTTTCACTGGCAGTACAGTACTGAGTTTGTAATGCACACTGCAGACTGCTCAGACCTTTCATTAATCAGCATACACATGGGATGCTGTAAATGAACCTCGACCATTGTACCGAGCATCCCTGTATGACAGAACTGCTTGCCCCTTTGCCTCATAGTTCCATGTGGAATCTCGATTTGCACGGATACTTTAAAGTTGCTAAGTTTGATTTTTTTCTAATGAACATTTTAGTGCTGATTAACAGAAGAATTATAGTTTATGCTTCCCTATTGTGACATGAAAAATGCTGGTGAATTCATCATAACGGCTGGTAAATGGGAGGGTTTTGAGGTTTGTTTACGATGCTGCACTAGACCATTAAGAACTGATGGGCAGCACTGCTTTTGATTAGCAATGGGCCTTTTACCAGGCATTAAGCCCACAGTGAATCAGACCACTCCCTTCAATTAAAGAACTGGTTCACACCTCGATCAGGGGGTTTCTCAGTCAACAATGACATCTTGCATTTATATAGCGTCGTTAATATTGTAAAACGTCCCAAGGCACTTCACAGGAGCATTATAAAACAAAATTTGACACCGAGCCACATAAGGAGAAATTAGGGCAGATAACCAAATGCTTGATCAAAGAGGTAGGTTTTAAGGAGCATCTTTAAAAGAGGAAAGAGAGGTAGCAAGGCGGGCGCCACTGCTGTGTTGTACAGTGGTGAAATGTCTGGCTGATAAGAAATGCTATGTTTAATGCACCACAAACTTTTACAGCGCTTAAAAAAAAATTTCACCTTGGGTTGTATCAAAATTGAAACAACAAAAGTAACAAACTGCAGTGTAAAGGAGGTCAGCAATGCACTGACATTATAGTAAAGCTGAGTGCTTTCACCTGGATTATGCAATTTAAAAATAACAGTCGTAATTTTATAAATAAGGCAAAGTTTACTGCAAACTATTTACCACAACAAATCCTGTCATTTTTATCTCTCCAACTCTAATCGTATTAGTCCTGGGTTGGTTCTGTCTTAAACTTAAGGCAGGCTCCTGAATCCAAGGTGAATCAAAAACTTATCCCCAAGAGAAATGTAGTCAGAAGTCCTCCTTCCCACTGTTGCTGACTGATTCACAGATTGGTGCATCAATGGTAAATGCTAAGCCACTTGCACTAACTTGTAATCAGCAATCCATTACTTTAAAAAAACTTTTTTTGGATAGCACAGTGCAATTATTCAATTTTTTTCCCTTTCCTTGCCTCTTTCCTAAAGACAGCCACTCATCTTGAGTGTGCTTCACTAGGCACCTGTTGTTATCTGGTTATTAACTCAAATAGCCATTCTTCACCTGTGATCTTAGATAGTGAGTGTCATCAGACTATTCGCTCGTGGTTAAGTCAGCACAGACTAGGGACTGAACCTGTCATGTTTTCAATATGTAAGGCTAGGTACTAGAGTTTAAATGGTAAAAATAGCTTATAATGTAAAAATGTCAAGTGTTACAGCGCAGACTATAGCCTAGAAATCCCGGTTGCCTGCTTCCTGCGGGCGATCGGGTAATAAAGTTTAAAAAGATGCGCACTTAGCTGAAGCTGCTGCGCCCATGAGGATCCCGGTCCTGAGGCCTCCACTCACTGCGCATCGGAGCGCTGCACGTCAGTACGTCCGTAAGCTGGAACTGGAGTCACATGGCTCTGGACAGCCAATCCAGGTAAAGTATTTTCTCATTCATAATAATGGGAATTCCGAAAGTTGGAGTTCCCATTATTATGATTGAGAAACCCCCCCAAACACCCAAAACACAAATAAAAAAATAGAAAAAATACACCACATATTTTTATTAATTTAAATTAAAGTTACTTATGTATTATAAAAATATATATTTTTATGATTTAAAAAAAAAAGGTTTTTAAAATTATGGTTTAAAATAAACTTACCATAGTGGGGAGGGTTTTTAAACAACAAAATGTATTTTTTAAATTTTATTTTATTATGTTTTTGTGTATTTTAAAACCCTTACACCTGTAAAAATAGGCTATGCACCTGCTTCTATCAGGCGCAAGAGTTTTCAGGCCTTCCGCTGGGCAAGATATGGGTAAAGACCGCAATCTTGCCCAGGCAAATGTCCTGGCTGTGGGGATATGGAGGATCTGTCAAGTTCCAGCTTGACAGATCGGAAAAGCCGTTTTTCATTGCATGCGCATTGTGCGCTGAAAACCAGCTTTTGCGATGCCTTCCCGGGTCCGTACACACGCCGTACGGACCTGGGAGGCCGGAATTTCTGGGCCATAATTTTGGAGGGTGTATATTTTGGACGGGGATATAAATCCTCTTATTTTGTGTTTTTCTCTTTGCTGCCCCATCGCCTTTTCTAAGCTTTTCCTTTTGCTTTTTTGCATCAGCACATCCGTCAGAGGGTGCCCTAGATTTTCTGATCTCCGTTATCTTAACACTGGCGGTAACCCACTTACTTTAAATGGTTACCGCCGACATTAAAATAACGCCGATTGGAAAATCTAGGCTTGTGTGTTATTCAACCAATGTCATCGAGTGATTGGAGAGGGCCTGGTCTCAAAGAAGGAATCAACCTGTGGATTAGTCTTACAACACTTGCCTCTGCTTCCTGCTGCAGTACAGCTGTCTGTTATTACTGAAATGTTGTTTTGTTTCATCACTTTGCCTTTCACGGTATGTAACACTTTTTAGTTGAGTATCACTCTTGTAGATGATGCTCTAAGTGCCATGGGGACTTCAGTACTCAGAGGGCTAATGTGCCTGAAACACTTCATAATTTTGAACAGATAAAATCTCGCTCTGCTTCTTTTTGACCTAACTATGCTGTTGTCACAAAAAAATTAAATCCTCTCACCATGTCTTATTAAATTTAAATTGACAAATCTTTGGGGAGAAAAGGAAAGACAGTTTAGTTTCAGTAAATATTCACTCTGAGAGGTAAAATGTGAGTTTGATGGGCCTGCAGACAGAGATGGATGGTTGGTGTCTGAAGCATTCTGATTTTGATTAAAGGCAGCAATGTTTTTAATGGATATCGTTAGCATATTTGGGGAAATTTCTAGAACGACTAAATTGCCGGAGCAGCCAGGTAGTCTCTACTAAGAAAATGCAGCTGAAAATCTGTCATATTAGTTACCAGAATAGTCCGTGCTGTGGTAGGTACAATGGTTAATTTAGTAAGAACTTGTCTGATACATTTTTTTCCCATTACTTAGAATTCAATTTAGACTTGTAGGAATGGACCCTGGGTGGCACAGTGGGTATCAATAATATTCATTTGCCTGTGAAGCCGAGGCAAATCCAGCCCAGATAGTCTCCTCCCACTAATGATGAGAGTTCTATGTAAAACTAGTTTAGGCATTACAAACTAAGTTCTTAATGACTGGAGGCCCGCAGTACAAGACTGGCTTTGATTGTCTCAAATTGGGACAAAATTAACAACCTACTTCAGATCACCAGGATAGCTGGTATATGAAGTGAAAAAATGACACTGGTGTTGTGGGAGATACACTTTAGAGACTGCTGTTCAGACATGAAGCATACACGCTTATAGCACAGAAGGAAGCCACTTGGCCCAGCGTTTCAATGCCAGATTTTGCAAGAGCAATTCAAAACTAATCCCCTTGCTTTGATCTCTCCCCAGTCCTGCATTTTCTTTACTTCACATGTTTATCTGCTATTCCCTTAAAAGACTCAATATCTATGACAAGGCACTCCATGCTCCAACATCATCATCATCATAGGCAGTCCCTCGCAATGAGGATGACTTGCTTCCACGCCGAAAAGTGATGAGTTCACAGGTGTTTCAATGCAGTACCTAATATTCTGGATCCCGAAGGGTGGAAGATGCCTGTGCGGGATTTTTTTAATGTGTGGTGGTCATTGCACACCAGCCACCACACGGGCTTGACAGAGCTAGGTCTTGGTCCAGTGGCAAGGATTAACCAAGACGACTGGAGACCAGTTCTGCTGCATGGACCTAGTGCGCACACAATCGCAGTGTGGACTGGCCCGTACTGTCCCTAGACCTCGCCTTTGGGCCCCGAACTCTTGCCTCTCCTGGGCCCCAATCACATCCCTCTATGAACTCTTGCCACTCCTTTGACCCGACCTCGTCATTCCTGCTATACCTGCCCGCATTGCAATCAGCCGTCGCCCTCCTGCAGCAGCATGCGCTGCTCCCTGCAGTGGTATACCGCCGCACGCTGTTCGCTCTAATGGTCCCGGCCTGCTGATGGTCTTGCAGGCCGGGACCATGCCGATTTCCGGGCCGGGCCGCCACACGCTGCTCACTCTAATGGCTCTGGCCTGCTGATGGTCTTGCAGGCCGGGACCGCCGAGATCAACAATGCTCTGGATAAAGACATTTCTCCTAACCTCTCACCTCACTATTTTATTTTACTTCACATATAACCTATAACAACAACATGTATTTATATAGCACCTTAACCTAGTAAAATGTCCCAAGGCACTTCTCAAGGGTGTTGGAAAACAAAATTTGACACGAAGCCACATAAGGAGATATTAGGGCAGATGACCAAAAGCTTGGTCAAAGAGAGAGGTTTTAAGGAGCATCTTAAAGGAGGAAAAGGAGGTAGTGAGATAGAGAGGTTATGGGAGGGAATGCCAGAGTTTAGGGCTTTGGCAGCTGATGGCACAGCCACCAATGATGGAGTGATTAAAATCAGGGATGTTCAAGAGGGCAGAATTAGAGGAGCACAGATATCTCAGAGGCTTGTGCAACTGGGGGAGATTACAGAGATAGAGAGGGGCGAGGCCATGGAGGGATTTGAAATCAAGGATGAGAATTTTAAAATCGAGGCATTGCTTAGCCAAGAGGCAATATAGGTCAGCAAGCACAGGGGTGGTGGGTGAACTGGATTTGGTGTGAGTTAGGACATGGGCAGTAGAGTTTTTGATCACCTCAAGTTTATTGTGGGTAGAATGTGGGAGGCCAGCCAGGAGTGCATTGGAATAGTCAAGTCTAGATGTAACAAAGGCATGGATCATGGTTTCAGCAGCGGATGAGTTAAGGCAGGGTTGGAGTAGAGCCATGTTCCAGAGATGGAAATAGATGTTCTTAGTGATGGCGTGGACATGTGATCGAAAACATCATTTGTTTTTAATAAAAATGTAGAAAAATATTTTTCTAAAATAGAAATTCCTTCCGTAAAATATGACACCAAGTTTGCAAACAGTCTGATTCAGCTTCAGACAGTTGCCAGGAAGAGGGATGAAGTCGGTGGCTAGGGAATGGAATTTGTCACGGGGAAATTTCTGCTCATCCAGTACTTGATGTCAATCAAGCAATCTGACAGTTTAGAAGGGATTGAGTGAAGTGGTAGTGAGGTAGATAGAGCTGAGTGTTGTCAGCGTACATGTGGAAACCAACGCTGTGTTTTCGGATGATGTCGCCAAGGGACATCATGTAGATGACAAATAGGAGGGGGCCACGGATAGAACCTTGGGGGACACCAGAGGTAATGATGCAGGAATGGGAAGAGAAGCTATTGCAGGTGATTCTTTGGCTACGATTAGATAGATAAGAAAGGAATCAGGTAAGTGTAGTTCCACACAGCTAGACAATCGCGGAGAGGCGTTGGAGGACAATGGTGGGTCAACTGTGCCAAAGGCTGCAGACAAGTCAAAAAGGATGAGGAGGAATAGTTCACCTTTGTCACAGTCACAAAGGATGCCATTTGTGACTTTGATGACAGCGGGTTTGGTGCTGTGGCAGGGGTGGAAACCTGATTGGAGGGATTAAAACATAGAGTTCCGGGAAAGATGGGCACAAATTTGAGAGACGACAACACGTTCAAGGACGTTGGAGAGGAAAGTGAGGTTGGAGATGGGGCGGTAGTTTGCAAGGATGGTGGGGTCAATGTTTGTTTTTTGGAGAGAGCCTATGACGGCAGATTTAAAGGATAGGGAGGCAGTACCTGAGGAGAGAGCATCATTAACAATATCAGCTAACATTGGAGCCAGGAAGGGAAGTTGGGTGGTCAGCAGTTTAATGGGAATAGGGTCAAGGGAGCAGGAGGTGGGCCTCATGGACAAGGTGAGCTCGAAGAGGGCATGAGGGGAGATATGAGAGAAACTTGAGAAAGATGCAAGTTCAGGGCTAGGGCAAGGGGGAACCTTAGTGAAAATTTGGCCTGGTGGGCTAGGGGAAGGAGGTGAAGTGGCAGAGGCAGTTGAACAGATGGTCTCAATCCTAGTGACAAAGAAGTTGTTGGAGGTGAGGGTGGAGGAGATAGGAAGAGGGGTTTAAGAAGATGGTTTGGGTTATCTTTGCATTCCAGGATGATCCTCAAATAGTGAGCAGTTTTGGCAGACGAGAGCAGGACCCAATAGTGCTTTATGTGGTCCAGTTACAACTGGCAGTGAATAACTAAACCAATTGTCTGCTATATCCGTTCAGATCTGTGTCCCTTGGACGTAAGGGAGCTAAGATGAGGGTCATACCCATGGAATGGCCAGGGTGAGAGAGGGTAATGGTTTTAATGGGGACAGGGCATTGAAGATGAAGGTGTGAGTGTGGTTGAGCAAATTGGTAGCTGCAGAAACGTTGTGGTGAATGGAAGGCTAAAGGCTAGACAGCTGTGATTTTGAAAGTGCAGTTGTAAATGAATTGGGAGAGGGTTTTTTTTTCCAGGGGCGGGCACAGAAGTAGGGTTGGGAGGGGGAAGGGGATCGGGTTAGAGAGCAATACAAGGAAGTGATCAGAGATGGCCTTATCTATGGTAGTAGCAAGGCCACGTGAGATGGCAAGGTCAAGGGAGTGGCCGTGAATATGGGTTGGGAATTTACATGGAGGGAGAGCTTAAGGCAGGATAGGAGGGCAATGAACTCAGAGGGGAGTGAGCATGATGAATTAAGGTGGAGATTGAAATCACCTAGAATGAGAAATCACTCAGTGCAAAGGCTGAGGGAGGAAGGCAGTGAGGATCTCACGGAGAGAAATTTTTTTATGGTACTTGGGGGAACAGTAGAGAACAAGAATTTTAAATGATGTGAGAGGAATAGAATGCAGTGAGATGCTTAAAGGAGCAGAAAGTGCCAGAGGAGTTGGGGGATAGACCAAGGTTGATTTGGTGAAAAAATCCACACTGCCACTGCAACAGTTTGGGCAGGGTAAGTGGTAGAAGGTAAAGCCATAGTATATCTAACTTGACAGTGCTTAATACAAATAATGTTTGTCGCAATGGAAAAATGTTTCATTTTTCAGCACTGATATCACACGCCTTGACGAGTGCAATAATTTGCTGGTGCTATTTATGACATGGTCAGTGAGTGCTGCATGTTTCTCTATTGAGACACGTGTAAGGTGTCTTCAAGAACTCTGTGTACGGGAAATGTTGGTATGCAAACTCGCAACCTCCCATTCCACAGAAGCTCGAGCTGCCAAATGTTCTGCATCATTGCAGCACCCAACTGTGACATTGGCCCCAAGTTTCCACATGATTTGCTCCTGATTTTTAGGAGCAACTGGTGTAGAACGGAGTATCTTAGAAATCAGAATTCTCCATATTTAGTTTGCTCCAGTTCTAGTCAGGTAGAACAGTTTCACTTTGGAACATAATTTTTTTTTCAAAAGGGGGCGTGTCCGGCCACTTACGCCTGATTTCAAAGTTTCGTGAGTGAAAACTTACTCCAAACTAACTTAGAATGGAGTAAGTGAAGATTTTTGTACGCTCGAAAAAACCTTGTCTACACTTTAGAAAATCAGGCGTAGGTTACAAATCAGGCATAGGGAATGGTGGGGGGGGGTGTTTAAAGGGAAGTTTACAAACATTCAACACTTCAGTTTTACAAATAAAGAGCCATCATCAATAATAAATGATAAATACATCAATAAATCAACCAATAAATCAATCAAAAAAAATCAATAAATAAAACATTTTCTACTTACCGACTGCAGCACCGGGATCCCTCCAACAGTGTGCTGGGATGCCCCCCTCAGTGTGTCTCTATCAGTGTCTCTATCTCTCTGTCTGTGTGCCTCTCATTCTCAGTCTGTCAGTGTCTGTGTTTCTGACAGCGAAGGTAGAGGGAGAGAGGGGGAGGGAAGGGGGAGAGAAGGGGGAGGGAGAGGGGGAGAAGGGGGAGGGATGGTGGAGAAGAGGGGGAGAAGGGGGAGGGATGGCGGAGAAGGGGGGGGAGGGATGGCGGAGAAGGGGGGGAGGGATGGCGGAGAAGGGGGGAGGGATGGCGGAGAAGGGGGGGAGGGATGGGGGAGAAGGGGGGGAGGGATGGCGGAGAAGGGGGGGAGGGATGGGGGAGAAGGGGGAGGGATGGGGAGAAGGGGGTGGGGGGGAAAAGGGGGAGGGATGGGGAGAAGGGGGGAGGGGGGAGAAGGGGATGGGGTGGGGGAAAGGGGATGGGTGGGGGAGAAGGAGATGGTGGGGGGAGAAGGAGATTGTGGGGGGAGAAGGAGGTTGGGGGGTGGGGGGGGAAGGAGATTGGGGAGGGGGGAAGGAGATTGGGGGGGGTGTGGGGGAAGGAGATGGTGGGGGGAGAAGGAGATTGTGGGGGGAGAAGGAGATTGTGGGGGGAGAAGGAGGTTGGGGGGGTGGGGGGGAAGGAGATTGGGGAGGGGGGAAGGAGATTGGGGGGGTGTGGGGGAAGGAGATTGGGGGGGAAGGAGAAGGGGGAGGGAGGCTGAACAGGCCGGGCCCGAGACTTCGGGAAGGGCCCGTCCCCAGCACCAGATTTACAGGTAGGTGGCGTTGGGTCGGGGGAGTTGGTGGGAGGGAGGTCGGTTGGGTTCGGGTCTGGGGAAGGGAGAGAGAGGTCAGGTCGGGGGGAGGGAGGTCGGGTCGGATCCAGTCCGGAGGCGGGGGGGGGGGGGGGGGAGCGGGTGTCGGGTCCGGTCCGGGGGCGGGGGGGGGGTAGCGGGTGTCGGGTCCGGTCCGGAGGCGGGAAGCGGGAGTCGAGTCGGGTCGGGAGGAAGCAGGAGCTGGCCATGGGAGGAGCCTTATTCACGCAGCCCCAGTGAGGCCATTCGGCCAGGGCTAGGGTTGCGTGCTTCGGGCCCTTCCCACACAGTTTCGGGCGCCTGGAGCTACTGCACTTGCGTGCCCACTGTAGCACGCATGTGCAGAGCTCCCGGCACTGTTTTCGGCGCAGGGTCCTAGCTCCGCCCCCTACAGCTCCTGCTGCGCTGCGCCGAGGGCCAGAGGACCTGCAGGGAGGTGGAGAATACTGAGGGTTTTTTTAGGCGCACTTTGTGGCGCGAAAAACGTGCGCCCAGGTCGGGACTGCGCCGTTCTAGGCGCGGCTCGAAACTTGGGCCCATTGTACGGTTCTGTTGCATCTTGCAAATGTGCTGTTACAAATTTTGCAGACTAATATTTTTCTGCAATTCAGAGGAAATTGTTAACTATTTAAGTGCACTAGCTTTGAAATTACACTGTGATTACTACTATATGAATACTCATTCGTACAAATTTATTTTGTGCACTATTATAAGAGACAATATAACATAAATATCTGGGTTAAAATAGTGGACAAAGGCATTTTATGCAAAAGTGTTAAGTGTTCATCACCTGATATTGACGCAGCACAATTTCAAGTCTTATATTAATTATCAATCTAAGTATATAAGGTATTGAAAGGGTTAATTAATTACCTGCATGTGACTGTGAAGCTATATTCTGATAAAAATGTAATCATCAGCTAATACTAAACTTGCATAGTTACGGATTGGTGTCTGTGTTGCAATTACTGCAATTAAGTGACTGCTATTGTTTGTAATATTTGTTTCAACTCTATGTGCACGTGTTTGCCTGGGTGGGTTACACTTTAGCCACATTTTGTGCTGGTAGTCAGGGCACTCCATATTCTCGATGCATAATGGGGTTCACACAATGGTTATTGATTGTGATATAATTTCTGACTTTATAGAGGAATGATCCACAGATGATTATCAACAAAATCATTACGTAGTATATATCATCATGTAGATAAAAATCTAAACCAGGGAATAATTATAAAGCATGACATTTATTGAGGGGTTAACATGAGCTCGTAAACCCCAAGAGCAAAGCTCTAGTGGATTATAACCACTTTTCTCGTATGGTTTATGATTTTAGCAGGACCCTGAGATCTTTATTGCAGAATAGAATATTGTTCCCATCTCCCCATTACATTGTGGAGTTGTTAAGAGCATATTTTTGGCAACAGGTATCATAATGGACTTCATTGGCCAAGATGCTTCATGTAGTACAAACGCAAAAGACTGCGGATGCTGGAATCTGAAATAGAAACAGAAAATCTTAGCGTGGAGAGATTGCCTGACCCGCTGAGATTTCCAGCATTTTCTGTTTTTGCTTCATATAGTTGCCGCTTACTGAAGGATTAGTGATTGCAGTAAAATCATTGCAAGTTTGTTGATAATCTGGAGTTGATTATCATAAAATAATACATGTAAAAGTATAGAAAATAGTAAATACCAGGGACTGGTAGCAAGGAAATACATTAGCTTGGAGGTTCAAGTAACTTTTTAACCTGTGAGGAGAAATGCAAGTTATTTGTCATCTGGGCCCAGAAATGAAATGACAACCTTGAAAGTACTCGAGCATCTTATTATTATTACATACGATGACGTTGATAACTTGCTCTATTTTGTTTAGCTCTTTGTCAGCAGCAACTATCTTGGCAGATACCAATGGCCAATTCACTCTGTAGGCAAAGCCTAATTATGTCCAATGTAACAATAATGTATTTGCTTGTAAGTTTATCATCCCTCTGTCAATTCCAACAAATTATTTTAAGCCTGAAATTTTGAAGGTTTTTCTAGTGACAATTAGAAACTGCTCAGAATTCACCTCTCATGGTTTATGGGATCACCTGAACCCATTGCTTAAATCAATGTTTTGAAATCACTCCCAAATATCTTGTATTATTCATTTAAAATTGTATATACTCCATAACTATGTTTTACTGCAGCTAGAAGGAGCTAGGTAAAAAAAAAGGGTGGGTTGGGATTTACTCATATCTGTTCGGAAGATACTTAAGGAGTGATCTGTGCAATGTGTGGACTGCACTGCTGACCTCCAAGCGTTTGTATTTCTGCCTATAAGGGACCCAGTCAATCACCCCTGCAAAAAAATGGATTATGTAATGAACAATGATATTTTCACAGGAATGGTCGGTGTTCCTCTCAGGTTAGGGGGGAATTGAATTATAGAACAAATGCTGCTTTAAAATACGATCAGTATTATTGGTAGAGAAGTATGCAATGGAGAAAAGAGAATGTAATGCAAGTTTAATTGCTGATAGATTTTACTTCAACTCTCTAAATAATGACAGAATAGAAACGAATCTTTTCTGGCATAGAATGAATGCGATGTGTGGTCTAAACATGCATGTCTGTTTAGAGCTGTCAATTCCCTCCACTAGTCTGAATTTGTTGTTGTTGAGTAAGTAGGAGTAAAAGTGTCTATTTTAGAATACTGGTTTAACGCTTGTGATCTGCACCGTGGTGGTGAGTGGCCAATCTCCTTTTTGCCACCATAAGGAGACACCAAGCATATTCTAAGCACTTCTCCACAGTGAGAGAGCAAAACTCAGGCAGCTAGTAACATTTGTTTTGTGCACATACTCATGGCTAACAGTAGCATTGGTGGAGATCCAGGAACAGGTCTCCAGCTCGTTCTGTCACCCGGGGAATATATTTGATGCTGATAGACTGTGGAATCGAGATAATAGTAAAAGTTATTCCAATTGCCACCCATTCTGAAGATTACTATCAGGAAATGTGCTATTGTGCACTCCGACAACTTTTTTGCTCCAGGTTATTTTGTGACTATTAGGAATCCCCCTGAAGTGGTGGTGGTTAGAGGGAGGGGGAGACGGAAAGCCATGGATGTGACTGCACTAATCCTGCATTCCTCCAATTTATCTCAATTGGGAGAATCTCGATATCTTTCATGACAGATGTTGTTGGGGGAACTTTTTGTTTGTTTACTGAATACACTGGTTTGTTCCTGACTTTAGGTCAAGGATTTGAGGAGGAGAGGTATTTTTGTGGCTTTAAATTTACTGTAACTGAGACATACCTGAGATGTTTAATCTCACACGGTTAACTGGGGATGGGGGGGGGGGGGGGCGGGGGACCATTGGGAAGGGAAAGGGAAAGATTGTGTAAGTACAGTGAAAAGCTCTCATGTTAACAGTAGAGTGGATCCAAACCGAGACTCGATATTCCACAAAGATACAAGGAAGCTTTCGCTCCCGGCATCTTTCATCGCCAAAAAATGTTTCTCCTTCACACGTCAGATGCTAATTAGCAAATATCTAATTAGGAATAGAAGATTAATCGCTCCTGGGAGCAGTTCAGTCTTTGAGGTCTGGTGGTTGTACGAGTGTCTGCGTGTGTGTGTGTGTGTGTGTATGAGAGAAATAGAGATTGACTCTCACACACTGTCTGTCACACGAGCATCGAGCGGTTGCCAGGAAAGCAAAGCGCGCGCACACACACACACATATATATATATATTTCTGTGGGCGCGGAGTCGATGTAATGTGTTGAATTTGTATCATTTTTGGATCGAGGATCAGACTGATCTGGCCGTGGTGGAGAGGGGCAGAGTTGAGAGTGTTAAAGGCGGGCGGGGGTGCGGGGAGAGCATCAGATCAAACTGTACTTTGCCCTGCCTCGGCTGCCGTGTTGTGTGTGTATGTGTGTGTGTGTGGGGGGGGAGAGGTGCCGGGGGCCCGGGCACAGCTGCCGGCCAAGTGTCTGCTTGTGGCTGGGCGGTGGTTCCAGGGGGAGGGGGACATCTGCTGAATGTACACCTGTCTGGTTGGCAGCCGTCAGTTGTCACGGAGTCACCAGTGTAGGCATCAGCGGTCTCCGAGAGAGAGAGAGGAGAGGCTCGCACACAGCCCGGGTCCTGCGTTTTTATTGTCGTCTATTCTCAAGTTCTCCAAACCGCGGACTTATTTATTTTGCCCCCGCCGTGTTGCCAGCTATTTCTGCTCTCAGACCCTCCCTCCTCCTGTTCCCCGAGATGAAAGACAAGCCGAGGCAGGGCTAGCCACCTCTTTCTCTCTCTGACGTTTGGCTCTCTCCACGATATTCGGCTTTCCTTTTTTTTTTGCTTTTCTGTTTATTTTGCCTTCCCCCCCTTCCTCCCTTCATTCTCCGGGTTGTCAGAGCGAAGTACCCGAGTTATAGTCTTCTGAAGCCGGCTCCGGGCATGTCCCAGCCTCCAGTAAAGCTCACCATCGGACTGCCTGGCAGCCGGAGACGGTAGGATCGGAGCTTGCCTCTCCACAAGCCCTCTCTCTCCTCATCCACTCCCTCCCCCTCCCTCTCTCTCTCTCCCGTCTCTCTCTTATTTCCTTCGTTCCTTTCCGCTCTCCTTCATTTCCTTCCTTCCCTCTATCCTTCCGTCCCTCCTTCCCTCTCTCTGTCTCTCATTTCATTCCTTCCTTCTCTCCTTCATTTCCTTCCTTCCCTCTCTCTCCTTCATTTCCTTCCCTCTCCTTCACTTCCTTCTCTCCGTCCCCCTCTTTCTTTTAATTCCTTCCTTCCCTCTCTCTCCCTCATTTCCTTCCATCACTCTCCATTTCCTTTTTTCACTTCCTCTCTTTTATTTCGTACCTTCCTTTCCTCGCTCTCCTTCCTTCCCTCTCTCCTTTATTTCTCCCCCTCCCCCCCCCCCCCCCCCCCCCCCGCGTCTCTCCATCGCCAGTCGAGAGGAGCGAGGTCAGAGCCCGGACTTGTATCTCTAACCCAGGGCGGCCACTAGCGTGGGATTCGGTGGGGCTGGCGAGAGCTGGCAGCTTGTGGACGTTCTCTCATCATCACCATCACCATTGCGGTCGGAGGGTGAGGCGAGCCCCCGGGGGCACTCTGCCCCCAAGCCCCGGACATGCTGCTCTCCAGCGCGGTCAAGCCCAAGAAGTTCCCGGCAGAGACAGGTAGGTGCGAGCTGGGACTACCACCCATTCATCCATCAGTCCGCGGATCATCCATCATTCTGTTAGACATTCATTCACTCGCTCCGGCTGCAGGGCAAACTGTTGGCTATTAGAGGGGAAGCGGGAGTGTGCTCACTTTAAAAATATTAATATTCATTCTAGGAACCATATCGTGTACCATAAAGTCTCATTTTATTGTACCAAATAGTAGGTTTACAGGGGCTTGAAAAAAGATAGACTTCGAGGAGTGTTTCCTCTTGCTCTAAAAAGTTGAATAAGAATTACCAGCTCGCTGTGCTCTCCGATCTTCCCATTTTGCTACTTGTATTCTCTCAAATGCAGAGCTGTTAGATTTGCCGAGTGTTCTCTGTATCTCAGTTCCGTACCATGTGTGTGGGGGGCGGGGTGCTTCACCCATTGACTCCAGTATACTGACCATGTCAAGAGTTACATGTTTAACTCTTTCCTGCCATTCCATTTTAATCTTTTTTTTTCAATCCCTCAAAATATCAGCAGTTCATTCAACAACAAAAAAGTGATTTTATTCTAAGTGTCGATTCCCGTCCTTTTCTGGGAGGTAAAATACATTTTGAGCCTGTTTGCGGCTGATAGCAGCCAGTTCTGTGTCTGTGCCGCGTTGTCTCTGAGTGCTGCAAGCGCTATTTGCAATCCGAAGTCGTGTTGTTAATGTGCTTGCTTTCCTTTCCCAGCCCAGTGCCGGGCTGTCAGTGCCCAATTTCAATTTGCAGCATTTGATTTTCCAATTGTCGAGCAATTTAGAGTAAGAATACACCGAGGTAGCTGTTTCTAAATGGCTTTCTGCCTTTTGTACCATCCTGACAAAGCATGGGGCAGCTTCAGGTCACACCGAACTTGAAAGAAACGTTTGGGCAAGAGGGAGAAATTCTGCTGCTTTAGTGAGGAAGTACCTGTAGTAATTTTAAAGCTTTAAAACCATCCTCAAATACTTCCCAACCTGCCTTCTGTTCCTTTAAATTCTTCAATTATTTGATTTGAGCTAAAGAACAGCTTCCCATCGGTTTCGTTGGCTTCTCAGTTTGGTACAAGTCTGTTAAATGTCCCTTCTGTTAGTTTACAAGTCCCTGTTTCACCAAACTTGTTTGGGTTAAATCATTCATTTACTAACATTTGGGAGAAGAAATCTAATACATAAGTAGGAATAAATTATAGCAAATGTGTTTGTTTTCCCATATTGACTCTTAAACCACTCTGAACGTTGATTCTCTGGTAACTTTAAAAATATGACACAGTTTGCACCCCACAAATTCTGCTGATGGGTCCGAGATGTCAAATACGAAATATTCTAAGATAGAATTAAGGGAACAGGACTTTCTATACATCTAGATTTACAATGTGCTTGGTCCTTACAAAACTTGTAAGAAACTTATTTTTTTCCCCAAATGTTTTGGGTTGTGACAATTCTGACCTAGCTCACAATCTCTTTTCTCATATACAACATCGCAAGGAATAGAACATTCAAGCCTCAGTGGTGTTATCAAAATGGTAACATCTGTTGTTTTTATTTGATGACAAAGATTTACCGAATAACTGAAATGACAGTATTGGGTGATTCTGAACATGGCAAATGTGATGGTGTGTTTTACCCTTGTACAGGAATAGAGGAGAATCATTGTTAAGAGTGATATACTATCAGGGGAAATCTTTGATATTGATACAAAGAATATTCTGATCTGTTCTTTTTAAGCAATTCTGTCTGTTTGAAAATGTTCAGAACATATTTTTAAGGCTATTCTTAACTGAAAACATTTTAGTAAATTAACAAGCGTGTGTCTCGTAATAATGTCTTTCAAATCAACTTTTACATGTTAAGGAAAACACGGCAGCTTCTAAAGCAATTCAATCTTAATGAATAAAATCACTTCAGAATACACATATATTCTACGATATTATTCTTGACAAAAATCTTCACTGTGCCCTTACCTACTATCAGCTCGGAGTGGAAAAGTTTATTTTGCCTATGTAAAAAAAATCCATATAACTCACAATTTCCCTACAGTTCCATTCCAGTTGTCTGGAACTGCAGAATGAAATGGTAGTTTTAATGCACATTTTACTGAGGAAGTGGCTGACTGGCTAAATTTCTTTTTTGGAAATACTGGTTATAATATTCCACTGACAGAATAGTTGCACATGCAAACACTATGATACTGGGAGATTATGGAGAAGCAAAAATGACTTTTTTACGGTTGGAGAAATGATTGTCATGTGAATGGGGCTTGATATAGTTTAGATTATCTTTTGTTTTTCTCATTCACAATATAAAGTTTACTTTCCACTCTTTACCATTTATTCTCCCATGATATTGACTGTAGTGGCAGTGAAATTCATTTTGTAATCCATTATATCCTACCTCTGTTTTCAACGTACCTGTAGTCTTGGGAGCTGGTGCTAAGGGCATACTGATGGATGTAATAAGTTTTTATATAATTTGTGGAGTTTTTCTCATCACCTTTCCAGTTTTGTGTGTGTCTCTCTCTTTTTATCCCTGCTGCTGGTAAATTAGATGCCTTCAACGTTAGCGTGCAAACGCTTAATGCATTTGCATCAAATTTGTCCACTATTTTAACAGCAGCATTAATCAATTTAAAATAAGCATGTTAAAAATATTATGTACTTGTACACTAATTGTCAAAGAGCTTAAATTGCATAACATGTATGTTTCCCAATATGCTTGGACCTCCGTCTCAGGCTCTAGCTTTTAGCTTTACTCTCACTCTCTCATGCTCTGTTTCTTGTTTATTAATTTGTTCTTTTGTCTTTGCATGCAGCATATACATTGATGTAATTCCCATATCACTCTAGCATGAAAAGTCTATGGCTGCAGTTATGCTAAGGCTACCTATCTCAGTACCTGCAGAATCTGATGTACAGTGAGCAGACCTGAGCTACTGCCAACTGCTTAGCCAGAAAGTTGATCTGTGCATGCATGCTAGTTTTTAATGTTAGGGTGTGAATGAGAGTACAGTCTCTCATAACATTAAAACATCAAAAAATGTAAGGTTATTGACCTTCCAAAAGACCCAGTGGATTTCCAGGACACTTTTAAAATGCGGATTCTCGCTGGACAGGAGTTCAAGTGGTGGTGAGACTACCTACAAGAGATAGTGTCTCTCTCGAGCGCACTTGAATTATGTTGCTAACCTGACTGCTGAGTTATACTACCACTTTTGCATCGATGTGTGTTCAAAACCACTTTGAATTGGCGTGAAAGTGGCATTATAACTGCCCAATCCAAGCTGATTTGTACTCAAGTCTTTAATGTTGTCAATGCATAAAAGTTTGCTTGTGAAGATGTTATACCTTCCACATGCATCAACACAACTCACAGCGCCTGCTTATGACAGCTAGCTTTAGTAAAACTTGAACCCATGGATCCACATAAAGGGTTTTGGGACTGCAGTCACAACACATTGACTTCTATGTGTGTGACTTCTATAGGTGAAGTACAGACTGCATACAGACTGCATACATGTAGCTGTCTAGATGTAATAACTGTTGCACTGTACCTCATTATTGATTGAAATTTATAATAATCATGAACACCTTTATGCTGGCAGTCTTGCTAATGTTGAAAATGTAGATCGCTTCAGCAGATGTGCAAACTTTTACCTGTGTGAATTTTAACAGATAATTCATAATTTTCATTTCAGGTGAGACTTTGGTGCTTCCCATTGTTAGGCTGCATGCATTATTGAAAGGAAAATCAATTTGCAGTAAATTCAACATTCCCCCCCACCACCCGACCGAGAAAAAGTGTTTGTAAAACTATATCAAATTAAAATCATACGCGATAAGAAGCCACTGATTTAGTTTTCTCGTGAAAAATGGATGGAAGTGCAGAAAGCAAACCCATAAGAGCCTGTAAGAATTTCTGAATCCCATATATGTAAAGTATAATTTGATTTATTGACTCATCATAACCCAGTGGCCTTGAAGATTACCAGAGGGAAATCTTTCCAAAAGTTCAATGGGTGAACGGTCCAAATAGTGTTGTGCTGTGGTAAAATGTTATCTTGGCAGAGCAAGCGTGATAGGATGATTCGTGTTTCCCCACCCCAATTCCTATTTATCGAACCATGAGAATGGCTTACTCACGAAGAATGGCCTCGTCAACGAGGTACCAGTGGTCTGCTGTTGCCTGTGAAACCATACCCCATATTGAAACAGAGGTAGAGTAAGGTGGAGAAATTAGAGAAAGAAAGGAAATTACTTTTTTAAGTGAAAAAAAATCTTCTAACTTTCACCATGCCTCACACTATTTCTCAGCCAAGGGGTGGTGTGGTGTGATGGGGTGAAATAAACTGTCATACTGGACCCAGGGATTGCTCCCTTGAACCTTTGCGACAAATAGCGCAACATATAGGTGCAGTGAGAGGATAAGAAAGTGTCCCATGAGAAGCGAGAAAATGGAGTGGGCAGGAAGGCAAATGAGAGCGACTGGAGGGGGGTGTGTGAGAGCAGCGAAAATTAAATAGAGACAGTGCATGCGTAGCACAAAGAAAGCAAGCCAAGCACAGGTTGCAGTGATCTTTATATATGTATATATATCCTAAATGAAAATGGTTGTATGTTACACCCCATATCAACAAGAGCAGCCCTTCATTTTCAAACAGATCAACATGGCGAATATATTGACAAATCATTTGACATGGTGAGAATAATTCTTGAATACAGGTCTTCAGTCCCGCTCATGCAGGTCAGCATTGTGGCTTTCCATTTCTATCCACAGACATTCCACTGGGGGAGGGGAAGGTACATGACCAGAAATGAAAGTTGTGACTGTGACTTTCAAACAACGTTTGCTGCCACTGCTGTGAAATTGGCCGTCAGCACTCACAGCCCCAGCATATTGCAGAACCATTTCTACTCGAAATAATCCTGTAATGTAACATAGTATGCCTTTAACATAGTGAAATGTGTCATGGCAGCTTCACAGGAGCGTTATCAGACAAAATTTGACACTGAGCCTCATAAGTAGATATTACGACAGGTGACCAAAAGCTTGGTCAAAGAGGTAGGTTTTAAGAACCATGGGCTAGAAATTGCATTGGTTCACCGCCCGGTTTCTGGGCGGTACTGGCTGTTTTGGGTGATAACCGGGTCGGCGAGAAATTGCCCACCTGAGTTCTGCCAGTGCTTTCGAGGTACAGCTGGGAAGCGGACCGCTGGCGTGCACTGGCATCAGATCGCCCTGGCATGATATTTGGCTCAGCGGTGATCCGTAGGTAAGTTTTAAAAACAACCCCCACGAGAATCAGCGGAGCTGGGCGGTAGGTGGGTAGCTCTGCAAGAAAAAGGAAAGTAATTTTTTTTATTAATTATTTTTAAATTCTGTTGTGGTGATTTAAGTTAAAAAGGTCCAGAGAATGTATGAATGATTTTTTTATGTTCTGTTTTTTGAAAAAATATTTTTAGTGCTTTTCCTCAGGGTAAAATTTTAGTGAATTTTGACATTATTGTCCATTTTCTTTAAGAACTGCCCAATTGACCCTAAATTCCACATTTTCTGCCGAGAATCGGGGTGCAACGGCTATTTTTTTCGCTGGGCAGATTTTTTTCTTTTTTTGGGGTAAGTTTTCGGCGCCAATAATCTTGGGAATCTCAGCGGCCTTTTGGGCAGCAATCGGGCCCTGGCGGGCTGTGAGAAAATTCTAGCCCATAAGAATTTGGGCCTGCTCTGCCATTTAATAAGATCATGGTTGATCTGATCATGGACTCAGCTCCACTTCCTGCCCGCTCCCCATACCCTTTACTCCTTTACCGCTTTAAATACACCTGGGATAATCTTTGACTGGTATGAAACTACAAGGAGTGTCTTAAAGGAGGAGAAAGAGGTAGAGAGCTTTAGGGATGGAAAAATAGAAAGGCTTACATTAATATAGCAGCTTTCATGACCACTGGACTTCTCAAGGTGTTTTGCAGCCAATGAAATACTTTTAAAGTGTAGTCACTGCTGTAATGTGGGAAATGCAGCAGCTGTAGTGTACCGCAAGCTCCGACAAACAGCAGTGTGATAATGACCGGATAATTTGTTTTTGGTATGTTAATTGAGGGATAAATATTGGCCAGGACACTGGAGATACCTCCCCTGCTCTTCTTTGAAATAGTGCCATAGGATCCGTTATGTCCAACTGAGAGGACAGGGCCTCAGTTTAACATCCACTCTGACAGTGCAGCACTCCCTCAGCACTGCACTAGATTTATGTGCTCAAGTCCTTGAACCCACAACCTCCTGACTTAGAGGCGCGTGTGCTACCAACTGAGCCACGGCTGACACAAAGCTTAGGGACTTGGCAGGTGAAGGCATGGCTGCCAATGGAGGAGTGTTGAAAATCGGGAGATATGACTTGAATTTGTGCCTTGTAGTTCCATACCAACCAAGGATTATCCCAGGTGTCATCTGGAAAGCAGTTGTAAAGACATGTATAAACTATACAATATAGTAATAATTGCTTTAGTGAAAACAGCTGTGGTAGACTTTTAGCTGATTCTGAAGAAACTGTTTTCAAGAGCCACAAATAAATTATTAAATATTTTCAGTACACTTTCAGCAATTTTGAAAATTTAATTTATATAGGGGAGAAATTCGGGTCGTTTGTGCCTCCCATTATCGCATCCAGGAGCGCTAACATGGCTCAAACGACTTCTCGCCTGGGGCATGGCTCCACCACCGACTTCTGCGAAATTCCGCGGTAGTTAGCGGCGGCACTAACCAGTAGCACTCAGCTTCTGCCATTAGCACCCGGGAGCAGCGACCCGTTTTCACCCCTGAGCGGAAATTCAGTCGCGCCCCGTGAGCCTGCCGTGAGCAATGCCCGCACCAGCTTTGCGAGGCGCGTGTTGGGCTTCAATTCTGCTCGTGGGACGAAAATTAAAGGGGAGGTGCCACGCTGACATTTTTTCAAATGGCCGATTTTTTCAAATGACCAACGTTGCAGCCCTGCATTCCGCTTCTGTGCCGGGCTTCTGCCACGGCACCCCGTTCCCCAGTGGTGCAATGGTGGCCCCTACTCCCCAATGCAGAGTTCACACCGTGCCTACCTTTTTAATGCAAAGGGAGGGCCCTGTGCTCTTGCCAGTGCTGCGAGCCTTTCCGCGTAGCGCTGGAAAATTCCAGAGGTTAGTGCCCCAGTCCCACCCCTGAGAGAAAGTGGAGCACGAGAATTTGCACTTCACCTCCTCTCGGGGGCGGTACGCTCAATTTAGCTGCCGGAGCGGGACACGACATCTGGCTCAGGAAGTCCCGCCTCGTAGCTGTTACTGCCCCCAACCGGGGCGATACGTGATTTCGCCCCCTATGTTTCTTACACTGATTTGCTATGAAAATGTATTGATTGCAAGATATTGTCAACTCCATGTATAAAAATTCCCGTTAAATAAGTGGTATTCTGAGATCAGAAACCATCTTGTCTCGGCATTTACTTTATCATCATCATAGGCAGTCCCTCGAATCGAGGATGACTTGCTTCCACATCAAAAAATTCACAGGTGTTTCAATGAAGGACCTAAAATTCCAGGTCCCGAAATAAATCTTGAAGGGTGGAAGATGCCTGTGCGTGGACTTTTTTAACGTGTGGTGGCTGTTGCACACCAGCCACCACACGGGCTTGACAGAGCTAGGTCTTGGTCCAGTGGCAAGGATTAACCAAGACGACTGGAGACCTGCTCTGCTGCACAGGCCTAGTGCGCACACATTGCAGTGTGGGCTGGCCTGTGCTGCCTCTTCTGGGCCCACTAACTATACAGTCCTGCTAACTATATAACTTTTTAACTGTTTACTGCTGTTAAATAATGGGGCTGAATTTGCGGTCCCTATCATTGTGTATGAGGTACGCATGCGCCCATAGGGACCCGCAAGTTCTAAGCTTTAGGCATGCACGACGAATGCGCTGAAACCCGGAACTTGTGATCTGTCAAGAATCCTCTAGCCAGATCGTATGAATCCGAAAGAAAAGGCATTTGTGGGTGGAGAGTTGGGCTATTTGCCTATCTCCTGCCCAATGAATACCCTTGAAATTCTTATGCCTGGTAAAAGCAGGTGTAAGGCCTGCTTTAACCAGCGTAAGAGTTTTAAAAAATAGAACAATAACATTTTATTACTCATTTATACATTTAAAAACCCTGTCCAACAAGGTAAGTTTATTTTTTAGCCCCCTTAAAACATATTGGGGCCGAAATTGATGAAACACAGGGTCCGCCCGTTTTTCGCCGGTCCCCGGGCGGTGCATCATTTTTTACCGCCCGGTACCGCTGGGGCCGATTAGGCGGGAACTTCATCCCACTTTTCTCGGCAGTAAGCCGAGCGGAACACAGTGGGCGGAGGCAGAGTAAAACCGGCGGTGTGCGGCAGAGGAGGCCTTTTGACTTGGGATCTTCGGCTCCCGAGTTGTGTGCGTGCGCGGCTCTCAGGCTCCACCCCCCGAGAGGCACCGATGAGAGGCCAGAGACAGCCGGCCTGAGATCGCTGTATGGTGGGGGGGGGGGAAAAAGAGAGATCGCTGTGTGGCGGGAGGAGATCGCTGTGTGCGGGGGGGAGGGAGAGATCGCTGTGTGCAGGGGGGGGGGGAAGAGAGAGATCGCTGTGTGCAGGGGGGGGGGAGAGATCGCTGTGTGCGGGGCGGGGGGTGGGGGGGGGGAGAGAGGAGAGAGAGATCGCTGTGTGCGTGGGTTCGCTGTGTGGCCCGGGGGGGGGGGGGAGGATCACTGTGTGGCCGGGGGGGAGTGGCGGGAGGAGATCACTGTGTGGCCGGGGGGGGTGGGGGGGCGGGGGGAGAGATCGCTGTGTGCGGGGGGAGAGAGAGATCACTGTGGGGGGTTGGCGGGGAGATCACTGTGGGGCGGCCCAATATCGCTGTGCGGGGGAGAAGAGATAGCTGTGGGGGTGGGGGGGGGGGAGAGAACGCTGTGGGGGTGGGGGGGGTGGGGAGAGAACGCTGTGGCGGGGGGGGAGAAGAGATCGCTGTGTGGGGGTGAGAGAGACTGCGGATGGTGAGAGAGAGAGAGACTGGGGGGGGGTGACAGAGAGACTGGGGGGGCGAGAGAGACTGGGGGGCGAGAGAGAGAGTGACTGTGGGGGGGAGAGAGAGCAAGACTGGGGGGTGAGAGAGAGACTGGGGGGTGAGAGAGAGACTGGGGGCGCGAGAGAGAGAGCGACTGGGGGGGGTGAGAGAGAGAGAGACTGGGGGGTGAGAGAGAGAGGGGGGGTGAGAGAGAGACTGGAGGGGTGAGGGAGGGACTGGAGGGGTGAGAGAGAGACTGGGGATGGTGAGAGAGACTAATAACATTTTTATTATTGTTCATTAATAAAGGAGTAAATAAGGCTTTATTAGACCATATGTATTATTGCCTAACACTACAAAATACTACAATTCATTAAAAAATACATCAAATTGTGGAGAACGATAAAGATCTGTGTAACATCAAACAAACCTCTCGGCTCCATGTACATATCGCCCACTTAAGATCCACTTAAAAGCACCTTCTCCAGGATGGTATGCATTTCCGGTGTTATATCGATGGTCTACATGGGCAGGCGGTGTGCATATCGCCCGGCGGTATGTCACTGATGAATTTTCCACCGGACGGTATGTCGGTGTGTAGATTTCTTTTCACCAAAATTGCATTTTTGGACGGTTAGTCGATGAATTTCGGGCCCATTAAAAAAAAATTCAAAAAATTAAATTTTTGTTTAAAATATTTAATTAAATGGCATTTTAATTTATTTCATGTGTTTGTGTATTTTTTAAGTGATTCCCGTTCATACTTATGGGGTTTCCGTACAAACAGAAACCCCAAAAATATGAATGGGGATTCCTTTCTTTTATTAGTTGGGCCGGCCCACGTGATCCCAGTTGTGCTTGTGAACCGCGTGCGCCCCTGGGATATGTGGGCCATTATCCGGAGAGGCCCACGCACGCGACTCTACGAATCTCCTGGACCACTAGGTAAATTCGTAGATATTTTGCAGGTCGGAGGCATCTGCCCGCGGGAACACGCAAATTAATCCCATTCTTATAAGAGCACCCATTCTATATAACATCAGTTTCCCACACTGTCAATCCCTATAGAATCGCTGAGTGAGGCAATATATTTTAGTGCCCAATTATGGACAGTTTTGCTTTGAACTCGTGCCCACTGGAAACTGGATTGAGATTAACGCAAGCTAAATTTAATTTTGGAATGTTGATTTGACCTAGATCCCAGAGGTGGAAGAACAAAAGTTCTGACCAGCTATGGCACCCAGTTCCCCTGAGGGTATGAATTCAATAAGGCAGAGCAGTAAAATTCTTGAGCATTGTTAATTTAATTTCAGTTTGATTATTTATGGGTCATATTTTTCCCTAAGTAAATTAGAATAATCACTAGGCAGATATTCGACCATCCAAACTGTACTTCTCTATGTATGTATGTATGTATATGCGCACACACAGTATGCAGTATCACCAGATATCAGACAAATTGCAACATGAAAATGTTAAAGAAAGAAAGACTTGCATTTATATAGTGCCTTTCACGACCATCGGACATCTCAAAGCGTTTTACAGCCAACGTACTTTTGAAGTGTGGTCACTGTTGTAAAATGTGGGAATGCGGTAGCCAATTGGTGCACAGCCAGCTCCCACAAACAGTAATGTGATAATGACCAGATAATCTGTTTTTGTTATGTTGATTGAGGGATAAATACTGGCCAGGACACCGAGGATAACTCCCCTGCTCTTCTTCAAAATAGTGCCATGGGGTCTTTTACGTCCCCCTGAGAGAGCAGACGGAGCCTCAGTTTAATGTCTCATTTGAAAGACGGCACCTCCGACAGTGCAGCACTCTCTCAGCACTGCACTGGAGTCCCAGCCTAGATTTTAGTACTCAAGTCCCTGAAGTGGGACTTGTGTCCACAACCTTCTGACTCAGAGGTGAGGGTGCTACCCACTGAGCCACAGCCAATACAATTGCTGAGCAATTATGCATTTTAATATTAGTCAGATCAATGTTGAGTATGTTAATTTAAGACCCATACACTATGCTGATTATGGTTATTCAGAAGAACATTTTTATAGTAACCACAGTAAAACTGATATTGGAGCCAGTCTAATTAGTGAGCACTCCTAACTAACAAGACCTCTCTCCGTGTCAGGGGGAGCACTGCCGAGTTTTTTGGTGTTCTCACAATTTTCTCTCTCCATTTTGTCCTGATCATATAGCCGTATTAAAAGGACATTTTGTTTCTGACACTTATAGTCAGTAGAAAAGATTTGCCATCGAGGTAGAAGGAAAGTTAAATATGAGTGCTGGAGTGGATCCATCTGGTGATTTCTCCTGATCTGGCTGCCAGCAGTGTGGTTTATTTTAAAGACAGGTGATCGTTTTTATGTATCGAGGTGGGCCCAACAAGACAAAGCAATAGAAGTGTACAGCTTTTTGTTAGTTAATCCGAGGCAGTGGCTGACCTTATTTTTGATCAAAACCAGATTAAAATATGAAAACAATTTTGAAAACGAGAATAAAAATCAACGACCCAGCAGTTAAAGCTTTTGCCACAGTATGAACGCACTCCCGTAGCCAATTCTGGATGTGCATGGAGTGCACCAGACTGGCTTGGTTTCACTAATGACCCACTCCAAAACTACCTAATATGGCAATGCTGCCCTTTAAGGTTTCGATAAGCACGCCAATGATATTGGCCGCCCATCGGCAAGTGCAAAAAAGTAATTACTCTCCTTTTTTTCCTCCTGTATTCATTGAGAAACCGCTCCGAGTTTGCATGGGGACGTGCTCGTTACATTTCACAGTAGATTAATTGTCAGGGAGTGCTGTCAGCATAACTGAAGATATTTTGATAATGAATTGGTAGCCTCTCTTCATTTAGTTTCTTCCCCATCTGCTTTTCTGCATAAGTATAAGTACACCTTAGTTTTCCCATTTTCAGAGTTTTCCTGACCCAAGCAATTGTTTTTCTGCGGCACACTATCCATCTTCATGCAATCTAAGTATCCTTTCAGCCTGCAAAAAAATAACTCCTTAGACTATTGTACAGAGTACAAAATCGGTTCTTTCCAGCATCCTCTGCTGTAATCCTTGGTCTACGAGTTGGAACTTGACTTAAGCCCTTTTTTCCCCAGACATTGCCATCCTTAAAATGCTGTGTTCTTTTCTCCCCCGCCCGCTATGCTCCTTTCTGTCTCCTGAGGGAAAGCATATCCTGCAGCTGATTAAATGTGGGATAGATAACCTGATCAGGCTCTACCAGTGCTGTTCTTCAGCTCGCCACTAGGAGGAGCTAAGAGAATAGCACTCTCCAATTTTCCTACCCCGATACCACAAACTGCAGCAGAGTAGACGATGGAGATTTCATCCTCCCAGTGCTCAATGTCATTATGTTGATGCTCTGACATGCTTTACTGTCCAAAATGAATAATTAGCTAATTGATTTTAAAATGCTATTTAAAAAAAAAAGTGATCCTGAAACAGCAAACCATTGTGCAATAATAATTGTGCTGATGATTACTTTGTTGACTAGTTTTCTGGCTTTTGACAACTAATCCTTCAAATTATGCAATGCAAAGCGGAGGCTGGCAAAAGAGTTACTTTGTCATCAGGATCAAGAAAAAAAATCAGATGTCATGAAATTGCAGAATTGATTGTATGCCAAAATATGTCAACAAATCTTTTGACACAAACACAATTGAACAAAACATTGACACGATGTATAATAATATATAGCTGGACTTTAAATTTTTTTTAACTCCTTCATTGCTGAGATTTAATCCGGCCTACAAAGAAACCAGAGTGTGAATGTGTAATAATGTTGTCCAGAGTATTATCACAAAAAAGCATTGTTTTTTTCTTGCCTCACATTCAGTTAAACCCACCTCGTAATATAACATGCTGCACACCATTGACCTGTGCCAACAGAGCTTCTGCAGTTGCCACTTCTCCTGTGCCCATGTGATCATTGCTGTTGAGCCCCAAGGCTCCGTCCTTGACCTGCCCCTGCTCCTTGCCTCTTAACAACATTTTTCATAAGCGTGCGGTCAGCTTGCACATGTATAGTGACGATGCCCAGCTTCACCTGTTCATCATTCTCAATTGCACCACAGCTGTTGTGCGTGACATCGTCATTGAAGAGCCAAAACATTATGCCAAATACAAAATAGGATACTGACATGTTGTACACAAAATAGGACCCTTTCATGTTACGTATTTCTAAATATGTTTGGGTGAGGTAAATAATGCAGGAGAAAAGTTTTGGTGGTGTTCCTTTTAAGGGGCGAGGGACACTTGATTGTGTTCCTGGTGGGTCAGGTTGTCTAGCTCTAAATACTGACCTATCATCCTTCTATTCACTGAGCTATTCACTGGCTCCCTGTACCTCAGCGTATTGTTTACATAATCCACTACCTTCTTTTTCCCTTTGACCCTGCTGAAACCCTCTGTTATAATGACTCTGGTCTACTACATGTATCTCCACTTCACTGTTAGCAACAAAAACTTTCATTCAACACTCCGAAATTCTTGACCTAAAGCCATGATTTATCTTTTTCCACCTTCAATACTCATGATATACATAAAAAATCCTATGAAGAAGAGCAGGGGAGTTCTCCCTGGTGTCCTGGCCAATATTTATTCCTCAATCAACATAATAAAAAAATATGGTCATTATCACACTGCTGTCCGTGGGAACTTGCTGTGCGCAAATTGGCTGCCACGTTTCCCACATTACAACAGTGACGACACTCCAAAAGTACTTAATTGGCTGTGAAGCACTTTGAGACCTCCGGTGGTCATGAAAGGCGCTATATAAATGCAAGTATTTCTTTCTTATAATTTATTTGTTTTTGGGATGTGGGCAAATGCTGCCAAAGGTTCATTTTATTGCCCATCCCTCGATGTTAGAAGGTGGTCATGGGCTTAATTGAACCACAGTAGTCTTTGCAGCGATGATGCTCCCATCATGATCTAAAGTAGGGAATTCCAGGATTTTGTCTCGGCAATGATAAAGGCTTTATTGGCATCCTTGAAACCTACAGCTATCCTCCCTTCGCACTTGTCCCAATTTCTGTTTTGGTCGGATCTCAAATTTATGAAGTGGCTTAGTGCATTTCACTCCATTAAAGGCACTGTGTAAGCGCGGGCTGTAATTTTAATACTGTTGCTGAGAAGCTGCTGTCTTTAGTAATAAAGGCACAATTTTATGATTTTGGAATGCAGCCTGTTATTCTACTTTTAAACTTGTGTTCTGCACTCTTTGAGAAACGGGTCCATTTTTTTTTAAAGCAACCGGTTCCACAAAACTGTAAGGAAAGAAAGCACAGATTATGAAGCCCTATAAAAAGATGGCAGGTCAGATATGGAAATATCAAGTAGCAAGATGTGAATTTGTGTGTTTCATTTCCACTCTTGCCCAAGGCTGGATAATTACCTCCCTCCCTGCCCCACAGGGAAGGAGGGGAGAAAAAAATCAGGGTGTGACTTAGCAAATGCTGAGAGCAGGTTGCCTCCCCGCCTTTCCATCCAAATAACTTGAGATAGCAGTGGGAGATGAGGGGATGAATATAAAAACCTAAAGAAATCAATGTGAAAATCAAAAGATAGCTATTCCGTTTGATGTAAGGACTGATCATTCAACTTGGACTTAACAGTTGGCTTTTTCTAGCATCCATGCAATGAGCATTTTTTTTAAAATTCTTTAATGATATACAAAAGCATTGTGTTGGCTATCACACGACACCGTGAAAAGATGCAGCACATGTGTCCCTCTGTTGATAGAATTCTTGCAATAAAATAGAAAGCAAGATTGTATTCTCCTTTAATATATTTTGATTTTGTGCAGGAAACCATTTACATCGTCCTAAGGCCAAGTTCTATTTAAATTTAAAGTCATTTGTGAAGAGTCGAAGATTTTCAAAATGTTGGTTATGGGGTTTTCCTGTTTTTTATTTTAAAAAAAGGAATCCATATATTTAGAAGATTGGTTTAAACTATCGCCGCCCCCTACTGGTATCACAACTGGCATTTATGACAGGATAATCTCCTGGCAATGAAGAGAGGATCTGTGAGTGATGAGATACTGCTCACTCGCGAGGAGAACATTAAAGCAGATATGTACGTGCCAACAAAGACCCTTTAAACCTTTGCAGAACTGAAGGACTTTAATCGAAGAGGGCAGCCCTTTTTATACAGATATTCCTTTTTCTTTGCATTTGGCAACACAGAAATACAATGACTGTGAACAATGCATCGTGTTCTGCAAAATAAATTAATAGATTAGAATTCTGCTTCTTTTGAGAGAAATGCACTAAAATATGTAAAGCAAAATAAATAAAATGAAGAATTTTGCTATCTTCATGGCGGTTTGTGGTTTTAAATATATGTATAAATGCACGGCTGTGATGTGTACATCAATTGAGATTTTAACACCTTATTTATTTTTGTCATAAAACGGCCAACCTGGACGCAAAGCTTAAAACTGACTGTGAGGTTTCCGAGTTACTTTTGCATAAGATTTGTTTTTCCTACAATATTGCTGTGTATTTTTACAAGAGGCAAAAACGAGCAAGAGAGAGAGAGAGAGAGGGAAGAGAAAGTGGGCCAAGCAAATTAGCTGCTAACACAATCGGCTCCAGGAGAAAGCCATTTGGGTCTGCCTCGCTTCACAGTAAATGACCTTGGCTGAGGATGATGACAAAGTATCATCTTGCTGATCCTTGACAGGATGCCATTCCTTGGAAGTTGACAAATAGTTCACATTAAAACCAGAGCATTTTAGGAATCAACCCCCATCGCAATTCATCAGTTCTGATTACAACACAAATGCCAACACCAGCTCGAAGCAGATTTCTCAAACAGTGTAAAAACTGTCGTTAGCGAAAAAAAAGAAACAACAACACAGCGGCTTGTCACATAAATGTTGTATCGCACATTGCTACCAGCCTTCGCAAGCACCAATGGAAATATCGTACAAGTACAAGAGCATACCCTGGATGAACACCAACTGATCCAGGCACAGAAGAAAGCGGGTATACTGGCCCATTCCATTAATTCCCATTAGAGGTGACGTTACGATCGAAGCGTTAAATATTCCTGGCAAATTAGTTATGCGTTTATCAAGATTTAAGCTATTTTGCTTTCATCTCACTGCAAAAAAAGGATTACTGTCACTAAGCTTACCCGTAAAGCTCCCGCAGTCATTCTTGTTGCTTCAAACACGGCTCTGATACGCTGGCTGTGTCGCCAGGAGTTGCCAGTATAATACAACTTGAAAAATTCTTTGTTCATGTTCATTTTCAGTGGTAAGAGCAATGTTTCGAGAAGAATTCCTTCAAGGAGGGGGTGGGGGTGGAGGGGCTGTATTGCATAGATTTCAATAACTGTCAGATAGGCGGGTACATCAGCAGCTATGTTTCAAGTCTAAGATATGTGGGTGGTACAGTGTGTTAAAAGAGTGCCTTTTTTCCCTCTGCAACCAAGGTTTAAATCCAACCCAGACAGATGGGATGAAAGCCGTCTCTCTCTAACAGCTGTTAAGGGCCATTAAGTAAAATGACTTTGGGCCAACTCGATTCCTCTTGCACAAGACAGAAGGCCACAGCACAAAACAAGCCTCGGGTTTGGCAAAATAGTGCCAAGTGTGCCAATCTCTCACAAAAGGGTCAAACACTCCTCCACAGGTAGAATTGTTACCTGGGGTGGCAGTAAATGGTCCATAATCTTTCAAAAGAGAGTTGGGACAAATTTAGTCGAGTCCTTTTTGGAAGATTTGGAATATTTGTTGAAGATGGAAATATTACATTGGTGGATCATGGTTGAAAAGGAACTGGAAAAACTCTTTGATGTTGAGGGTCTGGGATTTAGCACAGATTTCCATCTGTTCAGTGCTACATGTCTAATCTAGATGTGTTCAGTAATGCCCCTGGGTACAACACAGAACATCTCCCTTAACAGCATTGTTATCTCTAGGCGAAATCACATCTACCAAAATAAAATAAAATCTGATTGCAGGGAATTAAGCTGACAAGTCAGTGAAGAGGATAATGTTTGCTACATGTTGAATAGCTGAACATTTTCTTTACTGTAGAGTCCTTTATGGTTAGCTTCACTGAATCTTTTCCCAGCTCTCCTAAAGGTGCTGGGGTACAGTTCCCTATCCAGTGCCCTATCCAAATGACCATTCTTCAGGTATAAGCTTAGAAGAAAGGAAGAACTTGCATTTATATAGCACCTTTCATGACCTGAGGACGTCCCAAAGTGCTTTATAACCAATTAAGTACTTTTGAAGTGCAGTCACTGTTGTAATGTTGGAAACGCAGCAAATTTGCACACAGCAATGTCCCCCAAACAACAATATGATAATGACTAGATAATCTGTTTCAGTGAAATTGGGTGAGGGATAAATATTGGTCTGGACAGCAGGGAGAACACCCCTGCTCTTCTTCAAAATACTGCCATAGGATCGTTTATGTCGACCTCGGCTCACTTGAAAAATGGCACCTCTGACAGTGCAGCATTCCCGCAGTATGACCATGAACCCACAACCTTTTGATTCAGAGGTGAGAGTCCTACCACTGAGCCACAGCTAACACCAAATGGTGAGAGTCAGCAAGTTATTTTAATAGTGGGGTACACTATCCCGGGGACAGTGATCCAGTCCTCATTTGACAATAAATCAGGAGCAATAACCTTAGAAATAGATCATGTAGTGAAATACTGAGTCACACAGATCAGGAACACCCCAATTTTGACCTCTGCTCCATGCTAAATTTTCAGTCAAAAAACTATACACCAACAAGCAGTCTCATGAAAACTGAGATCAAAAAAGGCAAGAATGATGAACAATTCTTCAGTTGAGCAGTGTAATACATCTGAAAAGATATAAGCTACTCCTACACATTAAATAATATTTGGTTCCTATAGGAACTAGGCCAGCAGCCAAGTTCATGGCACCGTGGGTGGCTCTACTGCACAGGAGTGGGAGAGCTATAGTGGTAGGGGATTCTATTGTAAGGGGAATAGACAGACGTTTCTGCGGCCGCGATCGAGGCTCCAGGATGGTATGTTGCCTCCCTAGTGCAAGGTTCAAGGATGTCTCGGAGCGGCTGCAGGACATTTTGAAGGGGGAGGGTGAACAGCCAGTTGTCGTGGTGCATATAGGTACCAACGATATCGGTAAAAAACGGGATGAGGTCCTACAAGACGAATTTAGGGAGCTAGGAGCTAAATTTAAAAGTAGGACCTCAAAAGTAGTAATCTCAGGATTTCTACCAGTGCCACGTGCTAGTCAGAGTAGGAATTGCAGGTTAGCTCAGATGAATACGTGGCTTGAGGAATGGTGCAGAAGGGAAGGATTCAAATTCCTGGGACATTGGAACCGGTTCTGGGGGAGGTGGGACCAGTACAAACCGGACGGTCTGCACTTGGGCAGGACTGGAATCAATGTCCTGGGGTTGTGTTTGCTAGTGCTATTGGGGAGGAGTTAAACTAATATGAGAGGGGGATGGGAACCTATGCAGGGAGACAGAGAGAAGTAGAATGGGGGCAGAAGCAAAAGATAGAAAGAAGAAAAGTAAAAGTGGAGGGCAGAAAAACCCAAGGCAAAAAGCAAAAAGGGCCACATTATAGCAAAATTCTAAAGGGGCAAAGTGTGTTAAAAAGACAAACCTGAAGGCTCTGTGCCTCAATGCAAGGAGTATTCGTAATAAGGTGGACGAATTAACTGTGCAGATAGCAGTTAACGGATATGATGTAATTGGCATCATGGAGACATGGCTCCAGGGTGACCAAGGCTGGGAACTCAACATCCATGGGTATTCAACATTCAGGAAGGATGGACAGAAAGGAAAAGGAGGTGGATTGGCGTTGCTGGTTAAAGAGGAAATTAACGCAATAGTAAGGAAGGACATGAGCTTGGATGATGTGGAATCGGTATGGGTGGAGCTATGGAATACCAAAGGGCAGAAAACACCAGTGGGAGTTGTGTACAGACCATCAAACAGTCATAGTGAGGCTGGGGACAGCATCAAACAAGAAATTAGGGATGCATGCAATAAAGGTACAGCAGTTATCATAGGCGACTTTAATCTACATATTGATTGGGCTAACCAAACTGGTAGCAATGCGGTGGGGGAGGATTTCCTGGAGTGTATTAGGGATGATTTTCTAGACCAATCTGTTGAGGAACCAACTAGAGGGCTGGCCATCCTAGACTGGGTGATGTGTAATGAGAAAGGACTAATTAGCAATCTTGTTGTGCGAGGCCCCTTGGGGAAGAGTGACCATAATATGGTAGAATTATTTATTAAGATGGAGAGTGACACAGTTAATTCAGAGACTAGGGTCCTGAACTTAAGGAAAGGTAACTTCGATGTATGAGACGTGAATTGGCTAGAATAGACTGGCGAGTGATACTTAAAAGGTTGACGGTGGATAGGCAATGGCAAACATTTAAAGATCACATGGATGAACTTCAACAGTTGTATATCCCTGTCTGGAGTAAAAATAAAACAGGGAAGGTGGTTCAACCGTGGCTAACAAGGGAAATTAAGGATAGTATTAAATCTAAGGAAGAGGCATATAAATTGGCCAGAAAAAGCAGCAAACCCGAAGACTGGGAGAATTTTACAATACAGCAGAGGAGGACAAAGGGTTTAATTAGGAGGGGGAAAATAGAGTTTGAGCGGAAGCTTGCTGGGAACATAAAAACTGACTGCAAAAGCTTCGATAGCTATGTGAAGAGAAAAAGATTAGTGAAGACAAACGCAGGTCCCTTGCAGTCAGATTCAAGTGAATTTATAATGGGGAACAACGAAATGGCGGACCAGTTAAACAAATACTTTGATTCTGTCTTCATGAAGGAAGACACAAATAACCACCTGGAAATACTAGGGGACCGAGGGTCTAGTGAGAATGAAGAACTGAAGCAAATCCTTATTAGGTGGGAAATTGTGTTTGGGAAATTGATGGGATTGAAGGCCGATAAATCCCCTGATAGTCTGCATCCCAGAGTACTTATGGAAGTAGCCCTAGAAATAGTGGATGCATTGGTGATCATTTTCCAACAGTCTATCAACTCTGGATCAGTTCCTATAGACTGGAGGGTAGCTAATGCAACACCACTTTTTAAAAAAGGAGGGAGAAAGAAAACGGGTAATTATAGACCGGTTAGCCTGACATTAGTAGTGGGGAAAATGTTGGAATCAATTACTGAAGATGAAATAGCAGCGCATTTGGAAAGCAGTGACAGGATCGGTCCAAGTCAGCATGGATTTATGAAAGGGAAATCTTGCTTAATATATCTTCTAGAATTTTTTGAGGATGTAACTGGTAGAGTGGACAAGGGAGAACTAGTGGATATGGTGTATTTGGACTTTCAAAAGGCTTTTGACAAGGTCCCGCACAAGAGATTGGTGTGCAAAATTAAAACACACGTTATTGGATAGAGAACTGGTTGGTAGACAGGAAGCAGAGAGTCTGGATAAACGGGTCCTTTTCAGAATAGCAGGCAGTGACTAGTGGGGTGCTGCAGGTCTCAGTGCTGGGACCCCAGCTATTTACAATATACATTAATGATTTAGATGAAGGAATTGAGTGTAATATCTCCAAGTTTGCAGATGACACGAAGCTGGGTGGCAGTGTGAGCTGTGAGGAGGATGTTTAGAGGCTGCAGGATGACTTGGACAGGTTAGGTGAGTGGGCAAACGCATGGCAGATGCAGTATAATGTGGATAAATATGAAGTTATCCACTTTGGTGGCAAAAACACGAAGGCAGAATATTATCTGAATGGTGACAGATTAGGAAAAGGGAAGGTGCAACGAGACCTGTGTGTCATGGTACATCAGTCATTGAAGGTTGGCATGCAGGTACAGCAGGCGGTGAAGAAGACAAATGGTATGTTGGCCTTCATAGCTAGGGGATTTGAATATCGGAGCAGGGACGTCTTACTGCAGTTGTACAGGGTCTTAGTGAGGCCTCACCTGGAATATTGTGTTCAGTTTTGGTCTCCTAATCTGAGGAAGGACGTTCGTGCTATTGAGGGAGTGCAGCAAAGGTTCACCAGACTGATTCCCAGGATGGCAGGACTGACATATGAAGAGAGACTGGATCGACTGGGCCAGTATTCACTGGAGTTTAGAAGGATGAGAGGGGATCTCATAGAAACGTATAAAATTCTGACGGGACTGGACAGGTTAGATGCGGGAAGAATGTTCCCGACGATGGGGTAGTGCAGAACCAGGGGACATAGTCTAAGGATAAGAGGTAGGCCATTTAGAACTGAGATGAGGAGAAACTTCTTCACTCAGAGAGTTGTTAATCTGTGGAATTCCCTACCGCAGAGAGTTGTTGATGCCAGTTCATTGGATATATTTAAGAGGGAGTTAGATATGGCCCTTACAGCTCAAGGGATCAAGGGGTATGAAGAGAAAGCAGGAAAGGGGTCCTGAGGTGAATGATCAGCCATGATCTTATTGAATGGTGGTGCAGGCTCGAAGGGCCGAATGGCCTACTTCTGCACCTATTTTCTATGTTTCTATGTTACACACGTTATTTGTCCCTTTGTGACATTGCTTAACCACAGAAACTATCGCAGACATCTCTGCTTCTCAGAACTTTGATAGAATTGCACAAGGATTAAAGAATAGGCTGCGTCTATTTGTACTAACTGAAAGGCAGCCATTTCTCTGATTGGCTCTCCATTTTCATATGACCTATTGCTAATTGGCCACCTTGGAGGATAAGCCACACCCTGAAGTTCCTCTGGAATGTGTAAGTGGAACTGCCAGCCCAAGTTCTGAGTTACTTCCCAATTTGTAATTCGATCCATTTTGACTTCAGAAGCTACAGAGGATAGATCTCCCCAAAAGCCACCAAGTTCCAGCCAAAGTCCTTTACCCCAGTGCAAGTGCATCCCTCCGCCAGCTGAAGTCTCTTAACCCAGCACATGTGCTGCCTCTTACAGCCAAGTTCCTGCCAAAGTCCCTTACCCCAGCGCAAGTGCATCCCTTCCCCAGCACATGTGTGAGACTCCCAAAACAAGCGCTCTACTCGGAGCTCTGATACGGCAAGCGAATCCCAGGTGGGCAGAGGAAATGCTTCAAGGACACCCTCAAAGCCTCCTTGAAAAAAATGCAATATTTCCTCCGACACCTGGAAATCCCTGGCCCAAGACTGCTCAAAATGGAGGAAAAGCATCCAGGAGGGCGCTGAGCAAGCCCCGCTCACTCTTCCTCCCGCCCCACCTCCCAAGCAGATGCTTGCGGTGTTGCAGGCGGCTTGGGGCTCGGGTGGCTCGGCACTGTGGGTGGCTTGGGGCTCGGCGGATGCATGTGACTGCTCGGGCCTCGGGACTGATGCTGGATGGATCGGAGGCACCGTGGTGTTGGACGCATGCACAGAAAAGGATTAGTGGGAAATGCGCTGTGGGGGGGTGGGGTGGGGCGGAGTCGGTGATACTGACTTCTGACCTCCTCACTCTAATGGCACGAAGGCACATTCACAAAGACTTCCAGCGAATGCACTATGGAATGTCAGATAGTGGACCTCACTGTTGCTTCTGCGCATGCGTCGGGTGACGCATGCACAGAAGGGAGACTTCGTACAAATAGTTACTCCATAAAGAATAATAACGCACACATGGAAGGAGTGAGTTACCGGCTGTAATCTAATTGACGGATTCAAAGGTATATATAAAATAATAGATATCTGGGAACATTGAGGGATTCACATATTCAATTCATAGACTAATTGGTGGGTAAAAGTGATTACAAGAAAATTATCCATTTAAGGGTTTCAAACAACATCATAATCCACGAGAGTATAGCAATTTATAAGAAGATAAGACAGATGAAGGAGAAAGAAAGAAAGACTTGGATTTATATAGCGCCTTTCACAACGTTCCAAGCGATTGACAGGGTAGACACTGAGAGGTTGATTCCCCTGGCTGCAGTGTCGAGAACTAGGGGGCATAGTCTCAGGATAAGGGGCAGGCCATTTAACTCAGAGATGAGGAGGAATTTTTTCATTCAGAGGGTTGTGAATCTTTGGAATTCTCTGCCCCAGAGGGCTGTGGATGCTCAGTCTCTGAATATATTCAAGGCTGAGATAGATAGATATTTGGAGTCCAGGATTATGAAGGGATATGGAGATCGGACGGGAAAGTGGAGTTGAGGTTGATGATCAGCCATGATATTGAATGGTGAAGCAGCTTCGGGGCGCCATAGGGCCTACTCCTGCTCCTATTTCTTGTATTATTTACAGCCAATGGAATGTAGTCACTGTTGTAATATAGGAAACTCGACAGCCAATTTGCGCACAAGCAAGCTCCCACAAACAGTAATGTGATAATGACCAGACCCATCAAAACTCATCCCTGTGGTGCCCCAACTCTTCCTTTACTACATCCAGTTGCATTTCGAATGTCCCTAGTTTTTTTTTTTGCTTCTACTACCCTGTCAGGCAGATTACTTCAGATATTTATCGCCTATTCAGTAAAAATATTCTTCCCCACACCGGTTTTAATTTGACTTTGTACTAATTTAAATTTGGTTTCTGGATCTACCCTACTGGTTAAGTTTGAAGTAATGAAGGTTTATTAGGTAAGTACCATTCAATGTACCTCACTGAGGTTCCCCTTATACTCCCTTCTGGATTTGACTGCTTAGATTTCTCCAATCTTTCCCCAAAGTTCATCCCTTTTGTACATTGGATAAATCCTGTTGCTGTTTTCCCTTCCGTCCTAAATGCAAGTCACTGTTTTTTATGCCATAGTAACTGGAAATTAATATAGTACATCAATGGGATTCTGATCAGTGCATCGTAAAGCCTTAACATAACCTCTGGAGACTTGGGGCTGGGCTTTCCTCCATTTTGACACCCAAAATCAGAAGGTATCGTGGCAGAAAACCAGGGACAATTAGGCAGTGAAGCTTACCACCACATCCCTGTTCAAGTTGAACTTCCTGGCCTCTTCTCCAGCAAGGAAGGTCACCGGCAGCCCATTTACCCCCCCCCCCCACCCACACCACAGCGGGGCCCGGAAACCAACCTGATTTCCCTGTCTTCTGTCGCAGGCACCACCGACCTCTGAGACCGCCAGTGGTGGCTGCAGTCCCTGGAACTGCAATAGGAGGCCCCGTTTGAAGGGAAACAGCCCAGTAGTGGGTATGTCTACCTCTCCCCAGGCCAAAATAATTACCTGGTTTAGCATTTGCATAAAAAATAATTCTAATTGTAGATCTTCAGGGCTCTCTTGCCCCCTTTAAATTGGCTCTTCTATTCTGGTGCTGCGCTGATTAAGCACTGCCTATATTAACCTCAGTGATCATGGTTGACGCCCTCGTGGGGGCAGAGATCCCACCGAGAGCTTGTTCTGCAAGAGAAATGATCTTGGACTTCGGAAGATGGATCAGGGAGATTGGGGAAGTGAACAACAGTTCCTCCTCTGGTGGGAATAGGGAAATCTGATGCCTCAATACTATTTTTCTCTCTAGATATCTGAATGTTACTGTTTTAACTGTTTTGCCACACAGATATTATAAGAAATGCACCAATTCCTTCTGGTCCAGTGCTCCCAGCTCCAGCATCAATACTCCACAAAATGTATGAGTGTTAAATGTAATAAGCTACTTTTCTGCCTGATGGATAAGACACTAGTGTTATGTGAAAATATGTGCAGCTTGCATTTGATTTCAATATCCATACACTGACCCTGATGGACTCTACCCAAAACCAGTATTTCAGAGGATTGTCTCAAGGACTGGAGCTTTGGGGTTGTTCTAAGATCAGAGTTGACAGGAAATGTGGTCTGGTGTTTCTGAGCCCCTCAGGAGGAGTGGGGGAAGCCTGGAGAGGAGCATCTTGGGGTCCAGCAGGATTGGGAAGGGGGTTTTGAGGGAAATTCCTAATCTTTTGTGGTATAAGCGATTGCTGGGATTTGGCAATATTAGGACGGGCAGCAAAGTCTATCAGCTTTGTGTGCGGAGGCAGTAGGGGTGGGGCTGGTTTGGGAGTATGGAAACGGGTCTCTTTTAAACCTGTCAGCTTTTTCCTTGACTAATCCGTAGTCCCTTGTGCACCCTCAGATACTCCTGCACTGTTTTGCCCATTGTCAGCAGGTTTCTGTTTTTATGACCTTGCCTTTACGGGTGATATTTCTTAAAATTAGGAGATGAAAATCATAGACAGGGGACATGTAATTTCCTGATGAGTGCTCCTGGCATGCAGCAGGAGCACAGAAGCCTTTTAGTGCACTATCAGTAAATTTGCCAACATACAGTCTTTAGCAAACATAAATTCCCATAAACATATATTATGCCTCAAAATTGATCCAAAAAAGAGATTTTATTAACTGGATTTTCAGTGGTAAAGGTGTGAGAGACTGCAAAAGATTCCTGATAAGCAGTGTCGTTCTAACGATCAATAAAGAAATCGTAATCACAGGTGTGCTGCGAATCGCAAGTGTTGCTGATCACAGATGAGTCTATCAGCAATTCATAACGGAACACAATGGAGTTGAAATTGCCCCCCGACCAAAACAGGGCACACCCACTGTTTTCTTTGTGGATTTACTGCCCCAGTCATGTCCAGGAGAGGCATGAGTCTGGGGCCCAGAAGAGGCGAGGGCCCAGGGAAAGCATGGGCCAGCCCACACTGCTATATCTGTGTGCGCTAGGTCCGTGCAGCAGAGCTGGTCTCCAGTCATCTTGGGTAATGCTTGCCACTGGACCAAGACCGAGCACTGTCAAGCCCGTGTGGTGGCAGGTGTGCAACGGCCACAAAACGTTAAAAAAATCCACGCACAGACCTCTTCCACCCTCCAATATGTAGTTCGGGATCTGGAATATTAGGTCCTTCATTGAAACACGTGAACTCATCCCTTTTTGGCATGGAAGCAAGTCATCCTCGCTTTGAGAGACTGCCTATGATGATGACGTTGGGGCGGTGTCGAACGATTTTGCTGTCTCTTCGATGTTCTGGCGGGGCAGTGAAGTCGGGCTGCGGTGGTGCGGAAGATGGGCGGATTCATGAGCGCCGTGCTGACCATGCCAGCGTGATGCTTATGACATAGAAACATAGAAAATAGGTGCAGGAGTAGGCCATATGGTCCTTCGAGCCTGCACCACCATTCAATAAGATCATGGCTGATCATTCCCTCAGTACCCCTTTCCTGCTTTCTCTCCATACCCCTTGATCCCCTTAGCCGTAAGGATCATATCTAACTCCCTCTTGAATATATCCAATGAACTGGTATCAACAACTCTCTGCGGTAGGGAATTCCACAGGTTAACAACTCTGTGAGTGAAGAAGTTTCTCCTCATCTCAGTCCTAAATGGCCTACCTCTTATCCTTAGACTATGTCCCCTGGTTCTGGACTCCCCCAACATCGGGAACATTCTTCCTGCATCTAACCTGTCCAGTCCCATCAGAATTTCTATGAGATCCCCTCTCATTCTTCTAAACTCCAGTGAATAAAGGCCCAGTTGATCCAGTCTCTCCTCATATGACAGTCCAGCCATCCCTGGAATCAGTCTGGTGAACCTTTGCTGCACTCCCTCAATAGCAAGAAAGTCCTTCCTTAGATTAGAAGACCAAAACTGAACACAATATTCCAGGTGAGGCCTCACTAAGGCCCTGTACAACTGCAGTAAGACCTCCCTGCTCTTATACTCAAATCCCCTACCTATGAAGGCCAAAATACCATTTGCTTTCTTCACCACCTGCTGTACCTGCATGCCAACTTTCAATGACTGATGAACCATGACACCCAGGTCTCGTTGCACATCCCTTTTTCCTAATCTGCCGCCATCCAGATAATATTCTGCCTTCGTGTTTTTGCCTCTAAAATGGATAACCTCACATTTATCCACATTATACTGCATCTGCCATGCATTTGCCCACTCACCTAACCTGTCCAAGTCACCCTGCAACCCCTTAGCATCCTCCTAACAGCTCACACCGCCACTCAGTTTAGTGTCATCTGCAAACTTGGAGATATTACATTCAATTCCTTCATCTAAATCGTTAATGTATATTGGAAAGAGCTGGTGTCCCAGAACTGAGTCCTGCGGCACTCCACTAGTCATTGCCTGCCATTCTGAAAAGGACCAGTTTATTCCGACTCTCTGCTTCCTGTCTGCCAACCAGTTCTCTATCCATGTCAGTACATTACCCCCAATACCATGCGCTTTGATTTTGCACACCAATCTCTTGTGTGGGACCTTGTCAAAAGCCTTTTGAAAGTCCAAATACACCACATCCACTGGTTCTCCCTTGTCCACTCTGCTAGTTACATCCTCAAAAAATTCCAGAAGATTCGTCAAGCATGATTTCCCCTTCATAAATCCATGCTGACTTGGACCGATCCTGTCACTGCTTTCCAAATGCGCTGCTATTTCATCCTTAATGATTGATTGACATCAGCATGATGTGGACGTGCCGCATTGCGCTGACACGTCACAAAGTCCCTCCCCTTCACTTAAAGGGGAGGACCGCTGCGAGCTCTGCATTAACTTTAATAGGAGGGTTTCGGTCAGGCCAGTGGTCCAGTACCCAAGAGGGGGTGCCGTGCTGCCCTGTTGGCAGTGCGCCCGAACCCATTGTTGGGCTGACTTCAGAGTTGGCCGACAATTAAAATAAAATGTCAACCAGGGCAGTGCAGGGGAAGGACGTTGTGACGTGTCAGCGCAACGCGACACGTCTGCATCGCGATGACGTCATAAGCGTCACGTTGACATGGTCCGCCCACCCGGGGAAAACTGTAGGCGGCACCGAGCGCCGGCCGATCCGCTCCCATGGGGAAATTTCCCATGCAGGGCGGAAAGGGGTTGCCGTGTGCCCGACGGGGAGGCGTCGTCCACCGCCAGAAAAATAAAGGAGGGCAATTTACAAAATATCGGCATTTCCCCCCCCAACTGAGTGGTAGCTGCTGACTGACCCCTTTACGCCTCTTTGAGGCGGGAACGGCTCTTTACAAAAGTGGCTATTTTGGCCCCCAGTTGTGAAGTAAAAAATATCCAGCTGATGCCCAGATTTTTGAGGTAGGTGAGAACTTGGAGGTTAAAAAAAAGTTAGAGCTAATATTTTCCACATCTGCGGGTTGCATGTGAGGTTTGACTCATTGGTCAGTTCCTTGTGTCCTCGGCGATGGAGAAATACCACCAACGATGCCTCCGCAAGATCCTACAGATCCCCTGGGAGGACAGACGCACCAACATTAGCGTCCTCAACCAGGCCAACATCACCAGCATTGAAGCACTGACCACCCTTGTTCAGCTCCGCTGGGCAGGCCACATTGTCTGCATGCCAGTCACGAGACTCCCAAAGCAAGCGCTCGACTCGGCAAACGAGCCAAGTGAGGACAGAGGAAACGTTACAAGGACACCCTCAAAGCCTCCCTGATATAGTGCAACATCCCCACTGACACCTGGGAGTCCCTGGCCAAAGACCGCCCTGAGTGGAGGAAGTGTATCGGGAGGGCGCTGAGCGCCTCGAGTCTCATCGCCGAGTGCATGCAGAAAACAAGCGCAGGCAGTGGAAGGAACGCGCGGCAAATCTGTCCCACCCATCTTACCCTCAATGACTGTCTGTTCCACCTGTGGCAGGGACTGTGGCTCTCATATTGGACTGTTCAGCCACCTAAGGACTCATTCTAAGAGTGGAAGCAAGTCTTCCTCGATTGTGAGGGACTGCCTATGATGATGGTGTCGACTAGCAGTCAGGGAATAGGCGTGGGTCTGACAGCATTGTTTGCAGGGGGGTGGGAGATGGAGTGGGAAGGTCCCATGTATGGCAGCAATGCTTTGTGACTTTCACACGGTCACAGCTCTGGACAAAAATATAAAATGCAAGCCCAAGCTTTTGGAAGAAGGCCTTCAAATAAATACTTCAATGAAGGCATTGAAAGACACAAAAGACAATTGAATGGATAAATGTAATCATGTTACTGTGAAATATATATATATTTTTTTTTAATTTTAAATTGCTATTTTGGACTTTGGAAATTTTAGTTAACAAGGGGAAAGAAAATGGTGGATGACAGAAATTTTCAAAAAGCAATTTGTGGGAACCAGGTAGCCAGATTGTGCCTTAGACTGGTGAATTTACATAGCAAATCCCATACTAAGGGCCCAAGTTTCCACACGCGCCTAGAACGGCGCAGTCCCGACCTGGACGCCCGTTTTTCGCGCCACAAAGTGCGCCTAAAAAAATCTTCGGTATTCTCCACCTACTTGCAGGTCCTCTGGCCCTCGGCGCAGCCAGCACGAGCTGTGGGGGGGCGGAGCCAGGTCCCTGTGCTGAAAACAGTGCCGGGACCTCTGCACATGCGCGCTACAGTGGGCACGCAAGTGCAGTAGCTCCAGGCGCCGAACTGTGTGGGAGGGGCCCGAAGCACGCAGCCCCTAGCCCTGGCCCAATGGCCTCACTGGGGCTGCGTGAATAAGGCTCCTCCCACGGCCATCTCCTGCTCCCCCCCCACCCCCCCGACCAGACCCGACACTCGCTCCCCGCCCCCCCTGCCTCCGGACCAGACCAGACCCGACACCCGCTCCCCCCCCCCCCCCGCCTCCGGACCAGACCAGACCCGACACCCGCTCCCCCCCCCACCCCCGCCTCCAGACCAGACCAGACCCGACACCCGCTCCCCGCCCCCCCCTACCTCCGGACCAGACCCGACACCTGCTCCCCCCCCCCCCTACCCCCCCTGCCTCCGGACCAGACCCGACACCCGCTCCCCCCCCCCTGCCTCTGGACCAGACCCGACACCCGCGCCCCCCCCCCCCTGTCTCCGGACCAGACCCGACACCCGCTCCCCCCCCCCTGCCTCTGGACCAGACCCGACACCCGCGCCCCCCCCCCCCCCGACTGACCCGACTCGACCTGCGCTCCTGTTCCCGCTCCCCGACTGGACCCGACCCGACCCACGCTCCCGCCCCCCCGACCCGACCCCCCCCCACTGGACCCGACCCGACTCCCGCTCCTGAACTGGATCCGACCTGACCTCCCCCCCCCCTTTCTCTCTCTCTCTCTCTCCCCCTCCCTCTCTCTCTCTCTCCCTCCCCCCTCCCTCTCTCTCTCTCCCTCCGCCACCCCTCTCTCTCTCTCCCTCACTCCCTCTCTCTCTCTCTCTCCCTCCCCCCCTCCCTCTCTCTCCCCCCCGACCCGAACCGAACCTCCCCGACCCGACCCGACCCAACCCAACGCCACCTACCTGTAAATCTGGTGCTGGGGACGGGCCCTGCCCGAAGTCTCGGTCCGGCCCGTTCAGCCTTCGGTCCCGAAAGGCCTGCCTGAAGCACTTTCACACAGGTAGGAAGATGGTTTATTTAATCTTTTCTTTGCTTATAAATGTTTATTCAGGTTGGATTTATTTGTATAATATTTGTAGAAGTATAAATAAGGATTTATTATAGAATTTAATGACTTCCCTTCCCCCCCCCCCACCCCACCTCGTTCTGGACGCCTAATTTGTAACCTGCGCCTGATTTTTTAATGTGTAGAACAGGTTTTTTCAGTTCTACAAAAATCTTCACTTGCTCCATTCTACTTTAGTTTGGAGTACGTTTTCACTGTGGAAACTTTCAAATCAGGCGTCAGTGGCCGGACACTTTTGAAGAAAAAATTCTGTTCCAAAGTAGAACTGTTCTACCTGACTAGAACTGCAGAAAAAAAAATGTGGAGAATTGCGATTTCTAAGATAGTCCGTTCTCCACCAGTTGCTCCTAAAAATCAGGCGCAAATCATGTGGAAACTTGGGCCCTAAAATGTGGACATGGGAATTTCTAAAATACTTTGACACAAATTTTGGCAATAACTTGGCAATAGGAAATCAGGTTGTGCAAGTCGGAAGTGATGCTCAGATGTTAATTATTTTCAATAAGATGCAGATCTATGCATATGTATATATATATATAGGAGCTTTGTTTACAATTCTAAGCTGAAGGTCTTGTGTTTCTTGTATCATGGCTGATGTTGAGAAGTAACCCAATTCAGCTATTGCACATTGACATTCCCGGTGAAATTTGTGCTCTATAATCACTGGAGATTTTGGGAATTTAAGGAACCACTATCTTTAAAAAGTCTTTGGCAAACATTTGCTCTATGTTTACCAAATACTGATGTGCCTTGATAGAAATAGCATTGAAACGTGTCACTGCATTGCAAAAACATCATTACAGGTGAAAATGACAGTGCATTTTTTGTTGTTGTTCCTGTCCCACAACCAAGATATCACTTTTCCAATCTTCAGTAGATTACTGGAAAATAAAACTGTTCTCTATATAGATTATGGATATATGGTAGTTATTCCAATGCTATAATCTAATCAAGGGTTTCAGGTAGCTTATGCTTTGCAATGGATACCTAGGATCATGTTGCATTCTGTAATCTGATTGAGGGGTTCAGATACGGTTATATCTTAGTTGAATTTTGAGATGGGATTACAGCCCTGAAATTGCTTTAGGGTATCTTTTTTTTTTATACATATACTGCAAAGTCAGTGCTCCAATATCATGATCATACTTTTCCACTTTACTGTATTTTTTTGTGATGTGTTTCTTCTTTTGTTTTCCTTTATGTGCACAAATGTGAATACCTAAGTTCCCATATTATTTCCATAACCTCCATGCGTGTATGACGCTCGCATTTGGATAATTCAAATTCTCAGATCAATAGCTTATTTCAGTTATGCTTTCAGTTAATGTCAGCCGTGGCTGAGTTGGTCGCACTCTCATGGGTTCAAGTCCCAGTCCAGAGACTGAGTACAAAAATCTAGGCTGACATTCCAGTGCAGTACCGAGGGAGTGCTGCACTGTCAGAGGTGCCGTCTTTCAGATGAACTGAGGCGCCCTCTGCCCTCTCAAAAGATCCCATGGCATTATTTCGAAGAAGAGCAGGGGAGTTATCCCCAGTGTCCTGGCCAATATTTATTCTTTAACCAGTATCACTATAACAGATTATCTGGTCATTATCACATTACTGTTTGTGGGTCCTTGCTGTGTGCAAATTGACTGCCGCGTTTCCCACAGTGCTAAGGGGAATGGGCAAGGGAGTGGGACTAGCTGAAATGTTCTTGCAGGGAGCCGGCATGGGCTCAATGGGCCTAATTGCCTCCATCTTGCTGCAACCATTCTATGATTCTATGATTACAACAGTGACTGCGCTTCAAAAGTTCTTCATTGGTTGTAAAGCACTTTGGCACACCTTGACGTCATGAAAGGCGGTATATAAATCACATCACACAGAATGTTGAAGGAAATTCAGGAATCTTTTATAACGTCTAAAACATTTCTAAATCATTGGGAATATTAAGGATTTGGATACGACTATTGGTCACATTGAAATATTTCATATAAATAGGGGCATCCTATTGTCAGAGGGATCGAAGAAAATATGTAAATGGAAGTAACATTGGCAGATTTTGTCCAGTACAGACAAGTGCAAGGTAATGCACATTGGCAGGAAGAATGAGCATGACACAAATGCTGTTGATGGCATAGTTGATGGTAAAGTTGAAAGGGCATCCTCAGAGGATGCTGGTAAATTTGGTATTTAACATGTTAAATCACTGTCAAAAATCAATAAGCAAAACATATAGCATGCTACATTATATTGCTAGATTCTCAAACTTGCTTTCAATCTCTCCATGGCCTCGCCCCTCCCTATCTCTGTAATCTCCTCCAGCCCCACCGAGATATCCACGCTCCTCTAATTCTACCTTCTTTGTCACCACTCCACCATTGACAGACATACCATCAGCTGCCTCAGCTCTAAACTCTGGAGTTCCCTCCATAAACCTCTCTGCCTTTCCCCCTCTCTCTTTAAGGCGCTCCTTAAAACCTATATCGTTGAGCAAGCTTTTGGTCACCTGTCCTAATATCACCTTATGTGTCAACATTTGTTTGATAATGCTCCTGGGAAGCACCTTGGGACATTTTATTATGTTAACGGAGCTATATAAATGCAAGTTGTTGTTGTAGATTGGTAGAGTCTAAGTCAGAAGACATCATCCAATTCCTAGCCAGACCACAGTTATGTATTGTGTATGGATTTTGTCACCAAGAGATAAGGGAAACATTTGTGCCATGGAGGAGGTGCAGAAAAGAGAGTCATCCCACCAGTCACAGGTTTGAATTACCAGAAACACTTGAAGGATTGATCTTGAAGAAACACTGGGGCTCTTCAGCCTTAAAATAAGATGACCTGACTGGAAAATTTAAGAAGTATGCTCAAATTTTAACTGACATTGGGGCAGAGGGACTTTGGTGTGCAGATACGAAGTTCATTGAATGTGGCAGCACCACAGATGGAAGAAAGCCTCATCACAGTCTTGATGGAGCAAGTCAACTGTTTCTCTGCTCTCATGTTCTATGATTTTTGGTAAGTATACAAAATACTAAACAATGTTAGTCAGGCAAATCCAGAACATGAAAGCAGGGTGAACCAAGGCACTTGAACAAGTGGGTATGTGCTAAAGCTGTATGAAAGGACAATTCAGAACAGATATTATGGAAATTTTCAGACTAAGGTCGATCAACACTTGCAATGTCTACCATATTCGGGTACTCTGAGAGTAAACCTTAATTTCTCCCAAGATGCAGTTAGATGATGTGATAGGGGACTGTTATGTTTTTCTCTGTTCTGGGTGAAGAGGCTATGAAGGGCCAAATAACTTCTCTATTTTTAACTAAATGATCTTGTGAAAGTTGTTGAAGGGGATTCAGGGAAGAGAGATGGGTAATTAGAACTATAAATTATGATAAAAAACTCAGAGTAGAATTAAGTGTGTTTTTATTCATGAAAAGATGATTAAGAAGGACCATGAACCAGGTCTTAAACTGCAGAGAGGCTTGGATAATTTGGATGTAAGCAGGTTATTTGACTTGGACTGTGATCACAGTACCAGAGGATATGCATACAAATTAACAGGCCTCAAGCAAAGCAGATTAAAAGAATTTATTCTCCCAGAGTGACAGATATGTGAAACAGATTGTGTGCAAAATCACTAATGCAGTGTCAATTAACTCTTTCAAGGAAGAGATGGATAATATCTGTTTAAGAATGTGATTTAAGGTTAAAGGAATAAGTATCAGCTGTGATGCTCTAATAATCCATGGAACACAAAGGTCTCTGTTCTGTTGGGACCATAGATATGTCCAGGGCTGAATAACACAATATGTTAAAGGCACTATACAAATGCAAGTTGTTGTTCTTATCACTCTTATTCTGTCTATGTTCCAATCATTTATTTGAATCAAAACTAAAAGGAGTCCCAGTACAAATCCCTGGGAACACCAGTAGCCACAACCCACCAACCCAAAGAACGTCCATATACCCCTACAGTATGGTGTCTGGCGCCTGGATAGCCCTATATCCAAGGAACTGCATTCAGCACCTTATCAAATGCCTTTCGAAAGTCCATTTATGCAAATACACTGAATTCCCTTTATCTATACCAATAATGGCAACCCCACCGTCTCATAAATCACGAGGCATACTCTTAAAAATTAGGAGATTTGGTAAATCCTGAGGTGCTACTATTTTCAAACATATTGATTGACAGTTCATTTATAAATCTCATTAGTGGCTTTATTTCATCTCTAACAGGCCACAGTTCTTTACAAATACTATATTACTGCATCTGAAAATTCTTCATAAAATTTTTTTTGAAAAATCCTACCTGTTATCACCACATTGCTATGATTGGGTACTCCTCGAGTTTCGGATGGGTGATTTTTCAGTATCAGATAAGCACAAAATTATTGTATTCTGAACAAAAATTGCCAAATCTGTACACAGTCTATTAAGTACCTACTTCCACATTCATGCTGGTGTTGTACCTTAGGGGAGGGATATTAGCAGCACATGTAATGTACATTCCAAGAGATTGGCAATTAGGGGCAGGATATACAGTGTTTAAGAGGCCACCTTGACTTGTATTTACCAGAATCGGGCTGGTTTTGCTTAATGTTTTCAGGGTTTTACTTTTCTATTTTATTTTGTATCCAGGGATCCTTGAGATCTCTTAAATACGAAACCAATGCAAACTTAATCTTGGTTAGAGATTAATTTTCCTTTTATAAGTGGTACACAAGCATTCAACTGGGTGAAAACAAGTCCGATTGTTTTTGCAATATGAATAATATTGACAAAAGCAAACATCCCTCAGTTACATCTCTAATTTAGATTGTATGAAACCTGAATCTAATCGACTGCTCCCACCCTACAGTGCTTCCTTTCCCTCAAAAGCATTGACCACAGTGCTTGGTTTGTATGGTTTATTGTAAAACCAGCCAATCACTTTTAAGGGCTATGCAGAGTTGCCTGCAAAGTAGCCAATGAGCACGGTCAAAGAGTGGAAGCTCGTTATCATGTGTTTGATATGTTATGTGATTCAAAGAGACTTTTCAGGGCATCGTGCAAAATCCACAGAGTAAATGCTCGCACAGTGCAGCCTGTGGTCCTGGTGAAACAAACTCCACATTACATTTCCTCTCAAAACCCAAGTGCTTTTGTGACTGGGAGGCTGTTTCCAGTAATGTTACACGGGGCTCAGTACCAGGTCCCTTGCTTTTGGTTATGATTAAGAAGTTTGCAGATGATACAAAAATTGGGCGTGTGATTGATTGTGAGGAAGATAGTTGTAGACTGCAGGAAGATATCGATCGACTGGTCAGGTGGGCAGAAAAGTAGCAAATGGAATTCAATCCGGAGAAGTGTGAGGTAATGCATTTGGGGAGGGCTAACAAGATAAGGGAATACACAATAAATGGTTGGACACTAAGAAATGTAGAGGAACAGAGGGACCCTGAAGGTAGCAGGACTGGTAGATAAGATGGTTAAGAAGGCATAAGGGATACTTTCCTTTATTAGCCGAGACATAGAATATAAGAGCAGGGAGGTTATGCTGGACTGTATAAAACCACAACTAGAATACTGCATAGCGTTCTGGTCACCACATTACAGGAATGATATGATTGCATCAGAGAGCACACAAGAGATTTACGAGGATGTTGCCAAGACTGGAGAATTTTAGCTATGAGGAAAGGTTGGATCGGCTGGGATTGTTTTCTTTGGAACAGAAACCCTCATCACATTTAAAAAGTACTTGGATATGCACTTGAGGTGTCGTAAACTGCAAGACTAGGACCTAGAACTGCAAAGTGGGATTAGGCTGGATAGCTCTTTTTTTGACCAGTGCAGACATGATGGGCTGAATGGCCTCCTTCTGTGCTGTAAATTTCTATGATTCTATAATTTGATCCCACCTTCGGGCCTATATTTTCATTTCAAAGAATGGCTGTTACCAATTTAAATGTGATAGTTGCTGCTCCCTTTTTTTTTTACTTGATCCTTTTTATTTGTATTATCATCAATACCATCAAAGGGCCCGTTCATGAGTTACAGGAAAAAGGCAGCTTTCCCTTAGATACCTCAGTATAAGTTCTCCCAAGTTCTTTTGTGCTTCCACCAACCAAATTCTGTTCTGTTACAGTTGCCTCCAGTAGTACCCTGTTGAAATGATTCTTAATATTAAAAAAAACTTGTGGAACACCAAAATTATTCATATACCTGATGGGGGCACATAACATAAGGCAATTGCAGTATTACTTAGGATTACATAGGGTATACGGCACTGAAACAGGCCATTTGCCCCAGCCAGTCCATGCCGGTGTTTATGCTCCACTCGAGCCTCCCCCTGTCTCTCCTCATCTAAATCTATCAGCAGAACATAAGAACATAAGAAATAGGAGCAGGAGCAGGCCATTTGGCCTCTCAAGCCTGCTCCGCCATTCAATAAGATCATAACTGATCTGACTTGAGTAACCCTCTATTTCCCTTCTCCCTAATATGCTTGTCTAGCCTCCCCTTAAATGCATCCATACTATTTGCTTCAACCACTCCCTGTGGTAGCGAGTTCCACATTCTCATCACTATTTGGGTAAAGAATTTTCTTCTAAAATCTCTATTGGATTTCTTGGTGAGTATCTTAAATTGACGGCTTCTAGTTATGCTCTTCCCCACAAGTGGAAATATTCTTACTGTGTCCACTCTATCAAAACCTTTCATAATTTTACTGATCTCTATTAGGTCACCCCTCAGCCTTTTTTCAAAAGAAAAGTGACTCAGCCTGATCATCCTTTCCTGATTTGTGTACCCTCGTATTTCTGGTATCATCCTTGTAAATCTTCTCTGCACCCTCTCCAATACCTCTATATCCTTTTTATAATCGGGCGACCGGAGCTGTACGCAGTACTCTTAAGGGTGGTCTAACCAAGGTTCGATACAGGTTTAGCATAGCTTCCCTACTTTTCAATTCTATCAACTCTTTTCAAATTATAAATGGTACCTTCTAATATTCATGGCTATCTGTCACTCTAGGGTATCAGGGTAGCAATGTTAGAAGGTGGGATTGCATGGTCTTTCCTCCCTCATATTGCATCATCATTTACTGTGGCTGTCAGTGATGTGGAAAGGATCTTGCTCTGTGTGCGTTGCTGATGACTGGATCACACATCCAGCTCCCCTGCCAGCTGTGTCCTGGTGATCTTCCAGGTGGTAGGAATTCCTGCAGGAACAGTGAGGACAAGCTCTTTAGTCTGAAAAGTAAATTTATATCTAATTTTGGAAATCGAATTTTGAAACATATGGTAAAGATTTGTGCATTTCTAGGAATGCAATAAATAATTCATATTACTTTTAACTACTTGTACATACTGAATTTCAGTATAGACCTGCTTGAAGTAACCTCAAACTCATAGGCTCAAGAATTGCATCATTTGCCTCTTTTGTTTAATTTGTCCTGTATGTATGCTAAAAATAATCAGTATTTTAGTATGCATTTATACTGTAGCTACTGGTCTGAGACTGGTAGCTACATGGGCTCCAGCCAGGCAGTACCTTATTTACACTGCCAGCCAGGACATAGCTCAGTGCCGGCAAGTTAATATACATATACCTCTGTTCACAACCATTGCATTGAAAATATTTTGAAAGTGTGTGTGAGAATCCAGGAGGTCCCCGAAATCCCCCTGAAATTCTTTTAAGCCTGATTTGAAAACAAGTATGAGACTTTTAAAATCGGGGCGTGGCTTAACAAGCAGCCAAGATAGGTCAGCGAGCACAGGGGTGATGGGTGAACGGGACTTGGTGCGAGTTAGAATACGGGCAGCAGAGTTTTGGATGGGCTTAAGTTTATGGAGGATGGAAGATGGGAGGCCGGCCAGGAGTTCATTGGAGTAGTCAAGTCTAGAGGTAACAAAGGCATGGAGGAGGGTTTCAGCAGCAGATGAGTTGAGGCAGGAATGGAGTTGGGTGATGTTAGGGAGGTGGAAATAGACGGTCCTAGTGATGGCGTGGATATGTGGTCGGAAGCTCATCTCGGGGTCAAATATGCCACCAAGCTTGCAAACAGTCTGGTTGCAAACAGCCAGGGAGAGGGATGGAGTCGGTCACTGGTATTTATTGTCGACATCTATTAATACAACTGAGTGGCTTGCTTGGCCATATCAGAGGGCAGTTAAGTGTAGGACTGGAGTCACATATAAGCTGGATTGGGTAAGGACAGCAGGATTCCTTCCCTAAAGGATATTGTGAACCAGTTGGGTTTTTACAACAATGGTCACCAATACCAGTGTTTTTATTTAAATTTACTTTTTAACTGAATTCAAGTTCTCACACTGCCTTGGTGGGATTTGAACTCACATTCTCTGGATTATTGTTCCAGGTCTCTAGATTCCAGTGACATAACCACCTTCTGTATTCGAGTAGTGTCTGCTTTGATGGTGTGATAGAAGTGAAAACCTGTACTTTTTTGAACTTAAATCCATTCAGCAAGTTTGAAAACAATTGCTGGATTTTTTATGCTTTGATGGGGTGGAGGGATTTTACTATGCATATGTAATCTATTCCCACCACTCATGCCCGAGAGAGGAAACAGGCTTTGTCAATTATGCACAACAAAAGTTGTTTATGTGAAAAAAGTAACCTCCTTCTAGGTGTTTCCGTGTGTTTCAAAAATTTTTTTATGAAACCTCTCTTTTTGTTTGCAAACTGTGTCACTGTTACTCTCAAAAACCTCTTTGTTTCCAGTAGTGTAACCTTGACAAAGAATATGAGCAGAACTGTTTCTAACAGCTTGAGGCTACATGAACGAATGGCCTAGTTGGGTGTGAAAATGACAAGGTTCACTTCAAATATAAAACACATTTTATGAACTACTTGGCAGAAACTTAAATTGGTCTGTGAACCACTCAAACTCAGAGTTGACTCTAATGCTTCCAAATGGATGCAGTACAAGGTCACATAACTGCAAATAGCAAGTAAATTAATTGATTTTTGGGAAAAAAGCACATGGCTCCACAGTTGCCTCAGCTGCTACAATAAAGAATGAATTTATATTTACATAGGTCCTTATCATTTCTCTCCTAAATGTTTATTGCTCACAGACAATGAAATACTTTGAAGTGCAGTCACTGTTATGTAGGCTAGCTTTACTGGCTAGGAAGGTGGCAGGTTTGATCTCTGGTTTGTACTGAGTTAGTTAATCTTCATTGGGACATTGATGAAACACTGGCATTATAACACTGGGCTCGGAAAAGGAAGAATTAGAATGTGCTTCTGTCTTTCTGATCATGACCTTATAGATGGTTAACCAGATCTCTGGCATGCATCATGTTTAAGATTTATAAATAAAATGAGTAAGAAATGCTTATTTATAGTGCTGTTGTTTGCCTGGTGTTAAGTGCACTTTCTCTCCCCATAAAGATTAATCTAAACCCAGGGAACTCAGATGTAGATTGCCAATATCTAGGACTTAGGGACCCCCTCGTGTGTGGAAACTGAAACAACACAGTTTACCCTGCACAGACCACTGGTCAGACGCTTGCTGATTGTCCAGCTAGGTTTACCCTACCCATTTAAAGCATTGGCTTGCAGAGTTTTCTGGAACAGAGTGCAAAGAATCCCAATTGTAGTGGCATGCCAAAGGTACCAAGTAAAATATCCTGCTCAGCCTCCTTTTGAGGTTTCCGCCATCATAGACAGCAATATCATGTTCATTCAGTTCACTCCACAGGACATTAAGAAACTACTGTGTCCATTGGACATATGGAAGGTTATTAGACCTGATAACATCCCAGCTGTAGTGTTGAAGACATGTGCTTCAAAACAAGCCAGTCCCCTAACCAAGTTCTTCCAGTGCAGATGTAACACTGGCATCTAACTGACAATGTGTAAAATTGCCCACATCTCCAAAAAGCAGGATGAATCTTACGCAGCTATTTACTACCTGATCAACCTTCACCCAATCATCCAATCATCAGTAAAGTAATGGTAGAAGACATCAATGTTGCCATCAAGCAATCCCCACTAATCCACTGATGCGCTCAGTTTGGGTTCCGGCAGATCTACTCAGCTCCAGAACTCATCACAACTTTAATCCAGACATGGGCACAAGACTGAATGTTGCAGAGAGCAGAGAATCACTGCCCTTGACATCAAGGCTGCACTCAGCCAAGTATTGCAACAGAGGGGCCTGAGCAAAACTGAAATCAATGGGGATCACTGATAACATTTGCACCACATGAATGCCAGGCAATGACCATCTTCAATGAGAAAAGACCCAACTGCCTCTCCTTGAACTTCAATCACCTCACTGAGTCCCCAATCATCAATATCTTGTGGGTCACCAATAACCGGCACTCACCTGGATGGATTCAGGCATAGCAACACTCTGGAAGCTTGACAGCATCCTGGAAAAAGCAGTCTGCTTGAATAGTGCCTCTCTGCTACTGAATTTGATACTCAACCCTTCACCACTGTTGCAATGTAGCTTTGCCAGGTTGTGACTAGTGGTGTACCCCAGGGATAGGGGAAACTAAAACTAGGGGACATAGGGCTCAATTTTCCCCAAAGCATTTTTTTGGCGTACTTGAAGAGTTACGCCTGATTTTTTGGGGCCCAAGTACGCCCCGTTAGATTTCTTCATTTTGGCCTGGCATAACCCGACCTTTAGTTTTGGGGATGGAGCCTTGATCTGTGCCAAAAAGATCGGGCTGTCAAGGTAACCAGGGACACAATGTGAACTGAGGCTGCAAAGTGAAGCATACAGCCAGCTCCCAACACATTAAAATAATTGAAAATCACATAACAGCAACTTACCTCTAACCCTGCCGGAAGGGCTTGCCAGTCCGGTCCCATTCTCGGCCCCCACCGGTTCGATTGTCTGATCTCGTTCTCTCTTTATATCTGGCCGAAGGGCTTGCCAGTGCGCTCTCCTGCCCCGAGCCCAGGCCGACTGGCCTCTTGGTCCGCTCCTCCGCCCCTAGCCCAGGCTGAAGGGCTTGCCGGTGCGTTCTCCCACCCCTAGCCCTGGCCGAAGGGCTTGCCGGTCTGCTCCCCCGCCCCATCTCAGGGTCTCCTCCCTCCCGCTCCCAGCACCTAACTACATCCATAAGGCTTCCCCCCCCATCCCCTACCCCAGCTCTCTCTCCCCCATCTCTCTTACCTTTCCAGCTGCTGCTGTCCGGGCATCTGCTGCACTTACCTGCGCCGATTTCCTTACCTCTCTGGAAAGATTTTTCTGTAGAGACCACATACGCTGGCCTAAGCAGAACTGGAGTAACTCTCAGCTGGCCAAACTTCCATAAATGATCAGAATTGGCGCAAGTGGCTGGTTACGCTCCCTTTGGCTGAAAAAAAAATTGACCTAAAGAATTCGTAACGAACTGAGTCACACTGGTGCAAATTGATTGGGGAAACTCTGGTTTTTCAACTTAGGCCAAAAAGAGCAGCCTGTTCCAACAAAACGGCGCATATCACTGGGGAAAATTATAGTCTTAGAATAAGGGGCCACCCATTTAAGACTGAGATGAGGAGAAATTTCTTCTTTCAGAGGGTTATAAATCAATGGAATTCTCTGCCCCAGAGAGCTGTGGAGGCTGGGTCATTGAATATATTTAAGGCGGAGATAGACAGATTTTTGAACGATAAGGGAGAAAAGGGTTATGGGGAGCAGGCAGGTAAGTGGAGCTGAGTCCATGATCAGATCAGCCATGATCTTATTGAATTGCGGAGCATGCTCGAGGGGTCAAATGTCCTACTCCTGCTCCTATTACTTCTGTAAATAGTGTAGGTGAGAGCAGAAAGTTGCAGTGGGACATCGATAGCAAAACTGGCAGATGGAGTCCAATGTGGGAAAGTGTGAAGTCATCCATTTTGAAGTAAGAAAGATAGATCAGAGTATTTTGTAAATGGCGAGAAGCTAGGAACTGTGGAAATGTGAATGAGAATTAGGGGTCCAAATACAGAAATCACTAAAAGCCGGTACAAAAAATAATTAGAAAGGTGGCTGGAATGTTGGTCTATCTCAAGACAAAGAGGTAAGAGAGGTAAGAGAGATGGGGGAGAGAGATGGAAAAAAAGGTTCCTACCGAGACCACCGGGGAGCGGGGCTGCCGATCGCGGCACAGACCCCATGTTCAAAGCGCCAACAGGACGCCCAAAAAAATCATGGATTTTTTTTTAACAGCAGCACATCTCCACTTAAAATTTCACCCCACTAGCGGCCGGCCACCCGGTACGTATCCCCTGAAGCTGTCACTGTCATCGCCCGGTGCAGCTTCAGGGCGCAATACCCAATTTAGCGTCTGGGGCACTAACGGGGCACTGCGTACGGTGATGATGTCAGTATTGCTGGCGCAGCAGAGCGAGGCACTATGGGTTACTGCTGTTGAACTTAGCGGGAGTCATTAGTGGTGCCGCGCCCCGTTGGCAAAGTCATTTGCGCTCCGTGAGCGCCCACCCCAGGGGCGACTATGCTTCCCACTGAGCCAGAGCTGGCAATTAAGAAAAAGATTTGTCCTCCAGGTCTTTAGGAACAGAAATAGGCCATTCAGTCCCGTGAGCCTGTTCCGCCATTCAGCCAGTTAATGCCTGATCTGTATCTCAACTCAATTTTCCTGCCTTTTCTCCATATTTCTTGATACCCTTACCTAATAAAAATCTATCCATCTTAGTTTTGAAAATTTCATTAGCCCCAGCATCCACAGCCTTTTGGTGGAGACAGTTCCACATTTCTATTACTCTTTGGGTGAAAAGTGCTTCATTCTTAAATGGCGCAGCTCTAATTTTAAGTTTGTGCCCCCTTGTTCTGGATTCCCCCACCAGAGGAAATAGTTTGTATGTCGCCGCTTTATCGAATTGCTTAATCAATTTAAATATCTTAATTAGATCATCCCTCAACCTTCTAAACTTGAGGGAATACAAACCATTCATACAACCTGTACTCATAATTTAACTCTTTAAGCCCCCAGTACCCTTCTGGTCCCAACAATAAGCCAGGTGCACTCGTCAATCATCAGCTTTGCTCTGGAGTATTGTGGATCTGCTTGACTCGGATGTCAAATTATCAAGTCTGGTGCAAAGGATTGATTCTGCTCCAATCTCCCATCCCAAAGTGTGTCATTTTGAAGCCAGCTCAACCTCGAAGAGGCACTGTCCCTCGAGGTGGTCCACACTCACTCAGACCTCACACTGAGACTGAGGCCATTTTGGTGTCTCCAGGTACTTTTCTCCTCATGCTTATTACTGCAACATTTCACTGGCTGTAAGGACTTTGGAATTTTCTCAGCATATGAAAGGCACGAACGACATCAATACAAATTCTTCTCTTTCATGCATCATGTTCCAGGAGGGCAAAGTCCCCTTTCCCTGTTCTACTTTTACATTTGTTTTGGGGAGCGGTGTTCTTAAGATCACCGGCATCTGTTTTGATATGGGACCAGCCCTCTCTTCTCTTCTTAGACAGTCCCTCAGAGTGGAGGATGACTTGCTCCCACACTAATATGAGTTCTCAGGTGACAGATGAGTCCAATGCAGGACCTACAGTCCCTGTCACAGGTGGAGCAGACTGTAGTTGAAGCGATGAGCGGGTGGAGTGCTTGGGTTGTCGTGCGCTTTTTCCGCTGTTTGGCTTCCGCTTGCTCCCGGCGAAGAGATTCGAGGTGTTCAGCGCCTTCCCGGATGCTTCTCCTCCACTTTGAGTGGTCTTGGCCCAGGGATTCCCAGGTGTCGATAGGGATGTTGCACATTTTCAAGGAGGCTTTGAGGGTGCTCTTGAAGCGTTTCCTCTGCCCATCTGGGACTCGCTTGCCTTGTTGGAGCTCTGAATAGAGCGCTTGTTTTGGGAGTCTAGTATCGGACATGCAGACGATGTGGCCTGTCCATCGGAACTGATCATGGTCAATGTTTCGATGCTGGAGATGATGGCCTGAGCGAGAACACTGATGTTGGTGCGCCTATCCTGCCAATGTATTTGCAGGATCTTGCCAGGGCAGCGTTAGTGGTACTTCTCCAGTGCTTTGAGGTGCCTGCTGTACATAGTCCATGTCTCTGAAGCATATAGGAGGGTGGGTATCACTACTGCTCTGTAGACCATGAGCTTGGTACCAGGTTTAAGATCCTGGTCTTCAAACACTCTCTTCCTCAGACAACCAAAGGCTGCACTGGCACACTGAAGGCGGTGTTGGACTTTGTCATCGACGCCTGCCCTAGTTGACAGTAGGCTCCCGAGTTATGGAAAATGGTGCACGTTGTCCGAGGTGTCTTCTTGGATCTTGATAATCCGGGGGAGGGCGGGGTGGGGGGTGGGGGGGGGCAGTACTGTATGGCGGGGGCAGGTTGGTAGAGAACCTTTGTCTTACGGATGTTTAGTGTAAGGCCCATACTATCGTACGCTTCGGTGAAGGTGTTAATGATGGTTTGGAGTTCGACCTGAAACTGAATTCTTTACACTATGGAGTGAAAACTGAGGGAAGAAGGCCCATGAATTTCCAGCCAGCTGCCCTCCATAATATAACTGCTCCTCTTGCCAAATAGACTGGTGCATGAACTCCACTCTCATGTCTTGCACACTTAAAAGAAGTGTCACTGTTCCGATCCTCCTACTGCCAGCCTGCATTCTGTGCAGCAGCTGCCTCCCAAACAACATTGGCCATTTTGTGGGGACTGTCTGAAGAAATCTAGGATTGGAATTTCTTTAAAAATAAATACTATGCGCTCATTGGCAAGGTAGGGAGAGTCACCTGGATGCCTGCAGATATATAGTTTTTTCTAATTATTTTTTAGATTTTGTTAAATTCCTCTTTGTTGGGTAATCAACCATGGAAGAAAAAGAAATGCTGGCATTGGTATTAATTTTAATCTCCTGTCAGTTCATAAAACCATTCCAAATTTAGTTTAGGGAAGCTTTGATCTCGGAACAAACGGAAGATTTCTCTGTGAATTTGGCTAGATCCAAGGCTTGTTGAAACACCAAACATTGAGCTAAAGATAAATGTAACATTGTTTAATGGCACATATAATTATATCATATGAATAGGGTGTTGATAGCTTCAACGTTAAACTATTAACACCTCCAGCTAAACATCAGCAAAACAACAGCTATTCGCTTTGTTTCACAGAAATTTCAGTCAGCAACGGAAAAGTAGGGCACGGAAACTGCATCATATTGGTTTTCAGTCTAGAACAAATGTGGTATTCAGATCAAGCAGGGCTAGAGGGCCATGGATAACTGGATCTAAACATGGGGAGATGATGGGAGAGGGCTAAAGAGAGAGTGTGGGAGCAATAGAACAGAATCAGGGAATAGAGGTGGAATGGGGAGAGGGTGCAATGAAGAGGGGGATGGGAGAATAGGGGCATAGGAAAAGTAGAAAGCTAGAGGGGTAGGAGAGAAAGAGCATGAGGAGAGGGTTAGTGGGTGTTTGGAGGTTTAGTAGTGGAGAGAGCAACAGTTTCCCAGTGATGTTGTGCACCAGGAATGATTTCCCTGCTCAGTGGGAAGGTGAGGGTTGCAGGGATCTTTGCTCACTTCAGTGCAATGGGAGCGAGAGGCAAAATGTTGCTCATGGATGGAGGAGAAAGGCCGATAAACTGGTCAGTGTTCTATAGTGCTCCTTAGTGGAAGGGGAAGGGAGACCTGTAATGATTCTCAGTCAGTGACAGCATTTAGAAGACGATGGGGAGAAGGGGGTAGTTGTTAATGTAGGGGCCAACTGCTGTTCTGTGATTTGGAATGGGGATTGCACTGCCAAGGGTCTTAGGTAGGGATCTACAGGCTACAAAGCATGAGTCAGTGGGAGGGGGAGGAACAGAGGTTCGAAAGGGAGATCGGAGATTGATGGGATTGGATCAGAGAGAGAGAAAGGGATTGGAGAGAGAGAGAGGGGTCAGAGAGAGGGCAGAGAGAGAGAGACAGGGGGCAGAGGGAGAGGAGAGAGAGAGAGACATGGCGGTCGGAGAGAGGGGAGACAGAGAGAGAGAGGGAAAAAGATAGAAGGTGTGGGGGTCGGAGGGAGAGGGGGGAAGTGGAGGGAGGGAGGAATGAGAGAGAGAGGGAGAGGGGAATCGGAGGGAGAGGGGGGATCGGAAGCGGAATTCCAGAATTGTTTACGAGGCTTGTAAACGCAAATTAGGGATTTTAAAAACTCAGCATTCTTTTGTGGACGTGCTTATTTGTAACATCTAAAGCTCTGATTGGGTCCCCTTGATCACATGACTGATTGCTGATTGGTTTCCTTGGAGGATAAGACACACCCAGCAGTTTCTCTGGAATGTGTAATTAGAACCGCCCTGTTTACGTAATCAGTGACTTTGCAAAGTGTATTTCGAGCCATTCTGACTGACTCCAGACAGAATAGAGCTCACTCTCACAGGGAAAGTCCTTCTCCCCCAAACAAGTTCCTGCCCCACCCCCCTCGTCCAACTTCATGACCTAATCCCCCACACCCTTCACCCAAGTTCCTGATCTACTCCATCCCACCCCCTACACACCCAGCCCAAGTTCCTGACTAATCACCTCCCACCACCCAAGTTCCTGATCTTTTTCTCCCACTGACCCCCCCCCCCCCCCCACCCCCGGTTCCTTTCTTCTCCCCCTGTCCAGTTCCTCCCCCACGGATTCATGACCTCCCCCCACCCCTCCACAACAAGTTCCTGATCTTCTACCCACCTCCTTCCCAGCCGTCGAGGGGCATTGTGTGTGGGTCACGGATTGTTAACCGGTTTATTGGGTATAAAGTGACCTGTGACAATGTCGTGACTTCTGTATTTCGTCCAGTCCTACCATCTGGATCACGTTCTCAATTCCCTCCCCCCCCCCCCCCCCCCCACCTTAGACCTGGATCACATGCGTTCACCATCCCCACTGTGCACTCCGTACTCCTTACACCCACCCCCCACACTGAGTTCGACCTCCTCTCCCTTCCCACCTGATTGCCACCCCTCTCCCTCCGATCACTCCTCCCTCTCTCTGATCCCCCCCTCCCCCCCATCTCTTTCCCCTCTCTCTCTCTCTCTCTGTCTTCCCTCTCTCCGGCCCCCAGTCTCTCTCTCTCTCTCTCTCCCTCCGCCCCGCTCTCTCTGTCTCCCTTCTCTCCAATCCCTCTCTCTCCTCTCTCTGTGACCCCTCTCTCCGATCCGACCCCATCTCTCTCCGATCTCCCTTTCAAACCTCTGTTCCTGCCACAGATCCAGTGACGGGCCTCCTCCCACAGAGCTGAGGAAAGTATGGTCCACGCTGCACTGCAGCTGCAACTGTGGGGTACTCGGTGACGTTGCGCATGCGCAAAAAGGGGCGAGCCGACCGGGCTCATGCACAGAAGGACACAAAAATGTTCTTGCAGATAATCACTCTGTTGTTTTGTATCTATGACTCAGTGTCATACCACTTACGCATTGAGCTATCAGAATAGCACTTCAAGCCTGTTTTTGAACTGAATACACATTTCCACAAATGAGCGACTTCATTTCAAATTTAGTGTTCAACCTAAGCACCGATCAATTGTGAGTTTTGGTCCGTTGATGGTCGTGCCTTGTTTTGTGTCTATAACATGGAGTGATTTGAAATCTAGATTTAGACTGAGGCTTTGCTCAGTTATGCTCCATTGTGGAATGGTCGATACATTATTCCACACAGTTGCTGATCTCAACTATGTTTCTGCGTGGCACTAGAACATAATTCAGAGAGAGGAGGAGGGAAAATCAGAGGTCCATTCATCCCAAAGTTCTCATGTACATCTTTCAGCAGCAAGTTATTGTTGAAGGCCTAGAAAGACTGAGGGATGGGACTGAGAACAAATTAATTTTAAAAACCTGTGCACGATTGTGTTAAACTGGAGTCACTGATGCAATGAAAGCAGAATGGTATTTAGTAACTGAAAAATAAAGATGATCACTATATTAGAATCGACGTATAAATGTTTTGAAATGTTGCAGTTTACACTTTTTATATGAGGCACGGTACGAGGTTTCCTCTCACCCAAAAATACTACCCACCTTGCAAGAGATTAAATCGAGCTTTGCTTGCTCGATCTGCCTGGCACAGTATTCACTCAGTCACACTGAATGGAGAATGTGTCTCACATCCTCATTAGATTAATGCTGTTCCCCATATATAGGCTGCATTCATTGAAGGGCCACATCAACGATGTGAATAAAATGGCAATTACCATGTATAAGTAAAAGTGTTTTTTGTCCCGTTGCTCATTTCTTCTACAACTGGATTATGCATTAATGCTCCAATTAAATTAACTTCCCACTGTTGAAAGAAATTTAGATTTATTTTCTTGGTGGTGGGGGAGAGGGGGAGCTTGTTTCTGTACCCTAATTTTACAATATTACTGTTTGTTCTAATAATTTTGATGATTGCAGTTCTAAAATGTTGATTTGTTGAAAACTCAAACTGAAATGTGGATGCTCTATTTAATTTTTTTTCACAAAGCACTTTCATCTGAATCCTTTTGTTTCCAATTTATTAAAAAACATGGGAATATGTCAATTGTGACTTCCATCCTTATTTTGTGTATGGTTTCAGGTGAATAAACCTTGCTCATGTAATGAAAGAAGAATGCTTTATTCGGTTCCATGTGGCATGGTTGCCTGTGATGATGGGAGGGCTATTTCTCTGCATCAACAGCTGTTTCCATGTCAACTGTTGCCAAGATATATTTAATTGTGAAAGATTTCTTTTTAATTATGATTGAACTCCCTCTAGTTTTAGTGAGGCATCTGGGAATTTCTGATTCTCCTCTTCAGGAACCACTTGGAGAGATAAAGGGCAGTTTGAGCTGAAAGTGCAGCTGCCCGACTGTTTCCCCTTGTGTCCTCCTGCTGTTGATGAATGTCACATTGAAATGCAAAATTTCTCTGAAGTGTTTAATGGCGAACCGAGGGTGGCACGATGATAAGAGTTTTTTTGCTAATGTTTTGCTAACTTTCCTCATGATAATACGATCATAAAACTGTCATCATCTATGATAACATCAAAATGACCTGCCATTTCCCGAACATGTCCTTGGTGCGAATGATGGCAGTCTGCAAACAGGACTGCTGCTCCTTATGCTGGCACGGGGCTGAGTCTGGGCGCAGTCCTGAAGACTGGTAAAAGCATCAAGCGAAATGCACTGTGGTTGGAATACAAGCGTTTACCAAGTCTGCCGAGTGCAACAATACAACGTAGAAGGATGACCGTTTGACTTGTAAATGAGATTAGAGAATCTCACGCCACAGCAGATTTCAAGGTGTTTTGAGTCATTAAGAAACCTTATCAGCAATCATTTCTTCCCATTGTTGTGCTCTCAAGCATTTGTGAAGTGAGCAATGCAGCAGTTGAGAACATAATAGTGTGACTGGCACTGTAGGCGGAAAATGAACAATGCCGCAGAAAAGTCTCACGGGTGTAATTAATGTTTGGTTGATGGCAGTGGGGCCGGTGGGCGGGGGCAGGGGGAATGGTTGTCAGAACATGCAAGCTGACCGCCAAGTTGGTGCAGGGGGAGGACCATTTCCAGGGCTAGGATTCATTTGAATAGAAGCGGCAAGCTGCCCGCTCGCGATGCGTAACACATTGCAACTTGCCAGATTCAGGCTGGCACAATATCAGGCCCAGCCGGCAGAGAGGTACATCCTGGGGTGGGGGAGCTCACGGTCATGTTTTTTCTGTGAGGCTCAGAGGAGTGCTCCTGCTCCCCCGGGCCTCCACAAAAATATTTTTCTCACCTACCTTTTGAGGTCTTCTGCTTCTTGGTTTATAAGTTCTACTGAGTGGTACATCCATGGTGGGCACTCCACCTATTGAACTAGCAGTGGGAAGATAGCGGCAGGGCAGCAAATCAATGGTTAATCTACCACTTTGATTTGAACTTACAATGCTGCCTTTTCCTCTGGAAAGCCCCCTGCTCCCCCATTCAATCTGAAAATATCTGCTAGTGAGGGAATAGGAGTAATTACAACTCCAGATGTTTATAAATTATTTGAGCACCTTCTCAAAATGAATACTCTTTCAGTGATTGTCTCTTCTTGCCCTTGATAAATACCTCCAATGCCATGTGTGATGGCTCTCATTGTAGGGGATGGTGTTCCAATGCGAAACCTCTGCTGATGCTAATGTATAAAGAGCTGCTGGCAGGTTGGAAAAAGCAGGAAGGGATGACTTGCCCTCCAATTTTCTGTAATTCTGTATATAAAAGAACATCGGCTTGCTCTGACAACAAGGCTAAAATCGAGATCTCAAATTGTGGGACACTGCAATATTATGTTTTATATCTGTTAATCTGAGTGATATTATCATATAATCACTTGGCACGCTTGTATCAAATTTCTCTTGGAGCTGATTGAACAAGGTTTTCGTCCATTTAGAATAAAAATGGTTGGCACTTCTGTTAATAGAGTGGAGAGAGGAATTTTTTTCAAGAGCATGAAGCATTCGGATAACATTTTTCACAATCATTTCCAACTTGTATTTTTCTTCTGAAGTTGGTGCTCATCCAGGTATGAAATGTTTGTACTAAGCAATGGAACAGTTTTCATTTGGACACTTAATGTTGTGATCAAGCACTAGCAGGCTAGGCGTAGCATGGTTCAGTACAGAATAAAGCTCATAAAACCACAGATGCCTGGAAAAGTAGCAAAAGCATGCTATTAGCTTCAGAAAAGCTGACGCAGCATCAAAAACCTGGTAACTCAAAAGCAGTCGTGAATATAGGCTTATGACATGTAGTTGCACGGGACTTGTCAAGATTAAGCTGCAGGCAAATCTGACCTTCTGTCACTTGTACAGCAGAAGATTGTGGCAAAAATTGAATGGATTTGTTCTCATTTCTTGTGGAGAAATTGCAAACTATTGTGGATGTGTGCTGGTAGTCTCTTTTGGTAAATTTGATAAATGATTTTCAAATTGTCACAGTGACGGGCACTGTCTTTTTTCCTGTCCTCCAGCTTGCAATAGCTCTTGGGATATAGGTACAGGAGGAGTAGGCCATTCAGCCCCTCAAGCCTGCTCCACCAATCGGTTAGATCGGGGCTGATCTATACCCAACTCCATTCTTCCTCCCTTGGCGCCCTAGTTCACACTGGGACTCTCCTGTTGCCGCTCTTCTACCCTCCCTCTCCAGTTCACACTCGGCATTGTTTTGCCCGAATGCCTCACCCCATCCCCTCACCTCTACTCCTGGCTTCTGTCTGATGTTGTAACTGGAAGATCGAACTCTGCAGGATGTGGTGAGTGGGAGTTCCTGATCTCATAAAACAATCACGAGAATTCCTCCCAGCTGCATTCATAACTCTTATATCTCCTGGAACAGGAGCAACATCAGTTAGGGTCTGGGGATGGTGTTGATGGGGCAGAGCTGGGAGTGGTGCTGATTTTTGTCACACACCATCCTGACTTGGAAATATATCGCCATTCCTTCATTGTCGTTGGGTCAAAATCCTGGCACTCCCTCACTAACAGCACACTGGGAGTTCATTCACAAGGACTGCAGTGGTTCAAGAAGGTGGTTCACCACCACTTTCTCCAGGGTAATTAGGGATGGGCAATAAATGCTGGCCTTGCCAGTGACGCCCAAATTCCATGAATGAATTAAAAAAAGCAGATATTGGCTATGAAATGCTGATGTTTGTGTGAAATGTACAACCCATTCCCATGCTAATTTGGAGTCATGGGGCCATAATTTGCTGTGGCGTATATTTAATGGTGTTCGACATTAGTTCGACTTGACCTTACACATTGAGGTTTTTAAATTTTTTGCATGGCAACTTGCTGAAAATGTGAGCTGATAAGGTCGCAGGAAGAGAAACCAGGCATCTGGGACATGAGTGAATAGGAAAAGCAACTGTGTACTTCCTTAACCAATCAAATTGAAAGATTGTGAAATTAACAGTGCACAGATTGAGAAGGGAAGTGTAAATCAGAGTGGCTGAATTTAATGGTAAATCGGGTACAGAAGAGACATAAAGGGAGGGAAAGAAAGATTGAATTAAGAGTCAGAAAAAAAAGACAGAAAGGAAAAGTAAAAAAAAAATGAAAATTTAAACCCTCCCAACAATAATTCATTCCTGAAGGAATGAAACTCCATACTTGTAAGTTGATTTTCAGTGCCAGAGAGGTTGACTGACAGTTATTAACATTTGCTTGTCATTAAAACGGTACTTAGACTGAAATGGACAAGACTTAACTTTCTGTGGTGAGGTTAGAATCTTAGAATCATATAAAGTTACAGCACGGAAGAAGGCCATTTCAGCCCATCGTGTCCGTGCGGCCAACAAAAAGCTATCCAGCCTAATCCCACTTTCCAGCTCTTGGTCAGTAGCTCTTCAGGTTACAGCACTTCAAATGCGCATCCAAGCACTTTTTAAATGTGGTGAGGGTTTCTGCCTTCAGGCAGTTAGTTCCAAACCCCCACAACCCTCTGGGTGAAGAAATTTCCCCTCTAAACCTTCGACCAATTATTTAAATTTATGCCCCCTGGTTGTTGACCCCTCTGCTAAGGGAAATAGGCCCTTTCTGTCCACTATATCTCGGCCCCTCACAATTTTATACACCTTAATGAGGTCTCCCCCTCAGTCTTCTCTGTTCCAAGGAAAACAAACCCAGCCTATCCAATCTGTCCTCATAGCTAAAATTCTCCATTCCTGGCAACATCCTCGTAAATCTCCTGTGGACCCTCTCTAGTGCAATCACATCCTTCCAATAATGCGGTGACCAGAACTGCGCTCAGTACTCCAGCTGTGGCATAACTAGTGTTTTATACAGTTCAAACATAACCACCCCCTGCTCTTGTATTCTGTGCCTCAATTAATAAAGGCAAGCATTCCATATGCCTTCTTAACCATCTTATCTACCTGACCTGCTATCTTCAGTTCCCTTTGTTTCTCTACATTTCTCAGTGTCTTACCATTTAATGTGCATTCCCTTTCCTTGTTAGCCATCCCCAAATGCATTACATCACATTTCTCCGGATTAAATTTCATTTGCCACTGTTCTGCCCACCTGATCAGTTGATTGATATCTTCCTGCAGTCTATAGCTTTCTTCTTCATTATCAGCCACACATGCGATTTTAAAATCATCTGCAAACTTCTTAATCGTACCCCCTATGTTCAAGTCTAGATCATTGATGTATACCATAAAAAGCAAGGGACCTAGTACTGAGCCCTTCGGAAGTCCACTGGAAACATCCTTCCAGTCACAAAAACACCCATCAATCATTACCCTCTGCTTCCTGTCTTTGAGCCAATTTTGGATCCAACTTGCCACATTGCCCTGGATCCCATGAGCTTTTACTTTCGTGACCAGTCTGCCATGTGGGTCCTTAACTAAAGCCTTGCTGAAATCCATATGCACTACATCAAAAGCACTACGTTCATTGACCGTTCTTGTTACCTCCTCAAAAGGTTTAGTTTGTATCTACCAGGCAAATAAAGCAACTTCACACCGTTCAATGCGAGATGCTGTTTTTTGCAAAGCTAGTGGCAGAGTGGCTCAGACAGCAATTGTTTGATATTTGAATTTACCCGCACAACTGTTCCTCGCCTGAAGCTGCTATCCCATTTGGCCATAAGTAACGGCGAATGCCATTCGCTTCACCATTATTTGACAGCAAATTATACCGCATTGTCTTTTCCTTTTTTTACAAACCTCAGAATGACTTACAAGCTAGTTTATCAGGGCAGTGTCCCTTTAACAGCAAGTTGAATTTGCCAGGAAATGAAAACACTAATCTCCTTTTCCAATGTTACTGGCTAATCACAAAACTGATCCATGTAGATAAATTGCTTCCGACCCAGAGACATTTATGTGGAGAAACCTATAAAGCTCAGTTCAATGACTTTTTGAAAGCTACAGCAAAATGAGTCAGACAGTGAGAATTCGACCACTCAGTCAGACAATTCTACTTTCCCACCATTGCTGTGTACATTGAAATCAAAGAATATGCTCACTTATAAGAGGAACTTATAAGATATATTATTTTGAATACTGTTGGGGGAGATGGCTCATCAGGGGAAGGCAGCAGCAGCCAAGTTAATGGCACCATGGGTGGCTCTGCTGCATAGGAGGGCAGGAAAAAGAGTGGGAGAGCTATAGTGGTAGGGGATTCTATTGTAAGGGGAATAGATAGGTGTTTCTGTGGCCGCAATCGAGACTTCAGGATGGCTTGTTGCCTCCCTGGTGCAAGGGTCAAGGATGTCTTGGAGCGGCTGCAGGGCATTCTGGAGGGGCGGTGGGTGGGGGACGGGGCGGGGGTGAACAGCCAGATGTCATGGTGCATATGGTTACAACGATGCAGGTAAAAAATGGAATGAGGTCCTACAAGCTGAATTTAGGGAGCTAGGAGTTAAATTAAAAAGTAGGACCTCAAAGGTAGTAATCTCAGGATTGCTACCAATGCTAGTCAGAGTAGGAATAGCAGGATAGCTCAGATGAATGCCTGGCTTGAGGAATGGTGCAAGAGGGAGGGATTCAAATGCCTGGGATATTGGAACCGGTTCTGGGGGAGGTGGGACCAGTACAAATCGGACGGTCTGCACCTGGGCAGGACCGGAACCAATGACCTAGGGGAGTGTTTGCTAGTGCTGTTGGGGATGGTTTAAACTAATATGGAAGGGGGAATGGGAATCTATGCAGGGAGACAGAGGGAAGTAAAATGGGGGCAAAAGCAAAAGGTAGAAATGAGATAAGGAAAAGTGGAGGGCAGAGAAATCAAAGGCAAAAATAAAAAAGGGCCACATTACAACATAATTCTAAAAGGACAAAGAATGTTTAAAGAAAAGCCTGAAGCTCTGTGTCTCAATGCGAGGAGCATTCATAATAAGGTGGATGAATTAACTGTGCAGATAGCTGTTAACGGATATGAGTAATTGGGATTACGGAGACATGGCTCCAGGGTGACCAAGGCTGGGAACTCAACATCCAGGGGTATTCAATATTCAGGAAGGATAGACAGAAAGGAAAAGGAGGTGGGGTCACATTGCTGGTTAAAGAGGAGATTAATGCAATAGTAAGGAAGGACATTAGCTTGGATGATGGGGATTTTGTATGTGTAGAGCTGCAGAACACCAAAGGGCAGAAAATGCCAGTGGGAGTTGTGTACAGACCACCAAACAGTAGTAGTGAGGTTGGGGATGGCATCAAACAGGAAATTAGGGATGCGTGCAATAAAGGTACAGCAGTTATCATGGGTGACTTTAATCTACATATAGATTGGGCTAACCAAACCGTAGCAATACGGTGGAGCAGGATTTCCTGGATAGTATAAGGAATGGTTTTCTAGACCAATATGTCGAGGAACCAACTAGAGAGCTGGCCATCCTAGACTGGATGTTGTGTAATGAGAGAGGATTAATTAGCAATCTTGTTGTGCGAGGCCCCTTGGCGAAGAGTGACCATAATATGGTAGAATTCTTCATTAAGATGGAGAGTGACACAGTTAATTCAGAGACTAGGGTCCTGAACTTAAAGAAAGTTAACTTCGATGGCATGAGATATGAATTGGCTAGGATAGACTGGCGAATGATACTTAAAGGGTTGATGGTAGATAGGCAATGGCAGACATTTAAAGATCACATGGGTGAACTTCAACAATTGTATATCCCTGTTTGGCGTAAAATTAAAACGGGGAAGGTAGCTCAACCGTGGCAAACAAAGGAAATTAAGGATAGTGTTAAATCCAAGGAAGAGGCATATAAATTGGCCAGAAAAAGCAGCAAACCTGAGAATTGGGAGAAATGTAGAATTCAGCAGAGGAGGACAAAGGATTTAATTAGGAGAGGGAAAATAGAGTATGAGAGTAAGCTTGCAGGGAACATAAAAACTGACTGCAAAAGCTTCTATAGATACATGAAGAGAAAACGATTAGTGAAGACAAATGTAGGTCTCTTACAGTCAGAATCAGGTGAATTTATAATGGGGAACAAAGAAATGGCAGACCAATCGAACAAATACTTTGGTTCTGTCTTCACTAAGGAAGACACAAATAACCTTCTGGAAATACTAGGGGTCCGAGGGTCGAGCAAAAAGGAGGAACTGAAGGAAATCCTTATTAGTCAGAAAATTGTGTTCGGGAAATTGATGGGATTGAAGACCGATAAATCCCTAGGGCCTGATAGTCTGCATCCCAGAGTACTTAAGGAAGTGGCCCTAGAATTAGTGGATGCATTGGTGGTCATTTTCCAACAGTCTATAGACTCTGGATCAGTTCCTATGGATTGGAGGGTAGCTAATGTAACTCCACTTTTTAAAAAAGGAGGGAGAGAGAAAACAGGTAATTATGTTAGCCTGACATCAGTAGTGGGGAAAATGTTGGAATCAATTATTAAAGATGTAATAGCAGCGCATTTGGAAAGCAGTGACAGGATCGGTCCAAGTCAGCATGGATTTGTGAAAGGGAAATCATGCTTGACAAATCTTCTAGAATTTTTTGAGGATGTAACTAGTAGAGTGGACAAGGGAGAACCAGTGGATGTGATGTATTGGACTTTCAAAAGGTTTATGACAAGGTCCCACACAAGAGATTGGTGTGCAAAATTAAAGCACATGGTATTGGGGGTAGTGTATTGATGTGGATAGAGAACTGGTTGGCAGACAGGAAGCAAAGAGTAGGAATAAACGGGTCCTTTTCAGAATGGCAGGCAGTGACTAGTGGGGTACCGCAAGGTTCAGTGCTGGGACCCAGCTATTTACAATATACATTAATGATTTGGACGAAGGAAATGAATGTAATAATGTAATATCTCCACGTTTGCAGATGACACTAAGCTGGGTGGCAGTGTGAGCTGTGAGGAGGATACTAAGATGCTGCAGGGTGGCTTGGACAGGTTAGGTGAGTGGGCAAATGCATGGCAGATGCAGTATAATGTGGATAAATGTGAGGTTATCCACTTTGGTGGTAAAAACATGAAGGCAGAATATTACCTGAATGGTGACAGATTAGGAAAAGGGAAGGTGCAACGAGATACATCAGTCATTGAAAGTTGGCATGCAGGTACAGCAGGTGGTGAAGAAGGCAAATGGCATGTTGGCCTTCATAGCAAGAGGATTTGAGTATTGGAACAGGGAGGTCCTACTGCAGTTGTACAGGGCCTCGGTGAGGCCACACCTTGAATATTGTGTACAGTTTTGGTCTCCTAATCTGAGGAAGGATATTCTTGCTATTGAGGTAGTGCAGCGAAGGTTCACCAGACTGATTCCTGGGATGGCAGGACTGACATATGAAGAAAGACTGGATCGACTAGGCTTATATCCACTGGAATTTAGAAGAATGAGAAGGGACCTCATAGAAACATATAAAATTCTGATGGGATTGGACAGGTTAGATGCAGGAAGAATGTTCCCGATGTTGGGGAAGTCCAGAACCAGGGATCACTGTCTAAGGATAAGGGGTAAGTCATTTAGGACCAAGATGAGGAGAAACTTCTTCACTCAGAGAATTATGAACCTGTGGAATTCTCTACCACAGAAAGTTGTTGAGGCCAGTTCGTTAGATATATTCAGAAGGGAGTTAGATGTGGCCTTTATGGCTAAAGGGATCAAGGGGTATGGAGAGAAAACAGGAATGGGGTACTAAAGTTGCATGATCATATTGAATGGTGGTGCAAGCTCGAAGGACCGAATGGCCTACTCCTGCACCTATGTTCTATGTTTCTATGAACAATTTGCTCTTATTAGGTCTTCAACGTTAAAATGTTGTAGGGAATCCATACAGTGAGCAGATTGGTGCCACTTCCTTGATACTTAAAGGGACATTATCTTCATTCTTACTCAGCAGAATAAAGATAATATCCAAACCAAAGTCCTGGTTAGCCCACACCTGGTGTACTGTGAGCAGTTTTGGGCACCACACCTTAGGAAGGATATATTGGACGTGGAAGGAGTACAGCATAGATTTAACAGAATGATACCTTTACTCCAAGGGTAAAATTAGAAGGAGCGATTACACAAACTATTGTTGTATTCGCTGGAATTTAGAAGGCTGAGGGGTGACTTGATCAAAGTTTTCAAGATATTAAAGGGAACTGATAGAGAGAAACTATTTCCGCTGATTGGGAGTCCAGGACTAGGGGGCATAGTCTAAAAATTAGAGCCAGACCTTTCAGGAGTGAAGTTGGTTAACACTTCTACATGCAAAGGCTGGGAGAAGTTTGGAACTCTCTTCCTCAAGTTGCAATTAACGCAAGATTAATTGTTAATTTTAAATCTGAGATTGATAGAGTTTTGTTATCACAGAATCATAGAATGGTTACAGCACGGAAAAAGGCCATTCGGACCGTCGAGCCCGTGCCGACTCCCAGCTAGTCCCACTCCCCTTCCCTTTCCCCATAGCTCTGCAAATGTTTTTCCTTCAGATACTTACCCATCTCCCTTTTGAAAGATAAGAGTCTATCTCCATCACCCTTTCAGGCAGTGCATTCCAGAACCCAACAACTCACTGTGTAAAAATGTTTTTTCCTACATCGCCTTTGGTTTTTTATGCCAATCATCTTAAATGTGTGAACCTCTGGTTCTCAACCCTTCTGTCAATGGAAACAGTTTCTCTCTATCTACTCTGTCCAGACCCCTCATGATTTTGAACAGCTCTATCAAATCTCCTCTCAATCTTCTGTGCTCCAAGGAGAACAACCCCAGCTTCTCCAGTCTACCAGGGTAACCGATGTCAATCATTCCTAGAATAAGAACATAAGAAATAGGAGCAGGAGTAAGCCACCTGGTACCTTGAGCCTGCTCCCCCATTTAATAAGATCATGGCTGATCTGATCATGGGCTCAGCTCCACTTCCCTGCTCGCTCCCCATAACCCTTTATACCCTAATCACTCAAAAATCTGTCGATCTCCGCCTTAAATATATTCAATGACCCAGCCTGCACAGCTCTCTGGGGCAGAGAATTCCATAGATTTACAACCCTCAGAGAAGAAATTGCTCTTAATTTCAGTTTTTAATAGGTGGCCCCTTATTCTGAGACAATGCCCCCTCGTTTTAGTTTCCCCTATGAGTGGAAATATCCTTTCTGCATCCACCTTGTCGAGCCCCCTCATTATCTTATATGTTTCGATAAGATGACCTCTCATTCTTCTGAACTCCAATGTGTAGAGGCCCAACCTACTCAAACCTATCTTCATAAGTCAACACACTTATCTCTGGAATCAACCCAGTGAACCTTCTCTGAACAGTTTCCAATGCAACTATATCCTTCCTGAAATACGGAGACCAAAACTGTACGCAGAACTCTCAGTGTGGCCTCATCAATACCCTGTACAGTTGTAGCAGGACCTCTCTGCTTTTATACTCTATCTCCATTGCAATAAAGGCCAACATTCCATTTGCCTTCCTGATTACTTGCTGTACCTGCGTACTAACTTTTTGTGTTTCATGCTCAAGGACCCCCAGGTCCCTCTGTACTGCAGCACTTAGCAATTTTTCTCCATTTAGATTATAATTTGCATTTCTATTTTTACTGCCAAATTTGATAACCTCACATTTTCTCACATTATACTCCATCTGACAATTTTTTTGCCCACTCACTTAGCCTGTCTATATCACTTTGCAGATTTTTTGTGTCCTCCTCACAATTTGCTTTCCAACCCATCTTTGTATTACCAGCAAACTTGGCTACATTACACTCGGTTCCTTCATCCAAGTCATTAATATAGATTGTAAATAGTTGAGGACCCAGCATCGATCCCTGCGGCACCTCACTAGTCCCTGTTTGCCAACCGGAAAATGACCCATTTATCCTGACTGTTTTCTGTTAGTTAGCCAATCCTCTATCCATGCTAATATATTACCCCCAACCCGTGAACTTTTATCTTGTGTAGTGAACCTTTTATGTGGCACCTTATCGACCCTGCTCATTACATCCAGCAAATTTGTCAAACATGATTTCCCTTTCACAAAACCATGCTGACTCTGCTTAATTGAATTATGCTTTTCCAAACGTCCTGCTACTGCTCCCTTAATAATGGTCTCCAGCATTTTCCCCACACAGATATTAGGCCAACTGATCTGTAGTTTCCTGCTTTTTGTGCCTCCTTTTTTAAATTAGGGTGTTACATTTGCGGTTTCCCAATCCGTTTAGACCACCCCAGAATCCAGGGAATTTGATAGACTACAACTAATACATCCACTATTTCTGCAGCCACTTCTTTTAAGACCCTAGAATGTAAACCATCAGGTCCATGGGATTTGTTCACCTTTCGTCCCATTATTTTATCAAGCACTACTTCATTAGTGATAGTAATTGTAATAAGTTCCTCCCTCCCTTTTGCCCCTTGATTATCCACTATTGGGATGTTGTTAGTGTCTTCTACCGATACAAAATATTTGTTCAATATTTCCCTGTTCTCAATTATTAATTCCCCAGTTTCATCCTCTAGGGGACCAACATTTACTTTAGCCACTCTTTTCCTTTTTATGTACCTGTAGAAACTCTTACTCTCTGTTTTTCTATTTTGTGCTAGTTTACTATCATAATCTATCTTCCCTCTCTTTATCATTTTTTTTAGTCGTTATTTGCTGGCTTTTCGAAGATTCCCAATTCTTTGGTCTCCCACTAGTCATGGCCACATTGTATGCCCTTGTTTTCAAATTGATACCCTCCCTTATTTCCTTAGTTAACCACGGATGGTTATCCCTTCTCTTCCAGTTTTTCCTTCTCATTGGGATATATTTTTGTTGTGAGTTATGAAATATCTCCTTATGTTAATCTATTTTCCCAGTCCACTTTAGCCAACTCTGCCCTCATTCCTTTGTAGTCTCCTTTATTTAAGGTTAGGACACTGGTTTGAGATCCAACCTTCTCACCCTCCAACTGAATTTGAAATTCAACCATGTTATGGTCACTCCTGGAAGATTCTTTACTCGGAGATGATTTATTAATCCTGTCTCATTACAGAGTACCAGATCTAAGATAGCCTGCTCCCTGGTTGGTTCTGCAATATACTGTTCAAGGAAACTATTCCGGATACATGCTATGAACTCCTCCTCAAGGCTACCCTGGCCAATTTGCTTTGTCCACTCAAAATGAAGGTCAAAATCGCCCATCATTATTGCCATTTCTTTATTACAAGCCTCCATTATTTATTGGTTTATACTCTATCCAACAGTGTAGCTACTGTTAGGGGGCCTATAGACTACACCCACCAGTGACTTTTTCCCCTTATTATTCCTCATCTCCACCCAAACTGATTCAACATCTTGATCTTCCGAGCCAGTATTGTTTCTCACTAATGCACTGATGGCATGATCTTATTGAATGGTGGTGCAGGCTCGAATGGCCGAATAGCCTACTGCTGCGCCGATTTTCTATGTTTCTATGATCTCATCCTTTATTAACAGTGCTACCCCACCTCCTTTTCCTTTCTGTCTGTCCTTCCGAATTGTCAAATACCCCCTAATATTTAGTTCCCAGTCCTGGTCACCCTGTAACCACGTCTCTGTAATAGCTATCAGATCATACCCATTTGTACCTATTTCTGCCGTCAACTCATCTGTTTTGTGATGAATGATACGTGCATTCAGATAAAGAGCTTTTAAATATGTTTTTTTTACCATTTTTTCCTGCTTTAACCCCACTTTCTGATGCACCTTTATGTTTATACATTCTGTCCCATTCTGGCATGCTTGGTTTTCACTTCCCCCAGTCCCATCCTGCTCGATTGCCTTCTCCTTATACATTGACTTTTTAAAATTTTGCTCAGCTGAATCCTCCTCCACACTAATTAGTTTAAAGCCCTCTCTACAGATCTAGTTATTTGATTGGCCAGGATCCTAGTCCCAGCACGGTCTAAGTGGAGCCCGCCCGAACGGAACAGCTCCCTCTTACCCCAGTACTAGTGCCAATGTGCCACGAACCAAAACACATTTCTCCCTCACCAGTCTTTGAGCTACATGTTTAACTCTCTGATCTTATTTATCCTTTTGCTTGTGGCTCAGGTACTAATCCAGAGATTATTACTGTTGTGTACCTGTAAAGCATGCACTCCCATGTTCCCCCACCAGGGAGCGCATCCCCTGAAGTCCCAAGGGATCCCAGCATCCCTTGGGAGCACTGTATATAAGCCGACCCCAAAGGCCTGTGTCTTAATAAAGACTGAGGTCACTGTTACTTTAACCTCCCTGTGTGCAGTCTCATCTGTGTTAGGAACACAATAACTGGCGCCGAGTATACGAATCCAACGCAAAGCTGCAGCAAACTGTGGGCATCCTGGAGAAGTTCTCGAAAGGTGAGGACTGGGAAGCCTATGTTGAACAGCTACACCAGTACTTTGTAGCCAACGAGCTGGACGGAGAAGGAAGCGCTGCAAAAAGGAGAGCGGTTCTCCTCACGGTCTGCGGGGCACCGATCTACAGCCTCATGAAGAATCTTCTGGCTCCGGTGAAACCCACAGATAAGTCGTATGAGGAGCTGTGTACACTGGTTCTGGAGCATCTTAACCTGAGGGAGAGCGTGCTGATGGCGAGGTATCGGTTCTACATGTGCCAGCGATCTGAAGGTCAGGAAGTGACGAGCTACGTCACCGAGCTAAGGCGACTTGCAGGACAATGTGAGTTTGATGGCTACCTGGAGCAAATGCTCAGAGACTTTTTTGTACTGGGCATCGGCCACGAGACCATGCTACGAAAACTTTTGACTGTAGAGATACCGACCCTCAGTAAGGCCATTGCGATAGCACAGGCATTTATCTCCACCAGTGACAACACCAAACAAATCTCTCAGCACACAAGTGCTAGCAATGTTCATAAATTAACTGGAACTGCATTTGTGAGCAGAAATGTACAGGGCAGAACCCACGAGTCTGCAACTGCCAGCAGGCCTCAGGTGACTCAGATGACTCAGAGTCCGTAACAAAGGATGAATGTAAGACAGTTCACACCTTGTTGGCGTTGTGAAGGCTTCCATTCAGCCTATTCATGCCGCTTCAAAGAGTATATTTGCAAGAGCTGTGGAACAATGGGGCACCTCCAACGAGCTTACAGACGAGCTGCAAACTCTGCAAAACCTTCTAACCACCACATGGCAGAGGAAGATCAGTCCATGGTGGATCAAAGCAATTTCGAGCCTCAGCGAGAGGAGGCAGATGCTGAAGTACACGGAGTGCACACATTTTTGACGAAATGTCCACCTATAATGCTAAATGTAAAATTGAATGGCTTACCCGTAGCTATGGAACTGGACACTGGCACTAGCTAATCCATCATGAGTAAAAAGATGTTTGAGAGACTGTGGTGCAACAAGGCGCTCAGACCAGCCCTGAGCCCCATCCACACGAAACTGAGAACGTACACCAAAGAGCTTATCACTATCCTGGGCAGCGCCATGATCAAGGTCACCTATGAGGGCACGGTGCACGAATTGCCACTCTGGATTGTCCCGGGCGATGGCCCCACACTGCTTGGAAGGAGTTGGCTGGGCAAAATCCGCTGGAACTGGGATGACATCCAAGCGCTATCACATGTCGATTCGGCCTCATGTACCCAGGTTCTAAACAAATTTCCTTCCCTTTTTGAGCCAGGCATTGGAAACTTTTCCGGGCGAAGGTGCGGATCCACTTGGTCCCAGAGGCACGACCCATTCACCACAAGGCGCGAGTGGTACCTCACATGATGAGGGAGAAAGTGGAAATCGAGCTGGACAGGCTGCAACGCGACGGCATCATCTCCCCAGTGGAATTCAGTGAGTGGACCAGCCCGATTGTTCCAGTACTCAAAAGTGATGGCACAGTCAGGACTTGCGGTGATTATAAAGTAACTATTAATCGTTTCTCGCTTCAGGACCAATACCCGCTACCTAAGGCAGACGACCTATTTGCGATGCTGGCAACAGGCAAGACATTCACCAAGCTCGACCTGACTTCGGCCTACATGACGCAGGAGCTGGAGGAGTCTTCGAATGGCCTCACCTGCATCAACATGCACAAGGGACTATTCATCTACAACAGATGCCCATTTGGAATTCGGTCTGCTGCAGCGATCTTCCAGAGAAACATGGAGAGCCTGCTCAAGTCGGTATCACGCGCGGTGGTTTTTCAGGACGACATATTGGTCATGGGTCCGGACACCGTCGAGCACCTACAAAACCTGGAGGAGGTCCTCCAGCGACTGGATCGCGTAGGGCTGCGGCTGAAAAGGTCGAAATGCGTCTTCATGGCAACCGAAGCGGAGTTTTTGGGGAGAAAGATCGTGGCAGACGGCATTCGGCCCACAGACGCCAAGACAGAGGCTATCAGGAATGCGCCCAGGCCACAGAACGTCACAGGGCTGCGGTCGTTCCTGGGACTCTTCAACTATTTTGGTAACTTCCTACCGGGGTTAAGCACCCTCTTAGAGCCCCTACATGTGTTATTGCGTAAAGGTGAGAACTGGGTATGGGGAAAAAAACAAATAATTGCTTTTGAGAAAACCAGAAACATTTTATGCTCCAACAAGCTGCTTGTATATCCCGTGTAAAAGACTTGTGCTAGCATGTGATGCGTCGTCGTACGGAGTCGGGTTTGTATTACAACAAGTTAACATTGCGGGGAAGTTGCAACCTGTCGCCTATGCCTCCAGGAGCTTGTCTAAGGCCGAGAGGGCCTACTGCATGATTGAGAAAGAGGCATTAGCGGGTGTGTTCGAGGTAAAGAAAATGCATCAGTACCTGTTTGGCCTCAAATTTGAGCTGGAAACCGATCAGAAGCCCCTCATATCCCTGTTCACTGAAAACAAGGGGATAAATACTAATGCCTCAGCCCGCATACAAAGGTGGGCACTCGCGCTATCAGCGTATAACTATACCATCCGTCACAGGCCAGGCACCGAGAACTGTGCGGATGCTCTCAGTCGGCTACCATTGCCCACCACGGGGGTGGAAATGGCGCAGCCTGAAACTTGTTGATGGTGGCGCAGCCCACAGACTTGTTGATGGTCATGGAAACGTTTGAAAATAATAAATCACCTGTCACGGCCTGCTAGATTAGGACTTGGACCAGCCAAGATCCTCTGCTGTCACTAGTACAAAACTGTGTATTGCATGAGAGCTGGGCCAGCATCCCAGTTGAAATGCAAGAGCCAATCAAGCCGTTCCAGCAACGAACGGACGAGCTGTCCATTCAGGCAGACTGCCTGTTGTGGGGTAACCGCGTAGTGCTACCCAAAAAAGGGCAGGGAGACGTTCGTCTAGGATCTCCACAGCACAAACCCAGGTATAGTAATGATGAAAGCGATAGCCAGATCCCACGTGTGGTGGCCCGGTATCGACTGTGACTTAAAGTCCTGTGTAAGGCAATGCAGCGTGTGTGCTCAGTTGAGCAACGCGCCCAGAGATGCACCACTAAGTTTGTGGTCCTGGCCCTCCAGACCATGGTCGAGGATCCATGTCGACTATGCGGGCCCATTTCTCGGTAAAATGTTCCTGGTGGTGGTGGATGCTTTTTCAAAATGGATTGAATGTGAAATAATGTCGGGAAGCACCGCCACCGCCACCATTGAAAGCCTGAGGGCCATGTTTGCCACCCACGGCCTGCCTGACATACTGGTCAGTGACAACGGGCCATGTTTCACCAGTGCCGGATTTAAAGAATTCATGACCTGCAATGGGATCAAACATGTCACCTCGGCCCCATTTAAACCAGCCTCCAATGGGCAGGCAGAGCGGGCAGTACAAACAATCAAACAGAGCCTTAAACGAGTCACAGAAGGCTTACTCCAAACCCACCTGTCCCGAGTACTGCTCAGCTACCGGACGAGACCCCACTCGCTCACAGGGGTGCCCCCGGCTGAGCTACTCATGAAAAGGACACTTAAAACCAGACTCTCGCTGGTTCACCCCAACCTGCATGATCAGGGAGAGAAGGCGGCAGCAACAAAATGTAAACGATGGTGGCACCATTGTGTCACGGTAAATTGATCCGAATGACCCTGTGTATGTGCTAAACTATGGACATGGTCCCAAGTGGATCGCGGGCACGGTGATAGCTAAAGAAGGGAGTAGGGTGTTTGTAGTCAAACTAGACAAGGGGACAAATTTGCAGAAAGCACCTGGACCAAATGAGGCTGCGGTTCACAGACTGCCCTGAACAACCCACAGCAGACACCACCTTTTCGAGCCCACAACACACACCCAAAGGATCAACGACATCACCCCGGACCAGAAAATCAAACCCATCACGCCCAACAGCCCAGCAAGGCCAGGCTCACCCAGCAGCCCTGCAGGGCGAACAACACGTCAGCCCAGTGAGGGCACAGCCAACACACCAGAACAGACATTTGTACCGAGGCGGTCCACCAGGGAAAGAAAGGCTCCCGACCGCCTCACCTTGTAAATAGTTTTGACTTTGACTTTAGGGGGGAGAGTGATGTTGTGTATCTGTAAAGCATGCACTCCCATGTTCCGCCACCAGGGAGCGCATCCCCTGATGTCCCAAGGGATCCCAGCATTCCTTGGGAGCACTGTATATAAGCCGGCCCCTAAGGCCTGTTCCTCACTCTGGAGTGTCTTATTAAAGACAGAGGTCACTGTTACTTTAACCTCCCTGTGTGCAGTCTCATCTGTGTTAGGAACACAATAATTACCTTTGTGGCTCTGCTTTTTAATTTGGCCCCTAGCTGCTCATAATCCCTCAGCAGAACCTCTTTATTTGTCCTACCTATGTCGTTGGTACCTACGTGGACCACGACAACTGGATCTTCCCCCTCCCCTTCCAAGTTCCTCTCCAGCCCTGAGAAGCAGGCAAAACAGCCTTCGGGACTCATGCTCACGGCTGCAGAGAACAGTATCTACCCCTCTAATGATATTGTCCCCTTCCACCACAATGTTTCTTTTTACCCCCCCCCCACTTGAATGGCCCCCTGTACCATGGTGCTGTGATCAGTTTGTTCATCTTCCCTGCAGTCCTTGCTCTCGTCCACACACAGTAAGAGCCTCGAACAAGAGCAAGGGCTGAGGCTCCTCCATCACTCCATCCTGGGTACCCATACCTTCCCCACTCATAGTCACACCCTCCTGTTTCTAACTACGGATCAAATTTGAATTAATTAATTCTAATTGGTGTGACTGTCTCCTGGATCGCGGCGTCCAGGTAACTCTCCCCCTCCCTGATGTAGTTTCTGCAGCTCAGATTCCAGCTCACCAACACAGAGCAGAAGTTCCTCGAGCTGCAGACACTTGCTGCAGATGTGGTTAATGGGGTCAACCAGCTCCCACATGTTGCAGCAGAAACACATCGCCTGTCCTGCCATCTCTAATGTATTTCATTAATTAGATTTAGTTTTTAGTTATTAATCCCAGCCCCTAATCGAAGGCCCTTAACTTAAAGCAAGAAAAGAGAGAGAAAAACTCACCAACCAATCACTTCCCTGCTTTCCTGAGACGTCGAATGTAGTCGCCCTCTCTCACCTGCTCCCTGCAGTGGCTGCTCGTTCTTTTAAGCTCTGCTCCTCCTCAGGTGTTCCCTCCTAGGTCAGGAGTATCGGCGCTGTAAATCTTTTCTGCACCCAAAGCCTTCACATCCTTCCGAAAGTGTGGTGCCCAGAATTGGACACAGTACTCCAGTTGGGGCCGAACCAATGTTTTATACAGGTTCATCATAATTTCCACACTTTTGTACTCCATACCTCTATTTATAAAGCCCAGGATTACGTAAGCCTTTTGAATTGCTTTCTCAACCTATCCTGCCACCTTCAAAGTTTTGTGCGCACATACCCCCGGGTCTCTCTGTTTGTGCACCCCCTTTAGGTTTGTACCATTTAGTTTCTATGTCCTCTTCTCATACTTTCTATGAATGTATATGGAGTTCGGTCACAGATCAGCCATGATCGCATTGAATGCGGAACAGGCTCGAGGGGCTAAATACCCGACTCCTGTTCCGATGTTCCGATGAGAAAGTGTATAGCATACCTTTTGGGTGCAGAACCAAACCTCATTTAGTTTACAGTTACTTTGCTCACAAGTGAAGGAATAGCAGGGGTGCTAACACGGCACAAACCATTTCTCGCCCAGGGCGTGGGGACGCTAACTCCCCCCGCGAAATTGCGTGGGAGTTAAAGGAGGTGCAAACCGGCAGCACCCTGCTCCCTGGCTGCTGCACCGATGATGATGTCATCACTGTGCACAGTGATTCGCGTTCGCCTGGAGTGGAAATTGGATCGCGCCCCGTGCAGCCGCCTCGTGAGTCGCGAACCGGTCCACATCCCGCTCGCGGGGCAAAAAGTAAAAGGGAGGTGTGTGCCGCCATTTTTTTTCAATTGCCGACTTACCGGTCCGGCTTTTCGTTGAAGATTTTGTGCGGTCTGTGCCGCGATGGTGCAGTCCGACACTCCGCTTCTGGGCCAGGCTGCGGCCACGGCACCCCTTGCTTTGGTGGCATAGTGGTGGCCCCTCACCTCACAGCGTGCTGTCCCCTTTAACAGAAGGGGAGGGTCTTGTGCTCGCGCCCCGCTTAAAACTACACGACACTCCGCATAGTGTTGGGAAATTCACGCGCTTACCGCTCCATCCCGCCCGAGAGGAAGTGGAGTGCCCAACATTGCGCTCCACGTCCTCTCGGGGGCGGTAACCCCAATTTCACGGTCAGAGCAGGACTTCCATGCCGGTTGCAGGAGGTCTCGCCTCGCCTCATTTTCCGCCCCCAAACGGGGCGTACCCGAATTTCAGCCCTGGTATTATTCAACAGGATGGATATCTTCTATTGTGCTTTTAAAAACAAATTAAAATAGCTTTGCCAAATACTAATAAAGGCAATTCATCTTTAAGTGATGTGATTGGTGTGTTTGTTTATATCAATACAAAAATCTCCTTCCATTGCTGGTTGTAATAGCCCTGCAAGAAATTCGTTTGTACAGTCTCAACTAGGTTCACTATACACCACAAAACAGCCCAAGGCGAGGGACCAAGTCTAACAGTGCAGAAACCCCAAGGTTGGAAAGAGTAAAAGGCAAATTAGAAAAGAATTGGGTGACACCAAGCTTGGATTTTAACATCCTGAAGTTTGTCGGAAGAAAGACAGGCTGAACGAGATAAGAAGTTTCACAGCTTGGTAAGAATATCTTGGAGTAAGAGACTGCAATAAATCTTGATTCAATGCAGTAGAGATGTAAGGAGAAGGAGAACCTTGTAGGATGGTGTGTTGCCAGATTAGGAAGAATGAGAGGAAAAGGGCACTAACAACAGCAACAACTTGTATTTATATAGCGCCTATAACGTAGTAAAACGTCCCAAAGCACTTCACAGGAGTATTTTAAGACTAGAAAATTGACACTGCGCCACATAAGGATAAATTGGAGCAGGTGACCAAAAGCTTGGTCGAAGAGGTAGGTTTTAAGGAGTTTCTTAAAGGAGGAAAGAAAGTTAGAGAGTCGCAGAGGTTTAGGCAGGAAATTCCAGAGCTTGGGGCCTAGGCAACAGAAGGCATGGCCACCAATGATTGAGCGATTATAATCAGGGATGCTCAAGAGGGCAGAATTAGAGGAGAGCAGATATCTTGGTGCGGTGGGGGGAGGGTTGTGGGACTGGAAGAGATTACAGAGATTGGGAGGGGCGAGGTCATGGAGGGATTTGAAAACAAGGATAAGAATTTTTAAATTGAGACATAGCTTAACCAGAAGCCAATGTAGGTCAGTGAGCACGGGGTGATGGATGAGTGGGATCTGATGCGAGTTAGGACTCAGGCAGTTGAGTTTTGGATGACTTCTAGTTTACATCGGGTAGAATGTGGGAGGTCAGCCAGGAGTACATTGGAATAGTCAAGCCGAGAGGTAACAAAGGCATGGATGAGGGTTTCAGTAGCGGATGAGCTTAGGCAAGGACAGAGACAGGCAGTGTTACAGAGGTGGAGATAGGCCGTTTTAGTTATGCTGCGGAAAAATAGTCGGAAGAAGATTTCAGGGTCAAATATGACACCAAGGTTGCAAACAGTGTGGTGCAGCCTCAGATAGATGTTGGGGAGAGAGATGGAGCCAGTGGCTAGGGAATGGAATTTGTGGTGGGGACTGAAAATGATGGCGCTGGTCTTCCCAATATTCAACTGAAAAAATTTCTGCTCATCCAGAACTGGATGTCTGACAATGTAGAGACCATGGAGTGATCGAGAGAAGTGATGGTGAGGTAGAGCTGGATATAGAAACATAGAAACATAGAAAATAGGTGCAGGAGTAGGCCATTCGGCCCTTTGAGCCTGCACCACCATTCAATAAGATCATGGCTGATCATTCCCTCAGTACCCATTTCCTGCTTTCTCTCCATATCCCTTGATCCCTTTAGCCTTAAGGGCCATATCTAACTCCCTCTTGAATATAGCCAATGAACTGGCATCAACAACTCTCTGCGGTAGGGAATTCCACAGGTTAACAACGCTCTGAGTGAAGAAGTTTCTCCTCATCTCAGTCCTAAATGGCTTACCCCTTATCCTAAAACTGTGCCCCCTGGTTCTGGACTTCCCCAACATCGGGAACATTCTTCCTGCATCTAACCTGTCCAGTCCCGTCAGAATCTTGTAAGTTTCTATGAGATCCCCTCTCATCCTTCTAAACTCCAGTATATAAAGGCCCAGTTGATCCAGTCTCTCCTCATATGTCAGTCCTGCCATCCCAGGAATCAATCTGGTGAATCTTTGCTGCACTCCCTCAATAGCAAGAACATCCTTCCTCAGATTAGGAGATCAAAACTGAACACAATATTCCAGGTGAGGCCTCACCAAGGCCCTGTACAACTGCAGTAAGACCTCCCTGCTTCTATACTCAAATCCCCTAGCTACGAAGGCCAACATACCATTTGCCTTCTTCACCGCCTGCTGTACCTGCACGCCAACTTTCAATGACTGATGAACCATGACACCTAGGTCTCGTTGCACCTCCCCCTTTTCTAATCTGCCGCCATTCAGATAATATTCTGCCTATGTGTTTTTGCCCCCAAAGTGGATAACCTCACATTTATCCACTTTATACTGCATCTGCCATGCATTTGCCCACTCACCTAACCTGTCCAAGTCACCCTGCACCCTTTTAGTGTCCTCCTCACAGCTCACACCGCAACCCAGTTTAGTGTCATCTGCAAACTTGGAGATATTACACTCAATTCCTTCATCTAAATATTGTAAAGAGCTGGGGTCCCAGCACTGAGCCCTGCGGCACCCCACTAGTCACTGCCTGCCATTCTGAAAAGGACCCATTTATCCCGACTCTCTGATTCCTGTCTGCCAACCAGTTCTCTACCCACATCAGTACATTACCCCAAATGTCATGTGTTTTAATTTTGCACACCAATCTCTTGTGTGGGACCTTGTCAAAAGCTTTTTGAAAGTCCAAATACACTGGTCCTCCCTTGTCCACTCTACTAGTTACATCCTCAAAAAATTCCAGAAGATTTGTCAAGCATGAATTTCCTTTCATGAATCCATGCTGACTTGGACCGATCCTGTCACTGCATTCCAAATGCGCTGCTATTTCATCTTTAATAATTGATTCCAACATTTTCCCCATTACTGATGTCAGGCTAACCGGTCTATAATGACCCATTTTCTCTCTCCCTCCTTTTTTAAACAGTGGTGTTACATTAGCTACCCTCCAGTCTATAGGAACTGATCCAGAGTCTTTCGAATGTTGGAAAATGATCACCAATGCATCCACTATTTCTTGGGCCACTTCCTTAAGTACTCTGGGATGCAGACTATCAGGCCCCTGGGATTTATCGGCCTTCAATCCATCAATTTTCCTAACACAATTTCCCGCTTTATAAGGATATCAGTTCCTCCTTCTCACTAGACCCTCAGTTCCCTAGTATTTCCGGAAGGTTATTTGTGTCTTCCATCGTGAAAACGGAACCAAAGTATTTGTTTAACTGGTCCGCCATTTCTTTGTTCCCCATTATAAATTCACCTGAATCTGACTGCAAGGGACCTACATTTGTTTTCACTAATCTTTTTCTCTTCACATATCTATAGAAGCTTTTGCAGTCAGTTTTTATGTTCCCAGCGAGCTTCCTCTCATACTCTATTTTCCCCTTCCTAATTAAACCCTTTGTCCTCCTCTGCTGTATTACAAAATTCTCCCAGTCCTCAGGTTTGCTGCTTTTTCTGGCCAATTTATATGCCTCTTCCTTGGATTTAACACTATCCTTAATTTCCCTTGTTGGCCACCTTCCCCATTTTATTTTTACTCCAGACAGGGATGTACAATTGTTGAAGTTCATCCATGTGATCTTTAAATGTTTGCCATTGCCTATCCACCGTCAACCCTTTAAGTATCACATGCTAGTCTATTCTAGCCAATTCATGTCTCATACCATTGAAGTTACCTTTCCTCAAGTTCAGGACCCTAGTCTCTGAATTAACTGTGTCACTCCCATCTTAATAAAGAATTCTACCATATTATGGTCACTCTTCCCCAAGGGGTCTCGCACAACAGTGTACATGTGGAAACAGACGCTGTGTTTTCAGATGATGTCGCCAAGGGACAGTGTGTAGATGAGAAATAGGAGGGGGTCAAGTACAGATCCTTGAGGGACACCAGAGGTAACATTGCGGAAGCAGGAAGAGAAGCCATTGCAGGTGATTCTTTGGCTACCATTAGATAGATGAGAATAGAACCAGGGGAGTGCAGTCCCACCCAGCTGTACCCCCTTCTATAGGAAGGGGGTACTGAAGTTTCATGTTCAGCCATGAACTCATTGAATGGCAGTGCAGGCTAGAAGGGCTGAATGGCCTGCTCCTGCACCTATTTTCTATGTTTCTATGGTGAAAAGGCATTGGAGAAGGATGGAGTGGTCAGCGTGTCAAAGGCTGCAGACATGTCAAGAAGGATGAGGAGTGATCATTTGCCTTTGTCACAGTCACAAAGGATGTAATTGTGACTTTCTTGAAAGCCGTTTCGGTACTGTGGCAGGAGCAGGAACTGGATTGGAGGGTTAACTAACCAAAGTATTATGGGTAAAATATAGACAAGAAAGGTTGTAATAGCAAGATGGACAAGATTGTGATAGATAGCTGTGAAATTCGGGGTGAAAAAGAGCTCTCTTATCAGAATGCAACTTCTTTTATAACCTATCTAGGAGTGCAAGATAGATATTAGAACAGACTCTCGATAAATGGGAGCAGAATTGAAGTTTTTGGAAAAAATGTGATCTTTACACCGAGTGAAAGTTGTTGAGGGGAAAAGTGTTTGGCACAAAAGGGGATATGAAGCTTGGGCCAATCATATGAGTGAGTGCTTCTGCTTCTGACTTTACTGTACCTGACCTGGGGATCATTGATACACTGGCTACCTAGTGAACTGGTTATTTTGCACAGTTCGCACATCTCTCACCTTGATGAGCATAAATATTGAACAAATCTATACATTTATTTAATTCACAATGTCATATGGTGTTATAAGAATCCTTTATTCAATCAATGTCTTATGCCTCACATCCCATCTGCTGTGCTATGTGCACCTGCATGTAATGTATAATTTATATCAAATCAATAAATTCTGTGTATAGTGTAGCAAAGATTGGGTGTTTTACAGGAACTGAGTGACGCAAAAGACCTGATTGACCTAGTTAGCAGGGCTGTGCTAGTTGACAGCCCTCGTAATTGAATATTATATTGATCACTGATGATGATTAACATTGCAGTATAGTCTTTTCAGTATTTGCAAAATCATTCATCTCAGTGAGCTCAACTCCTAATGAACATAGTTTTGGGGGGAAAAAATCCAATTTACTTACTCCAGACCTGATGCCAGTTTTGTGAAATCTCCTGCAATTTGCTCCATTTTAAAATGAGTGAAAATATGAAATCAGCGGTGCCCAGTCAATGCCTGATTGATCTGATATCTGTATTGATGGAATCGTGGTGCAGTAACGGGATCCAAAATTCCTGGGGTAACCCTGTTGAGGTGGGGCGGGGATGGGGAAGGAGATCTGGGGTGGGGTAGAACTTCCAACTGACCCCCATCCCGAATCCTGGGGTATTTGCATATAGTGGGCAGGAACTTGCACCGTTTGCAGCACTGATAAGGAATTCGGTTCAGCTGGTAGAGAGATGGAGGGAATGGTATTTAGCAGTCACTGCATAAATGGGCCAGCACTGTTAGCCCTAAAAGATTTGCATCTTAAAAATTGTGCTGTTTTTTGTGGAGGTTGGTTTCCTGAAAACAATCAATTGCTTATAGATGCGCTCACCCCCAAATCCACTGAATATTTTGCTGGGTGCATAAAGCTGCAGGCACTAGATGGAATAATCCTGCTGCAGAAACTCTAGAGGAGTATAAGAAGTGCAGGGGTGCAATTAGAAAAGATATCAAGAAAGCAAAGAGAGAGCATGAAAGAATGTTGGCAAGTAGAATGAGGGAAAACCCATAGATGTTTTATAAATACATTAAGAGCAAGAGGATAACTAGAGAAAGAGTGAGGCCTATTAGAGACCATAAAGGAAATCTGTGTGTGGAGGCGGAAGATATGGGTAGGATTCTTAATGAATACTTTGCATCTGTTTTCACAAAAGAGAGGGGTGATGCAGACTTTGCAATGAGAGAGGAGGAGTGTGAAATATTAGATGAGATAAACATAGTGAGAGAGGAAGTATTAAGGGGCTTTGAAAGTGGATAGATTCCCAGGCCCAAATGAAATGTATCCCAGGCTGTTAAGAGAAACAAAAAAGGAACTAGCAGAGGTTCTGACCATCATTTTCCAATGCTCTCTGGCTACAGTGTGGTACCAGAGGACTGGAGGACTGCCAATGTTGCTCCTTTGTTTAAAAAAGGAGAAAGGGACAGACCGAGTAATTATATGCCAGTCAGTCTAACCTGTGTGGTGGGAAAATTATTCGAAAAATCCTGAGGGACAGGATAAATCTTCATTTGGAAAGACATGGATTAATCAAGGATAGTCAGCATGGATTTGTGAAGGGAAAGTCATGTCTGACTAACTTGTTTGAATTTTTCAAGGAGATAACCAGGGGGATCGATGAGGGCAGTGTATATGATGTAGTATATATGGATTTTAGCAAAGCTTTTGATAAGGTCCCACATGGCAGACTGGTCATGAAAATAAAAGCCTATGGAATCAAGGGCAAAGTGGCAAGTTGGATCCAAAATTGGCTCGGAGGCAGGAAGCAAAGGGTAATGGTTGATGGGTGTTTTTGTGACTGGAAGGCTGTATCCAGTGGGGCTCCTCAGGGCTCAGTGCTGGGTCCCTTGCTTTTTGTGGTATATACCAATGGCTTGGACTTAAATGTTGGGGGTATGATTAAGAAGTTTGCAGATGACACTAAAATAGGCTGTGTGGTTGATAATGAAGAAGAAAGCTGCGGACTGAAGGAAGATGTCAATGTACTGGTCAGGTGAGTAGAACAGTGGCAAATGGAATTCAATCTGGATAAGTATGAGGTAATGCATTTCGGGAGGTCTAACAAGGCAAGGGAATACATATTAAATGGTACGGTACTGAAAAGTGTAGAGTAACAAAGGGACCTTGGAGTGCAGGTCCACAGGTCCTTAAAGGTAGCAGGCCAGGTAGGTAAGATGGTTAAGAAGGCATATGGAATACATGCCTTTATTAGTCGAGGCATGGAATACAAGAGCAAGGACATTATGCTTGAACTGTATAAAACACTGGTTAGGGCACAGCTGGAGTACTGTGTGCAGTTCTGATCACCACATTACAGGAAAGATGTGATTGCACTGGAAAAGGTACAGAGGAGATTTACAAGAATGTTGCCTGGACTGGAGAATTTTGGCTATGAGGAAAAATTGATGATGCTGGATCTGTTTTCTTTGGAACAGAGGAGGCTAAGGGGAGACCTGATTGAGGTGTATAAAATTATAAAGGGCCTGGACAGAGTGGATAGGAAGGATCTTTTTCCCTTGGCAGAGGGGTCAACAAGCAGGGAACATAGATTTCAAGTAATTGGGGGGAGATTTAGAGGAGATATGACTTCACCCAGATGGTGGTGGGGGGTCTGGAACTCACTGCCTGAAAGGGTGGTAGAGGCAGGAACCCTCAACACATTTAAAAGATACTTGGATGTGCACTTAAAGTGCCGTAACCTGCAGGGCTACAGACCAAGAGCTGGAAAGTGGGATTAGGCTGGATAGCTCTTGGTCAGCCGGCGCAGACATGATGGGCCGAAATGATCTCCTTCCGTGCTGTAAATTTCTATGATTCTATGATCAGGTCCCACCCCAGATTTCATCCCCACCCACTCTTAAACTGCTCTTTATGCAGTCCTAGAGCAGCAAGGTTTCAGTTCTAGAGTGTATGTACTACTGGCACGAAGATCCAATTCTATTGGAAGTGAGTTTTACTGCAGATAAGGTTTGTTTCTCCTTCGCTATCAGTGAAGGTTGATCGATTCAAGATATTTTTGAGCAATCTCAGATATTTATCTTCATGTTACACCCTGTGATGATTTGAAATAGTGATTGAAAAACATTCTGAAGAAATCTTCATCAACACAAAGGACGGGAACTGCTCAGGAAATGTTTGGATCTAATGACACTTCGGTGTCCGGTAGGATTTTTCTCTGTCAGGTTTTTGACACAAACTATATCTTGCATGGTTATGCTGCTGCTTTTCAATGGAGCAGTGTGTCTCACCAACCATAATTCCAACCAAAGTGTTGTTTGAGAGCCATTTCCCAGAATGCTGTACCATGGAATAATGGGTTATGGGCCTGCACCTGCAGTTTAGTCCACCGTGAGCCCATGATATCATTCATGCCATAAGGACATAAGAACTAGGAGCAGGAGTGAGCCATACAGCCCCTTGGGCCTGCTCCGCCATTCAATAAGATCACGGCTGATCTTCTAGCTCCACTCGTTTCCCACCCTATCAAGATTGTGGCCAATTGTCAAGTGAAGGCCGAGCACTTCCCTCAGGAAGAGGAAAACACCATAGGTCCAATAATTCAATTTAAACCATTTTATATTAATGGTGCCCTTTCACTTGCTAAATAGAAGCTGGTATAACTCTGCCTCCTAATATAATTGTCTTGATTTCTTAAGTGGATAAGAGTTAAAGGAAAGCAGACAGCGCACAACTTAAAGTAGTTATTAGCCCTGCTGTGGTTATTAGTATTGGATTTTGTTTTGCAAAGTAGAACTGGTAACTTAGCATCACCAGGCTAATTCTTATTCAAGAATGCCGAGGGCATTGACTTTAAAGAAAAAACTTCTTTCCATAAAATTTATTATTTTGGGTGACTGAGTTATAAATACAGTATGAGAGGTTGCTAAATATAACTATAACATTTATCACACAATGCAAACTGTTCGAAAAAATCGAACAAGTTCTGTTTTACTGAGACATTTGGTGACTAAATTAGTGCTCACCTTTTTAAATTAATGCCCATGGGTGATCTATGTGTTGGTTAGTCTTCAGAAGAAAATAGAATTGATTACATGTATTCGAAATGTGTCATCGGGTGGCTTTTCGACACTTCTTGTGTGGGCTTGGTGTTTTTCGTTATTTCTCAATCACTGGATCATTTGTCAATACTTTGTTTTCTCTTTTTTCTATTTCCCCATCTTTCTTGTCTTCTTTCCTGAAGGCACAGCATAGACTCTCGTTAAGGTACAATTCTCTGGTTCCTGACACATTATCCAAGTAGCTAAGCTTCTATCCAAAGCAGCGAACGTCAGTGGGCTATTTGACTGTAGAGAGCATCGCAGCTGAGTCTGCTTGGATCCTTACCGAACATTCAAACAAATGCACTATCCAGCAGCAGTCACTGCATAGTGGTCAGGAGCAGGAATACTGGCTGATTTCACCCCCCCGGCCCCACCTGTTCTCCAGCCCTGGGGGCTTGTGACTGCTACCACACTGAGTGTTGCCCTAGCTAAGATCAGCTAATTCAGAAGAGTCAAAGGGCTGGATTTTCGGCTTTTATGTTTTCGGGGCGAAAACTGAGGCGGGGCGGGAAAGTTACCTGCCGGGAATAGTTTGCGCTTTAGTCTGCAAGTTTGGGCATCTGGCGTCAAGGGACGCAGTGCTAAGGGAGGCGTTGTACACCCCTCGTAGAGCAAGGAAGGGAAACTCCCGAGCTAAAGAGCTGGGCTGTGTGCGCTCCGAGAGAGGCCTGGGAGGGTGGAAAAAAAACCTAAAAAAACGTAGCGAAACATTCCTAAAACATTGCCCACACCACCGCAACACAAATCGCATAAAAATTAAATACAAAAAACACTCGCACTTACTTTTGGGGAACTTTACCTTCCTCACCGCTGCTGTCATGGCTGGACCACTCTGATTTCCCAGGTGGTCATTGCAGGTGTACTTCTGGGTGGACGGATCGGGCAAGAGTCAAAACTTGTGCTGGTGTCGCAACCAGGGGCATTGCACATCGGGTGCAGCTCTTCCCAGTGGTCCTGCTGGGTGCCGCCACAAAACCCAACCGGAGGATTGCGACGGGGCGCAGGAGAGCTCACCGCCGCCTTTCACGTCACTCCGGGCCGAAACCCGGAGCGCAAAGGACCAGAAATTCCAGCCCCAAGGGTTGCACCTTGGATCTTCTTGAGGTTCTGGGCAGTAATTTGACCTAGCAAGTTATCTGTGGAATTGGCATTTCATTGCAACTTTCGTGGCCCTTTAACGATCTGAGGGTAGGTCGCAGTAGACTTGGTAAAAACTGAGTGGAACATGCTCGATACATGCTCCGAGTTTGGCAACAGGTTTGCGGGATTTAAATGAGGCCCAGTAGTGAAAATAGCCCAGGCTGGGGGCAGTGGTGGGGGGCGGGGGGGGGGGGGGGGGGGGGCGAGGAAGGACGGTTAATGTTCACTCTACCACCGCAAAACCCAATGCCAGTTAAAATGCCCCCATGATGTTTGTAGTCAGTGTTTACAAACTAACAGGAACTGTGCGACGTGGACAACCCAGCTTCTTGTAAACAATTAAACCAAATGTAGCTACACAGTAAGGAAGCATTATGGTCTAATTTCCAGCAATATTGCTACCACCTCCTGACTGCTGTACTTGTGTTCGGCCCTATGTTATTTTGTGATTATATCTTCCTCTGGGAGCAGAATTTTGCCCACACTTGACTTGCTTTTGAATAATTTGCTGCACTATGCAAAGATGAAAATGTAATGCAGCGTGAGCCTGTTGTGAGGCAATGAGATGAGTTCAGGATGCTAAGAGCCCGGTGAGTGCTGAGCTCTGCATCAAACCACATTGGGGATTGAATGCAAGAGATCAGTTCAAGGATTGTAAAGAATACATGTGGAAAAGGGACTTTTAGCTTTTCCCCGCTGGCTGGGAATGGAGTGAGCTTGCAGTTAAATGGAGCGGCTCTATTTCCTGCTCAGTTCCTGCCCATCTCCGATTTCTATTGGTATTGGCAGCTGATGAGGTGCCCACCAAACCCAGGCAGGAGCCTTGTGCCTAAATTGGAAATTGGGGGGGGTCCCGTGACATCAATAAGACGACGCCAGCCTTTTAACTGGGGACTGAGTGGGGAGAAGCGAGCCTGGAGTTGCTCTGAAGGGACCCTTAAGGTAAGTGTAAAACACTCCTTTGTGGGATCACGAGAGACAGGTATGCTCTTCTGGGTCCACAAGGAACATTGCAGCTTCCTCTGTCCCGGATTTCCCCTCCCACTTCCCTCCCGCAAGACCATTCCGAAATACCCTCTCCGTCACTTAAATGGAAACCATCAAACAGCCGAGGACAATCTTCGCCTGCCCGATTTGGCTGCTCTGAACCCTCTTCACGCCTGTGCTAGGCGGGAAGTCGAGCGGTGACATTTAAACAAGTTAAAATTGCCGTGGCCTCCTTCTGCCTCTGCCGGGCGAGAAATCAACCCGCCTGAAATCCACACTGAATTAAAATCCACCCTATGATATCCGCTGCCTTCTATTTTGAGAGCCAGTCAAAGAGAGTAACTGTGTTCAAAAGCATCGGGTGGTCAACTCACTGCCTGATCCCTCTGGTGGGAGCCCCGGTCCATTCATATGGCGGTGCCTCATTAGCATGCTGCAGGCCAGCTGCATGTCCCGAACTGGAGTCCCGCTGCAGCTCACTGGCCCCGGGCCGATGCAATCTTCGAGCAACTCGGAGGCCAACCTGCCAGATTGGCAGATCTGTGGGGACGTTCATGATGACAGTGGTGAAGCTCGGGCGACAGTAGCCCAAATTATTCTTGTGGGGGTCCCAGAGCACCTGCTCCTCCTGGCTTCACAAAAATAATTTTAGACTTGCCTTTCTCTTCCTCTTGACCAACAGGTTTTACTGAATGGAGCGTCTGTGGTACACGTCCATCCAGTGGACCCTCTAAATTGTATTGGGGTCCTGCATAGGTCGCAGGCCCCTGATGTGCATAGATTAATGTTGCTCCCGCTTGATTCAGGTGGACGCTTGGGCCACCTGACTGAAGCTGCCAGTCAAACTGATGGTGGAACAGGATGGTAAGTCAACCAACCACCTTGATTTTAACTCCTCTGCTGCCCCGTTTCCACCAGGTGGAGCGAGTTAAAGTCACTCCTGTATTTTCTCCCATTTTCTCTCTGCAGTATTTCTAGAACATTTACAATGCCCACAAGAAAGAAAACATGTAGGTCATGTGCTCCCCAGCTTAGGCCAGTGGAACTTCATAGCTAGCATGACTCACCAACAGTTTTCCCACCTGCCCGCAAGGAAGTGCCTGGCCTTCATTCTGTAGTCCCCACATTACAACACGTGGACCCGTGCACTGTATATTTCAGGGAATCATATAGCACGGAAGGTGGCCATTCAGCCCATCGTCTCTGTGCCAACTCTTTAAAAGAACATCAGCCGTGGCTCTGTTGGTAGCACACTCGTCTCTTAAGTCAGAAGGTTGTGGGTTCAAGTCCCACTCCAGGGACTTGAGCATAAAAAATCTAGGCTAACACTCCAGGGCAGTGCTGAAGGAGCACTGCATTGTCGGAGGTGCCGTCTTTTGGATGAGACGTTAAACCGAGGCCCCATCTGCTCTCTCAAGTGGACGAAAAAGAACCCATGGCACTTTTTCGAAGAAGAGCAGAATAGTTATCCCCGATGTCCTGGCCAATATTTATTCCTCAATCAACATAACAAAAACAGTTAATCTGGTCATTATCACATTGCTTTTTGTGTGAGTTGCTGTGCTATAGCTGACAGATCCCCTGGGAGGACAGACGCATCCTCGACCAGGCTAACATCCCCAGCATTAAAGCACTGACCACACTTGATCAGCTCCGCTGGGCAGGCCACATAGTTCACATGCCAGACACGAGACTCCCAAAGCAAGCGCTGTACTTGGAACTCCTTCATGGCAAACGAGCCAAAGGTGGGCAGAGGAAACATTACAAGGACACCCTCAAAGCCTCCCTGATAAAGTGCAACATCCCCACTGACATCTGGGAGTCCCTGGCCAAAGACCGCCCTAAGTGGAGGAAGTGCATCCTGGAGGGTGCTGAGCACCTCGAGTCTAACGCTGAGAGCATGCAGAAATCAAGCACAAGCAGCGGAAAGAGCATGCGGCAAACCAGTTCCACCCACCCCTTCCCTCAATGACTGTCTGTCCGACCTGTGACAGAGACTGTGGCTCTCGTATTGGACTGTACAGCCACCTAAGGATTCATTTTAAGAGTGGAAGCAAGTCTTCCTCGATTCCGAGGGACTGCCTATGATGCTATATAAATGCAAGTCTGTCTTTTTTTTTCTATCCAATTAGTCCCACTAGCCTGCTTTTTTCCCATCGCCCTGCAAATTTCTCCTTTTCAAGTATTTATCCAATTCCCTTTTGAACGCCACTATTGAATCTGCCTCCACCACCCTTTCAGGAAGTGCACTCCAGATCATCACAACTTGCTGCTCAAAACAATTCCTCTCATTCCAACCCGCTCCCCCCGCCCCCGGATTTTTTGCCAATTATCTTTAAATTATCTGTTTTTTTTCTATTTAAATAAAATTAATTACAGAAAAATCATTTTTAGAAAAAGGTATTTGGAAAACAATTTTAATGCAGGATTACATGATATTTATGCCATATGGAGCTGATTATGTGAGTTTAATTTGATGATGATGATGTTGATGTTGTCACAAGAGACTGAATAATTGATGTCTATTTTGAAACTGTTTAACTTACAAGCCCAGCTTTCAGGTAAGTATGTCATGTTGTGCATCACTTTATTCGGCATGATCTGTAAATCGAATAATTCACAATGCACATTTGGTTCAACATTATACAATGTATTATAATGCTGTTAACATTAAAAGAGCAATTATTAAGATGCACTTAATTTAAAATAAACAAACAGTCATTACACCCCATTAGCTACAGTGTTGGAGTGGTAGGCCTGTACACTTCGAATCCCAGTAAAAACAACCATTTACACTGGACTTACAGTTCAGATTTTTGTCACTGGGATTGTGTCACTTTGTGCACCACTAATGCACCTCCAGGCTGGCCAACGACTCAGCAACAGCCTTTATGAATGCATCTGGGAGTTGCACTATAGTGGTCGATAATATTCTGGTCACCACATTACATAAGAACATAAGATCATAAGAATTAGGAACAGGAATAGGCCATCTAGCCCCTCGAGCCTGCTTCGCCATTCAACAAGATCATGGCTGATCTGGCCGTGGACTCAGCTCCACTTACCCGCCCACTCCCCAGAACCCTTAATTCTCTTATTGGTTAAAAATCTATCTATCTGTGATTTGAATACATTCAATGAGCTAGCCTCAACTTCTTCCTTGGGCAGAGAATTCCACAGATTCACAACCCTCTGGGAGAAGAAATTCCTTCTCAACTCGATTTTAAATTGGCTCCCCCGTATTTTGAGGCTGTGCCCCCTAGTTCTAGTCTCCCCGACCAGTGGAAACAACCTCGCTGCCTCCATCTTGTCTATCACTTTCATTATTTTAAATGTTTCTATAAGATCACCCCTCATCCTTCTGAACTCTAACGAGTAAAGACCCAGTCTACTCAATCTATCATCATAAGGTAACCCCCTCATCTCCTGAATCAGCCTAGTGAATCATCTCTGTACCCCCTCTAAAGCTAGTATATCCTTCCTTAAGTAAGGTGACCAAAACTGCACGCAGTACTCCAGGTGCAGCCTCACCAATACCCTGTACAGTTGCAGCAGGACCTCCCTGCTTTTGTACTCCATCCCTCTCGCAATGAAGGCCAACATTCCATTCGCCTTCCTGATTACCTGCTGCACCTGCAAACTAACTTTTTGGGATTCATGCACAAGGACTCCCAGGTCCCTCTGCACCGCAGCAAGTTGTAATTTCTCCCCATTCAAATAATATTTCCCTTTACTGTTTTTTTTTCCAAGGTGGATAACCTCACATTTTCCGACATTGTATTCCATCTGCCAAATCTTAGCCCATTCGCTTAACCTATCTAAATCTCTTTGCAGCCTCTCTATGTCCTCTACACAACCCGCTTTTCCACTAATCTTTGTGTCATCTGCAAATTTTGTTACACTATCTGTCCCCTCTTCCAGGTCATCTATGTATATTGTAAACAGTTGTGGTCCCAGCACCAATCCCTGTGGCACACCACTAACCACCGATTTCCAACCCAAAAAGGACCCATTTATCCCGACTCTCTGTTTTCTGTTAGCCAGCCAATTGTCTATCCATGCTAATACATTTCCTCTGACTCCGCGTACCTTTATCTTCTGCAGTAACCTTTTGTGTGGCACCTTATCGAATGCCTTTTGGAAATCTAAATACACCACATCCATCGGTACACCTCTATCCACCATGCTCGTTATATCCTCAAAAAATTACAGGAAAGATGTGTTTGCACTAGAGAGAGCACAGAGGAGATTTACGAGGATGTTGCCTGGACTGGAGAATTTTAGTTATGAGGAAAGATTGGATTGGCTGGAATAGTTTTCTTTGGAACAGAGGAGGCTGAGGGGAGACCTCATTGAGGTGTATAAAATTATGCGGGGCCTAGATAAGAATGGATAGGAAGGACCGATTCCCTTAACAGAGGGGTCAACAACCAAGGGCCTTAGATTTCAAGTAATTGGTAGAAGGTTTCGAGGGGAAATTTCTTCCCAAGAGTGTAGTGGGGGGTTCAGAACTAACTGCTTGAAAGGGTGGTAGAGGCAGAAACCCTCACCACATTTAAAAAATACTTGGATGTGCACTTAAAGTGCTGTAACCTACAGGACTATGGACCAAGAGCTGGAAAGTGGGATTCAACAGGATAGCTCTTTGTTGGCTGCGTAGACACGATGGGCCAAAATGGCCTCCTTCCGTGCTGCAACTGTTTATGATTCTATGTATGATGCTAATGTATAGACGCAGGTTAGCAGTTGTGAGACGAGAGCTGCTAATTACTGCACTGGGAGAAAATCAAAATAGGAGGCAAAAGTTATCTTCGTGTAATAATTTTTTTAATGAATATCATTTTCATCATGATAAAAGTCAGAAACCTGCAATTTTCAGATGTTTTTGGCAGCCTGTCCACCAGCCGAAGAGTTGAATCATGAAGGTGCAACTTTCAGGAATGTGCAAAGGGGTTGTCACAGCGAGGCAGGTGGAGCTGTGCCACAGAGCGGGTAGGTGAGAGTTTGCACCAGGGAGTCCAAGCAAGAGAGTTTGCAATTGAGCTGTACCATCAGAGGAAGGATGCTGAGCCGAATCTCAACATTGAGCAGCAATGTGATGCTTCACCAAAGCGTGAATGAAGTGATACCCTCAGCAGCAAAAGCCTTTCTATATTTTCAATAATGGCGTAAAACCTGTATGTCCCACTTTAACAAAACTCGTGGAGGACAATCTTTTCTCCGTTTGGGGAACAGATTAATGACTTGCGCTAATTGGATCAAATTGAACTGTGAAAATGAGTTGATTAGAAAGTAGACTTTCTCTTACAACTCAGAAGCCATCTATCTCCTATCTATGCAGCGCTGAGAATATAATTTTTATGCTACTGGGGAAAGCCGATTAATGATTTATGTTAATGAGACCTAACTTACACAGACAAATTCTGTATAAGTGTCAGTTATTGAAAGCAAAATATGCAGGAATCATGCTAATTACACCGATCCGTTTCTTTCCCCGGCAACAGAAGGGCAGCAACAGCAGCTCCAGATTCATCAATGGTCTCCATTAAAATTGTTTAAAAACACCAAAGTAAGTCCAGTCAGAGGGTGCATCAAAATATCTGCTGTGTTGGTTCAGTTTATTCCCAGCCCCCGCAGTGTTTCAATTGTTTAACATGTCTATTAAGAATTTTTTTTAAATTATTGCTGCAAGCTGAATTTCTCCAGAGCAAAGTTGGTGGTGGTGAGTAGTAGCATTGAAGCTTAGACTTCATGGCCTAGAAATTTGAGCGCGCAGGAGGCCCTGGGACAGTCACCATACCTGAATGGCTCGGCACGAAGTGCACATAATATTTGGCCTCAATATCATCTGGTGAGCTGCCTGAGAATGACCATTAGGTGTCTGCAGCTTGCCAGAGAAGTGGACTGAAGAACAGGCCACTGCACTGCTAGCAGCAGCTCTGCGCTCAGTCCTTGAAGGGAACCGGGAAGGGGGGTCGACCGCTTGAGAGGGCAATCGGCAAGGTGGAGTATGGGTGATCAAGAGGGAAGGAATGAGGTGATTGAGAGGGAGGGGAGGGGCGATGGGGAGGGAGGGTAGGGAAATGGGGAGGGAGGGTTGGGGTGATGGGGAGGGAGGGTAGGGGGGCCGGGAGGGAGGGTGGGGGACACACGAGGGTGGGAAGGTGGGACAGGGAGGGGGGGGATGGGGAGGGGGGGGTGGAGAGACGGGGTAGGAGGGGCAATGGGGAAGGAGGTGAGGGGGATGGGGAGGGTGAGGAGGGGCAATGGGGAGGGCGGGTCGAGGAAGTCAGGGAGGTTAAAGCCTGGATTGAGGAAGATATAGGCTGGGATGGTGAGGGGGGCCTAGGTTGCGATCGGGAGGGAAAGCCCAGTAACAGTCCGCATGTTTTGTCCTGTTTCTCCCGGCTCCACAATCAGAAAAGTATATTTTCAACACTTACCTTGTTGGTTGCGCTCTGCACAGTTCCCTGTAAGGACCTTGGATGTATTAAATGGTAATGTGGCAGCAGAATATTCAATGCTTGCAATCTCATGAGATGATAATGATGTTCATCCCCCATACACAATTCAATATATTTGCTCGAAGAAATAAGACTCATATCTTTGAGACATAAAACACTTAACAGAAACATTCTGGCAAATTGCAGTAAGCGCAGAAGTAAATTGAAAAAAAGTATTGTCATTAAACACCACAGATAATCTCGCAAATATGTTGAATCCATCCTTTTAATGGAGATGGCTTCTGAAGTATAAATGCTTTTAGATAGGTCACTCAAGGCATTTCCTGTGCCCGTCTTGTGACATGTGGGCCCGAGAATTGCGGTCGGAGGCTTCCTGCGGGCGGATGCCTCTGATGGAAATTTTTTTAATGAAAATACCTGGTGGTCCCGGAGGAACATCAGATTGCACTCCAAGGCCTAGTTGCGCAGTCCAGGGTACGGGAACATGTCTTCCAGGAGCGTATCCTGGGGTCACATGGGCCTGGACCACCAATCACAATGTAATATTCTTATTCATAGTAATGGGAGCTCCGAGCTGCCACTACTATCAATGAGAATACCCCTAGAATCAAATAAAACATCTACATAACTTAAAAATAAACATTTACTTTTAAAAAAATTAATAGATATTGTGTTTAAATGTTTTAGAGAAAAATTTATATTTTTAAAATTTGTTTTAATAGTGTTAAAAATAAACTTACCTTCATCGACAGGGTTTTTAATATAAAAATAATTATAACATTTAATTATTCTATGTTTTAAAACTCTTACGCTGGTAAAAAATAGGCTATACACCTGCTTTTGACAGGCGTAAGAGTTTGAAGGACATTCACTGGGCAAGAGTTGGGCAAATAGACCAAATCTCCGCCCGCAACTGTCCTTCTCCTGAGGATCAGTTGGAACTGTCGAGAGAAATTTTGACCGATCGCAAAAGACGGTTCTCGGTGCATGCGCACTGCGCACCATGAGGCGGCGTTTGCAAGGCCTCTTCCGGTGTGTGCGCACATCATACACACCCAGAAAGGCCGCACTGTTCAGGCCAATATTTCTGCTAAGTTCATAAAATCTGAAAGACAGAAACCGCTCCCTCTGCACGGATTGCGCTCATTCTCATTAGCTGATAAACGTTTGCAGTAGTTTCTTGTCAGTTGTCCAAATTGTCCATTCAACCAGTCGACATGATCGACACTTCATCATTAGCCTAAACATCCACCCCCTCCACCACTGGCATACCATAGTTGCTGCAGGGCAAGGCTTCTTTGGCATCTCCTCTTAAACTCACGACCTCCCCATCTAAAAGGAGAAGGGCACCAGATACATGGCCCCGAACTTGGTGGAAGCTAAGTTCCGCCCAAAGGACCACTGAGATCCTGACGGTACTTTGGGTGTAACTTTCATGAAAAAGTCCTTAAATGACCGCCCGGCGGCAGAAAAAGGACTTACGCTATGAATCTGGGCGGCAGCGGGCGTGAGATCCCAATCTCAGTGGCAAATGCAATCCTTGGCAAAGTACTGCCGAGGATTGAGTCGGGCCCAGGAAGGGGGGAACAGATAAAAATAAAAATTTCCAAAAAGTAAAAAAAACTCTGGAAAACCTTCACGTGAATCGCTGGAAAAAAAGTAAAGAAAAGGAGTGGACTAACCTTTTTTTGAGGTCTTCATACTTACCTGCCTCCACCCAGCAGTCCTTCCCCCTGCTGCAGCAGACTCCCGCCCGGACCAAATTGGCAGCTTGGCGGGCGGGAGGACACTTGCATGTGTTGCACGCCAGCAGATGTCAGTGGGCAGTCCCCAGCAGTCTTCTCTTCCCGCCAGAGTGGAGACCATCCAGAAAACTCGGCGGCAGCAGGCAGTGAGTCCACCAAGTTTGGCCTCACCATCACTTCCAAGTTCCCCTCCAAGTCACACACCATCCTGACTTGGGCATATATTGCTGGGTTCAATTCCTGGAACTCCCTACTTCATAGCATTGTGGGAACACCTTCATGTAACGTCTGTAAGCTTGTAATGTTTGTAGCTCCACACTATGGATGTGAACGTATTGCGTACTGCAATTGCACAGTTAATAATTAAACAGAACCAGGCAGATTTCCGGAGGCTTCCGAGAGACCTGCCTGCCATGTTAGGAGTGTGTGTGCGTGAGCTCTGTGAAGATATCACATTTGGCGATTGAGATGGAATTTTTTTCAGATGATTTAAAGCTTAAATTTTGTTGGTGAAGGATTCAGCCAGCCGACAGAGAGACTTCGAAAGTTTCTGTCTTTGGAAAAAGCTACAAAATCCAAAGTAAAATACAGCACACGGTGTGAACAGCTAGAGATTAAAATGGCAGGTGTAATCGGACATTTTATGGGAATATAAACATGACCGGGAACATTTTAAAGTGTATGTGGATCGGCTAGAAATGTATTTCACAGCAAATAACATAATTGAAGTTCCAGACAATGCAGTCCGAAACCGGGCTGAGTTGGAACGTAAGAAAGCAATCTTCTTATCGGAGGCAGGTCCGGCATTATATGAAACCCTTGTAAATCTGCTTGTGCCTGACGAGCCAAAGGACACAACGCTTAAAGATATTTTAACAAAGCTGGAGCAGCACTATAACCCCAAACCGTTAGAAATTGCTGAAAGCTATAATTTCGGGATTCGGAATCAAAAGGCTGATGAAAGTATCAGTGATTACATCATAGCATTAAAAAAGCTAGCGATGCACTGCAACTTTGGAAACTTCCAAAACCGAGCATTACAGGATCGTTTGGTTTGTGGGATGAAAAATGATGCAATCGGAAGGAAGTTATTGACGACAGATGACTTGACTTTTGAGATTGCTTGTCAGACAGCGAGGTCGATGGGCATGGCCGAACCATATTCCCGAGAATTAAATAATAATTACAGTCGTCAGCCAACTGAGGTAAATCACCTGCAGGTTCAAAGTAAAAGACGGTGGGGGCCCAAAGTCTCAGAAACTGGAAATTCTAACAGAGCGTCGAAGTTGTGCTATAGGTGCCTGGGACAACACATAGCTCAAAGTTGTCCATACGTGAAGGCAGAGTGCTTCTTCTGCAGTAAGACTGGGCATCTTGCGAAGGCTCGCTGATTGAAGGGTAAATCAGTTTTTAAAGCTCTGAGTCCAGCATTCAAAGCTATGAGTAGAAATCCCAAGAGACGACATAGCATGGAAGAACAACAACAGGATGAGGAGATGTTAGAGTTACACATCATCAGGAGCACGAGGTTAACGGACAGCGATTCAGAAAGCATCAAAATCCACACACATGTTGCGGGATTCAAGATACCAATCGAAATTGACATGGGTGCATCTGTGAGTGTAGTACTGGAGTCACTATACCGCGAGAAATTGCGTGATTTCCAACTGGAGAAATCCAAGATAGAGCTGCAAGGCTACTCGGGAGAGAAAATTCCTGTGGTAGGTCGTATCACCGTACCGGTGAAATATAAAGATCAATTTCAGAACTTGCCTCTAATAGTAGTGAAAGGAGACAAGTCTGCCTTACTTGGAAGAAACTGGTTGAGCACACTGAAGCTGGATTGGAGTAAGATTTTCTGTGTGTAAGCGAGATTTTCATCAATGGATGAGGTTATCAAGGAGTATCCGAAGGTGTTCTGCGAAACGGGCAGTCCGATCCAAGGCTTCAAGGCGAGTGTCAGGGTACAGAAGGACGCTAGATTAGTTTACTACAAGCCACGTTCCGTACCATATGCACTCAAAGAAAAAGTTGAGCAAGAACTCAAAAGACTAGGGACTGAGAACATTATTTGTAAGATAGATCGATGTAATTGGGCTGCACCCATTGTTGTTGTACCTAAGTCCGATGGTAACGAAAGATTGTGTGGTGATTATAAAGTAACTGTAAACAAGGTTCCAGAGGGTAATGTCCCCAATACATTGTCGAATATAGAAGATTTGTTCACAACACTGACAGGTGGTCAGATCTTCTCAAAACTGGATCTTACGAATGCCTACTTACAGCTTGAACTAGATGAGGAGTCCAAGTCATGTTTGACTATAAATACTCATCTAGGCCTATATCAATTTAAAAGGCTACCGTTTGGAGTGTCTTCCACCCAAGGGGTAATGAACCAGATTTTGCAAGGTATTGAAGAGGTAGTATGTTATTTGGATGACATATTAATTTCAGTACCAAATAGGCAAATTCATAATAACACATTGAATGAAGTCCTCAAACGGCTAGAGAAGCACAGAGTACGAGTGTCTGCTCATAAGTGTGAGTTATTTAAAAACTCAGTAGAGTACTTAGGGTACAGAGTGGACAAAGATGGTTCACATCCAACCATGGAAAAATTGGATGCAATTAGAAATGCACCCACTCCCAGGAATTTCACTGAACTTCGTTCATTTGTTCAACTATTATGGGAAGTTCCTACCAAATTTGGCTACAGTATTACATCCACTGAATGAATTTTTGAAAAAAACAAGTGCATTGGAAGTGGTCAAAAGAATGCGATACAGCATTTAAGAAGTGTAAAAGCAAATTGGTAGAGAGCACCATGTTAGTTCCCTATGACATATCTAAGAAGATTAAGCTAGCATGTGATGCCTCTCCGTATGGAGTTGGGGCAGTGATCTCTCATGTATTAAGTAGTGGGGAGGAGAGACCAATTGCTTTTGCTTCACGCACTCTCAGTGCTAGTGAGAGTAATTATGTGCAAATTGAAAGGGAAGCTTTGGCATGAATTTTTGGGGTCAAGAAGTTTTACAAATACTTGTATGGTCGTAAGTTTACCATCGTTACGGACCATACGCCCCTAACAGCAATCCTCCATCCAAAGTCCCCAGTTCCAACATTAGCTGCAGCCCGAATGCAGAGATGGGCTTTGATTTTGTCAGCATATACATATGATATTGAATATAGACAATCAGCTGATCACAGTAATGCTGAGGCAATGTCTAGATTGCCTTCCCCATCACAGGTTACATCCGATAGGGAAGAAGTGTTTTATTTTTCATACATTGATGAACTGCCAGTCACAGCTGAAGAGATTGGTAGAGCAACCAAATGTGACCCAGTGATGTCAAAGGTGTATGATTATATTGCAAATGGATGGCCAAACCAGGTAACAGACAAAGATATTCATCCATTCTTCATTCGTAGGAATGAATTATCAGTCGATAAAGATTGTATCATGTGGGGTGCAAGAGTGGTTATACCAAATAAATTCAGGTCCAAATTATTAGGAGACCTCCATGACCAGCACCTGGGAATGTGCTTGACCAAGAGTTTTGCACGCAGTTATTTATGGTGGCCAGGTCTTGATAAAGATATAGAGTACATCGTGAGTCAGTGTACGACATGTCAATCGGTAAGCAAGCAACCACCACCAGTACCATTACAGCCATGGAAATGGCCTCCCAGGGTGTGGCAAAAGCTACATATTGATTTTGCTGAGTTAGAAGGACAACAATTGTTCATTGTGATTGATAGCCATTCAAAGTGGGTTGAGATGTTTCCAATGTGGAAAATAACAAGAAGTAAAACATTGGACATTTTACGAAAATTATTTTCTTCATTTGGCCTCCCTGAAGAAATTGCTTCGGATAATGGACCACAATTTCGTTCAGAAGAATTTGCACAATTCACGAGCAAAAATGGTGTGAAACATACCAAGGTTCCACCATACCATCCTGCTTCGAATGGTGCAACAGAGCGCACTGTACAAATTGTAAAACATGCCCTCATAAAACAAATGTTAGATCCAAATCCAAGGAAACGACAGTTGTCATTGGATCACAAATTGGCTAAATTTTTGATTACATATCGAAATACTCCTCATACAACAACTGGTAGAACACCAGCAGAGTTGTTTCTCAAACGACAGTCACGAACCAGATTCTCGTTGTTAAAGCCAAATTTGGCACAGTCCGTAGAAGAGACACAATTAAGACAGAAAGAGAATCATGATAGAGGTAGAGTAAAAGAGAGAAGTATGAAATTAAACCAGAAAGTGAGAGTGAAGAACCATCACCATAAATGGTTAAAGTGGCTACCAGGAAGAGTGGTGAAGATATGTGGTCCTCACACATATTTGGTAAAGATGTTTGATAATGGACAGGTTAGGTTTGTTCATATTGATCATATTTTACCTACAGACATGGAAGGAGTTGAAGGTGGGAATGATTCAATTATTTCTGACTCATCAGATAGTTTTGATACACCAGTAGCAAATCCTAAATCGAATGTACTGGAAAGAAATCCAGGAGAGAATCAGAATGAAAGTCTGAGTCCGAGTCAGGAAAACAAAGAGCCTGAAGTTAGAGTGAGTTCAAATGAAAATCAAGGAAATTCCGTGGAGGAAAACATTCCTCAGGATGAGCCTCGAATGAGTTTAGATTCGACACCATGTTTGGAAGGTTCTGTTCGAGAGCGAAGGTATTCTCTTCGAAACAGAAAACAAGTGGTAAAGTTAAATTTGTAAATGTGGAAAAAAAATAAGTTTATATCCTGTGTTATGTATAAACATGAAAGTTATGTATGATGTTTGTTGTAATAACTTCTTCATTCAGGAGGGAGAAGTGTAATGTCTGTAAGCTTGTAATGTTTGTAGCTCCGCACTATGGATGTGGATGTATTTGTACTGCAATTGCACAGTTAATAATTTAACTGAACCAGGCAGATTTCCGGAGGTTTCCAAGAGAGCTGCCTGCCATGTTAGGAGCTGTGTGTGTTGTGCTGTGTGAATATATCACACTTCACTGCATCGATTCAAAAAGGCGGCCCATCAGCACCTGCTCAAGTGCAGTTAGGGATGGGCAATAAAAGCTGACCTTGCCAGTGATGACCACATCACATGAATGAATTTTTATGAAGTTAGGAAAGATGTAAAAGCCTGTCAGTGCTCACTGGAGTAAACTACAACGTGTATCTTTGTTTGAAATAACAGTGTCAGCTAGATATTAAAAATGATTTCTGCCTCTCGCACACTCTGTATCTGTTTCCTTACATATATCTTTGGAAAACTTACACATTTTTTTAATTGGATTTTTGCCAGGTTTGGGCTTCAAACGTTTGCTTTGGTTATTTACTGTTGATGAGCTGACGTTTTATTTGGTTAATGGGTTTCTTTTTATAGCTTACAAATTACTGTTGGCAATACTAGCGGATGATGCTTAACACTCTCAGATGGCATTCATCTGTTATTTTAATGGCAATGTTAAATCATTTATTTTAAATGGGTTAACATCTCTTAAAAAAGCAGAGTATCATGGAAATCTGTTAAATCTTTGTCCACTAATATCAGCCTAATGTTTATCCTTCAGTATCCATCACTTCTGTGAGAACATAGGAACAGGGGCAGGCCATTCAGCCCCTTGAGCCTATTCCACTGTTCTATTCGATCATGGCTGATCTGTACCTCCTCTCCAGTTACCCACCTTTGCTCCATAATCCCTAACAAATATATGTTGATGCATATCATTGCAAATAGGGTGTTGCTCAGATATTTAATCTTCCCTGTATTAAAAAAATATATTTCCATACTCTGATCCTTCCTACCCCTATGGTCGCCTCCCGCCCTTCCCTCTGTATCCAAATTGCAGGTGACTTACTTTTTTGAACTACCAGATTGGAGTGCAACAGAACAGTGGCCTGATTCACTTTTTCTAAATTAATTGTTCTTCCTTTTCTTGCTTTCTTCTGAGGAAGTATCTAGTCCCCATGTCCCATTTGGTCTCTAATACCTTTGACATACTTCAAGAAATTATTTAGTAAGTGAGTTATGGGAATATCAACTGTGTTCTATCACTGGATATCAAAGCAAGTCAGTACATCATGCAGTATCTTTAGCTAACATTAGTAGACAAATGTGCTGTCCTAATCTTATCCAAATAGACACTTTCTTCACTAATTTTCTTTTAATGCTTCCCAGTTCATTTGAAGCAAGTTCAAAGCTTTATTTTTCTCTTTTTATAAAACCATGAAGTAATGTTTATAATTTTGTACATAAGAAAGAATTTGCATTTTTAAGTGTCTTATACCACTCACAAACATCTCAAAACTGAAGTGCAGTTATTGTTGCTATGTCGATGGTGTGGCAGCCATCTTGGACACAGCAAGGTCCCCCAACCCACACTAAGATCAATGACCAGTTCATCTAAATTTAGTAATGCTGATTTGGAAAGTATTTTGGCCAGGATACTGGGAGAATTCCCACAGTGTCTTGCGGTCTTTAAGGTTTACTTAACAGAAGGGCCCTTGATGAAATGTTGTATCTGAGGGATAACATCTTAGATAAGGCAGCACTGCATCAGTATTGCACTTTTGGGTGGAATTTGAACCCACAAACTTTTGACTTAGATGTGATTGCCCTGCCAACTGATACAAATTGATACTTTTGTGTTACGTGGACTGTTGCACTGCTTTGTGCTTCATCGAGTTCTTTGTGGAGGTAAGACATTTTTAAAGCGTAGCATTTTCCAAAATTATTTTTAGTCATTTTTAGTCGGACCTCAGTGAACATAGGATTTAAATTTTTTTTCTTACAAGTCCAGAGGATAATGCATTGAGTGGGAGTTCAAAACCTATTGTCTGAGGTACATCATTATACCACAACTTTCATTTTAAATTAATAATTAATCTATAGACTGCAATATTAGATCTCTGACTGGTAAATGTACAGAGCAATGCACAGCCTGCAGAAAAATGTTATTCTGTCCTCAGTGTGGATCATACTGAGCTCAGCAGCAAAGGTGTCTGTGTATGCATATTTGGAAGGATACACAGACCAATGCACATTGATGCAAAAGTGGGAGTGTAACGTAAGAGTTTGAAAAGCACTACTGTACAGCACCAAACATTGATGAACTATCTGCTTTTGCTGCATTGTAAAATATAGCAAAACTTAGTTAAGAATTAATACGATAAGACAAAATCCCACTTAATTCCGATCTGATTACTGAAGACATTAAAACCGTTCGCAAATGGGGTGACATCTAGTCAGTAGTCTCATGCTGTTTGAGCTTTTCACTCCTTTGGGTAGTGTCGTTCCTCTGGGTTATCAACCCATATTTTAAAAGTGATCTGTTGGAACTCTGGGGAACTTTTTAACCTCAGTATGGAATCTTTGCAAAGGAGTGACACCCCTGCCTGCATTCTCATAATGTACAAATTTAGTCGCCCGCAGATATAACTCTGTGTCCAGATCCAAGCTCACATGTGCAAAGCGGCTTTGTCACCGAGGTCGGTGTGATCCACAATAACTTGTGTCTGCAGGCTATACATTGCACTGTATAAATACTGCTCTGAGACGGGTATCAATAGCATTACAGCTGCCCAATATTACCATCTGCAGATTAAGATAATACGGGGGTGAAATTGCCCTGTACCTCGACTGGGGGCGGTAACCTTCCAGGGCCAGGACTTTTAGCAGCCACGACGCGGAATTGCCCTTACCATCACTAAAAGCGATGCTCCATTCCTTTAGGTCCCAAGGCACTACTGGGGCGCAGTGTTCAGCGCGCTGATGCGCTTCAATGCCCCTCCCTTCAATGAAAGGGGAGGGCCGCTGTGCACTCTGCACGACCTCTGATGGCCTCCGCTGGGCCACCAGGAATGCGTGCGACCAGGCCAACAGCCCAGCATCCTAGATGGAGTGCCGGGCTGCACGATGGCAGCCTGGACCACGCGAGGGCCACCATCATCGAGCCAACCTGAGAGTCGGTCAACTAAAAAAGATTGTGGCCTGGGGTGCTGGCGCCCTCCCCTTTAATCATTGCCCCGAGAGCGGATGTCGGCCAGCCTCGTGACCTGCGAGGGGTGGTGAGGGATCGCCGCGCATGGTGATGACATCATCGGCGGTTGCACGGCGGCTCGGCGCGCTAACTGCAGGGCGCAGCACTGCCATGGCAGCGCCTCCGCAAACTCCCGGGCAATTTCCAGGGGAGCGGTAGTGCCACCCCTTCCCTGGGCAAAAACTGTCTTGCGCTAACCGGAGGCGTTAACGGGATTATAAAAAGGGTCAATTTTGCCCCCTACATGTGTAAACTGTGCGATTACCAAGAGTTTTTGGGTTAGATCACCTCTTCTTGACTATCGTGTCTGATTTTCATGTCATGAATTCTGATGGTGCAGGTAGGATGAGGTTGCTCGAGGACTAAGCAGAATTGTACCTTCTTATAACTAACCTTAAGTAGGCTCTGCTATATCTTATAGTGCAACAAAAACAGCTGGTTCATTTGTTTGGTACTGTACAGCAGTGATTTTCAAACTTTTATATGAATGGGATTCCCTGCAAATACTGTCAAGACTCCTGGGCATCTCCTCCAAGTATGTTAGCATACTCGCAGATACTTACTGCTCTAAGTGATGAAAGGTAGTGTCGGCTATCCAATGGGAATCTGTGCTATCATTGCAGAAAGTATTCTTTTGTTAGTGCACAGCAACAGAATAAACATGTTTGTTATTCAACAAATACAGAAATTGAATGTCAAATGGACAGAAACCTAATGAGCTTGCATAACAGTTAAGAACTCCTCGCACAACCCTCGGGTCCAGGGACCCCCATTTGAAAACTTGTGCTTAGGGCACAATACACACCAGGTAAAAGGAAACATTTCACTCACATCCGCTACTGTATAATTTGCATATGTAAGTGGAGTGAGTTGTATTCTCACAATAGAAGAAATCGGCGCTTGGAACGCCGCCCAAAGACTGCAGCCCGAGGTTCACTGAAAGCTGGACTTCGGGCCTCATCTGCCTAAAACCGGCGAGCTGCAGACACCAATCGGGGCCTCTGGGAATCCAGCTCTGATGCTGAGCTGCCGCGCAGGTAGCTCCTGGAAGCGGGGAGCCAAACCAGAAGCAGGTGAGCCCAGGCCGGCCGCACATGCAATACAGAAGTCAGGAAGAGCACTCCTGCTCCTTCTGGCTCCGCATAAACGGAAGTTTAAAAAGAAAATATTTAACCTTTTCGTCAGCAGCCTCCAGCGATCCCTTTGTACTGCATTTGAGTGTCCGCCAGTGGGTAGCACACTCGCCTCTGAGTCAGAAGGTTGTGGGTTCAAGTCCCACTCCAAGACTTGAGCTTAAAATTCTAGGCTGACACTCCAGTGCAGTGCTGAAGGAGCGCTGCACTGTTGGAGATGCCGTCTTTCGGATGAGACATTAACCTGCACGCTCAGCTGTACGTGAAAGATCCCATGACACTATTTCGAAGAAGAGCAGGTGTATTTTCCCTGGTGTCCTGGCCAAGATTTATCCCTCAACCAACATCACTAAAACAGATTATCTGGGCATTATTGCATTGCTCTTTGTGGGAGCTTGCTGTGCACAGATTGGCTGCCGCGTTTCCTACATTGCAACAGTGACTACACTTCAAAAAGTACTTCATTGGTTGTAAAGCACTTTGGGATGTCCGGTGGTCATGAAAGGTGCTTTATAAATGCAAGTCTTTTTTTTTTTCTTTGCCTCTTTAAGGATTGTTGGTTGGGCTGCAGTTGATCCTGCTGTAAAACAGGTGTTGGGACCCTGATTAAGCATGTTCAAGGGACCTAACGTTTGTTTTAGGCAGACGCGCTGGACATGTGGAAGTCACCAGCTGCGCCGCACTTCCGAGGGAGATCGGATGCATGAGATTGTGCCTAAAATTGGTTCCCCCCCAACGCTAAATCTTCGCCAAAAAACAGGTGCCACGGCAACCAATTTCTCCCCCATTAAGTTTGAGAGCAGGATAAGTCGTGTTGTGTGACGGGCGTTCTCAATGTATCAAGCATCTTGGATAAATATCGTCACTATCACTATCTCATGATCCCATGCACCTTCCTCTTTGAATATAATTCTGTGATCAAGCTTTTGGTCACCTGCGCTAATTTCTATTTATGCGGCTTGGTGTCAAACTTTTAATCTCATAATACTCCTGTGAAGCGCCTTGGGACATTTCACTACGTTAAAGGCGCTATATAAATGCAAGTTGTTGTTGTTGATCCATTCATCCTGTCCAGTTGGCATACATCCCCAACTTGACCCGTGCAATCCTTGTACCAATGTATCGCGGTTCCCCATGCAGGGCGTGTTATATGATGCAAGGGTCATACTGGATGAGAAGCAGTTAATAAAGACAGCTTGTGTTCCAAATTAACCCATGTAATGATCAGATGGCTCCGTTAGGAATTGAAGGCTGCTGGAGTTGCTTAAAAATCTGTTTGAAGTGAGCCTCTGTGAATTGCTTCATCTGACTATGTTCTTTAGCTGATGTCAGCTGGGTGGTTGTACAGGAGACTAACATCAGAGGATGAGATTTGATATGATTCCCATTGGATTTCATGTACCCTTTTTCTCTCTTTTTCTTGAGAATTAGTTAATTCATTGCATGCAGTTTCTTTGGGAGGGGAAGAAGAGATACGAAAATCATTTGAAGATTCTGATGAAGGTCTGAATCATTCGATAGGACTATTTTTCTTAAAAATCTTTAATCTCTCGCATTTGAACTTCAAAGTGCGGGGGTGGTGATTTTTGAATTATTTTGGTTGTTGTAATTAAAGCAGCAGTAGTGTTTTATATGTTGGCTTAATGTGCTCCAAAAGCATCAAAAATACATTAAACGGAGTCTCCTTTGAACAAACGGACATCATTCCAGAGGTTGTTTTGACTTTGAATGTAGCGATCGCATTGTGCAAATACCTTTGATCGGAATGTGTATGATCATATAGCTCTCTCCCTAATCATTTTTAACATCCTTCCCTAGTCATTCATTGCTGATCCATATGCATCCTGTGTGTTGGGTGTTTAATCACATTTGATTGGTTAGTTAAAAATGTGCTCTATCATGGAATTAACAAGATTTGGGATCTGAAACTGTTGTTTATTTGCTCAAAATGTTTCACTTTTTTTAATGCACCATCGCGTTACCTCCATCCCGATCTCATCCATCGAGCAGTAGTCACTTTTCAAGCAAAATGGTTCTCTTGGACTTTTAGGCAGAAAAATACAAACAAATGTTAAGATTATTGTAACTGTTACTTTTCTAACTATTTGATTTTAATAAGAGGTTCCATTGCAAAATCTACTTTTCAAGAGGGATCCAATGTTTTTCTCTTGCAAGGTTGTACAGGACAGGCTGAAACGAGTCGGAGAATATACAAGGTAAACATAGGAGTTCATCAGAACATAACATAAGAAATAGGAGTAGAAATAGGCCATTTGGCCCCTCGAGCCTGCTCTGCCACTCAATAAGATCATGGCTTGATAGTAGTGTTAGATGACATCATACTTGCATGTTCAAAAGCTGTAGATTACAAGAAGAAAAGACTGGGAGATGCAGAGTGCAGAGAGCCTCCTTGATAAAATGCAACATCCCCACTGACACCTGGGAGTCCCTGGCCAAAGACCGCTCTAAGTCGAGGATGAGCATCCGGGAGGGCACTGAGCATCTCGAGTCTCATCATCGAGAGCATGCAGAAAGCAAGCGCAGACAGCGGAAGGAGCTAGTCTTCCCACCCACCCTTTCCTTGCAACGATTGTCTGCCCCGCCTGTGACAGAGACTGTATTGGATTGTTCAATCACCCGAGAACACACTTTTAGAGTGGAAGCAACCTCGATTTCAAGGGACTGCCTGTGATGATGACAGTTCAAGAGAATGAGTTGGAGTAAGAAATGACACAATAAACTCTGAGATCAACTCTGAAGATGGAGGAATGCAGGAAAGTAGGATTAACCTCATGTACAGTATTTGGAGCCATCAGAGAGGATTTTGCTCCTTGCACAAGTAACCTGGACTGTTTTCTATGAATTGAAAGTACAGTACATGTTCTGAATGTGCAGGGCCTACTTACAGGGTAGTAATAATTGAATGAATGAGGTCAAGTGGCGGTTCTATGGTAGTCTTGCATGCATAAAGAGCCAATTCTGAAGAACCTGTAATAAAGAAAGACTAATTAATGAATTAAATATTTTCAGTTGTACTGACAGCAACCTTTGGAAATTAATGTTCCATGAACAGATCTGACATGAGATGGGATGAGTACTCCGTACAACCCATGAAGAATTCAAGGTGTTTGTTAATAGAAGTATATTACTCCTGATAGAGCCAACCACATGTATCAGTTGAAAATAAAGAATATATTATTCCTTTTAATCTCAGTAGCACTGTTCCTGTCTAACGGTATGGAATAAGGACTGTTTTCCTCCCAGCTGTGTGTTAGTATAGAATAAAGAGCATTTTACTTCTTTACTCCTCACAATGTTGTCTTGAGTACTGCTATAGAATAAGGAGCATATTCTGTCTTTGTGTACAGATGCAAGGTAAGAAATATATTACTCCTGATCACGCTGTCCCTGTATACTGGTACAGAATAAGAAGTGTATTATTATTTACACTTAACAATGCAACCCCTGTGTACTAATACAGATTAATGAATATAGTACCATTTACAACACATCACAACACCTTTGCTAGTGTTGACCTGCGAAACTTCTCCCTTATCTCTCCTTTGACACCTCATAATCAACAAATCACTCACTGTCTTGCATTCATGTTGTTCCTGGGCACAATCAACTTCTTTGCTCCCTTAATTCAGAGGCATAAATTTCAGCATACTTGGATCACAACTGGCCTAGTTATTCATTGCCAGATCTGGTTTAACCATATCAAGCATACCTCACCATATTTTGCTCTCCACAGCCAAAACTGCCAATGACCAGGATAATCCTGGAGAACAAGGGCAACCCAAGCTATTCTTCTCCATGACCAACTTCCTCTGCAAAGTCCTTTTGTCTCTTTCCCGCGACCTTAAACTTCAATATCAAGTGTGAAGAGCACATGAATTTCTTTGTCTCCACGATTGAGACAACCCATGTGTGCAGCGGCCTCTGCTGCTACCTTCCTTTCTTCTACTTTCGACTTCCTCCACCAGTATCCCACGCACTGCAATCCAATCCCCACTTTGGGATTCCCTGCCCATGGCCCCACCCCAATTATGTCGATGGCCCTGTAAGGACAAGCAGAGGCTACACTCGCACAAAACCATACAGGGAAATTATTTCTTAAGGCCAGGACCTGTCATATATAGGCCCCAGTTAAATTTGCTGTTGTTTTTATCTCAATGCCTGGCAGACGCTTAACACCGTTTACTGATCTCGAATAAGGAGTATATCATCCTTTGCTCCTGGTCTGCTGCCTTTGGCCCTGATTTCAAAATTCTCATCCTAATTTTCAAATCCTTCCATGGCCTCGCCCCTCTCTATCTCTTTAATCTCCTCCAGCCCCACAACCCCCGAGGTATCTACGCTCCTCTAATTCTGCCCTCTTGAGCATCCCTGATTATAATCGTTCAACCATTGGTTGTCGTGCCTTCTGTTGCTTAGGCCCTAAGTTCTGGAATTCTCTGCCTAAACCTCTCCACCTCTTTACCTCTCTTTCCTCCTTCAAGATGCTCCTTAAAACATACCTCATTGATCAACATTTTGGTCACCTGTGCTAATTTCTACTTATGTGGCTCAGTGTCAAATTTTTTTATTCTCATAATACTCCTGTGAAGCGCCTTGGGATGTTTCAGGCCTATATAAATACAAGTTGTTGCTGTTGTCTACAAAAGGCAAGACAGTTGTCATGGAAATAGAGTACGAGTTACATTTATTGATTCAGAAAAAAATCCTGTATGTTGTATGTATATTGTTTGCAGCAAATAAGCTAAAATCCATTATTCTATTTCTATCCTTCAAAGAACTGTGGCAGTTAAAGGATGAAGAAGGATTAATGATCCAGTAACTTAGCTGTTCTGTTCTGTGGTGCTCCTTCAAAGATTTGAATTCAAAGGAGATTTTTAATGGTATCTGAGATAAAGGCACAACCCTCAGATTATTTTTAAATGAGGATTACATTTACATTTCTGATAACTAGGACATGAAGAGGACTGTATTTAAAGGAAAGTTAGAATTTTATATACACACGTATTTCAGACAAATATGCTCAAGATTTCAAGAGTTTGTGTATTCCATATGCTCAGCCTAGTTTTGAACTGATGTGCATCCATCAAAGCTCACAGCACTAAACAATGATGCATTGTAAAACCATCAAGCTTTCAAATTCATTGCATTTATAATTAAAATATTTTTGTCCAGATGTTTACAAGTTGACTTCCTTCCAATCAACAATTAATGATAGAGTCGGATGTCTTCACATAAATCTGATGTTTAGACTGGGTAGTTTTAGCATTACTGGCGCCGTGTCTTTAATGATGCTCAGTCAATCTGCTCATGGCTCGGTGACATAGTTTAGCTCTGAAAACTAGAAAGGAAGTGGCAAATGTGCTGTCGACTAAATTTGTCTTAAGACATAGGCTGGCATTGAGACTAAATATGTGTCTCAAAATCTAGAGAAATCATATAACGAAAGAAAGAACTTGGAGTTATATAGCGCTTTTCACCACCTCAGGACGTCCCAAAATGCTTCACAGCCAATGAATTACATTTTGAAGTGCAGCCACTGTTGTAATGTCAAGAAACGCAGCCAATTTGCGCACCGCAAACTCCCACAACCAGCAATAAGAATAATTATCAATTAAACTGATTTAACAGTGCAAGTTGAAGGATAAATGTTGGCCAGGACACTGGGAGAACACCCCTGCTTTCTTAAAATAGTACCATGGGATCAATTTGCGCCCACCTGAGAGGGCAGACTGGACCCCAGTTTAATGTCTCATTCAAAAGACAGCGCCTCCAACAATGCAGTACGGCCTCAGTACTTAATGAGTGTGTTCGCCGAGATTATGTGCTCAAATCTCTGGAGTGAGACACTCGAGAGACTTGAGCACATGATCTTCTAACTCAGGTGAGACTTCCCTGGAGTGTTTATCACTGAGCCACGACGGACACCTGCAATTGATCTGTGGCACTGCACATGGGAAGTCAAGACCAAGTGTCGTCTTCAAGTGATTTGTGGTTAGAGGGCAGAAGATAATGGAACCAGGATGCTGAGACGTAATTCAATCAACATTTTAAAGTTATACATTCTGGCCATATCTTTATCTATTTTCAAAAATGTTGTATCATCATTTGTATTTAAATAGAAATACTTATGGAAATTTGAGAAAGAGAGAAGTAGGACTGGATTTTAGGCTTTTCTATTTCGGGGCGAAAACAGAATTGGGGTGGGAAAGTTACCGGTCAGGAATAGTTTACACTTTAGTATCTAGGTTTAGGAATCTGGGCCCTGCATCAGGGGGCACAGCAATAAGGGCGGCATTGTAAACCTCTCATGGCGCAAGGATGGGAAACTCGCAAACTAAAGAGCCGGGCAGTGTGCACTTCAAGAGGGGCCTGGGAGGAGGTAGTGGGGGTGGGGGGCGGTGGGGAGATGGAAAACCTAAAACAAAAAACAGCAAAACATTCCTAAAACATTGCCCACGCCATCGCCACACAAATCGCACAAAAATTAAAATCAAAAAGCACTCAGACTTACTTTTATAGCACATTACTTTCCTCACCGCCGCCGGCATGGCTGGACCTCCCTGATTTCCCAGGCGGTCATTGCGGGCGTACATCCGGCCGGATGGATTGGGCAAGAGTCACAACTTGTGCCGGTGTCTCAGCCAGAAGCATTGCATACCCGGCGCAGCTCTTCCCGGCGGTCCTGCTCAACGCTGCCCCAAAACCCAACCGGAGGATCACGGCGAGGCGCAGGACAGCTCACCACCGCCTTTCACGCTGCTTTGGAGTGAAACCCAGAACGCAAAGGACCAGAAAATCCAGCCCGTAGAATTAATTAGAGCATCAAAACATAGAAAATAGGTGCAGGAGTAGGCCATTCGGCCCTTCGAGCCTGCACCACCATTCAATAAGATCATGACTGATCATTCACCTCAGTACCCCTTTCCTGCTTTCTCTCCATACCCCTTGATCCCTTCAGCCGTAAGGGCCATATCTAACTCCCTCTTTAATATATCTAACTAACTGGCATCAACAACACTCTGCAGTAGAGAATTCCACAGTTAACAACTCTGAGTGAAGAAGTTTCTCCTCATCTCAGTCCTAAATGGCTCACCCCTTATCCTTAGACTGTGTCCCCTGGTTCTGGATTTCCCCAACATCAGAAACATTCTTCCTGCATCTAACCTGTCCAGTCCCGTCAGAATTTTATATGTTTCTATGCGATCCCCTCTCATCATTCTAAACTCCAGTGAATACAGGCCCAGTCGGGAATCAGTCTGGTGAACCTTCGCTGCACTCCCTCAATAACAAGAACATCCTTCCTCAGATTAGGAGACCAAAACTGAACACAATATTCCAGGTGAGGCCTCACCAAGGCCCTGTCCAATTGCAGCAAGACCCCCCTACTCCTATACTCAAATGCCCTAGCTATGAAGGCCAACATACCATTTGCCGCCTTGACTACCTGCATGCAATGACTGATGTACCATGACACCCAGGTCTCGGTGCACCTCCCCTTTTCCTAATCTGCCGCCATTCAGATAATATTCTGCCTTCGTGTTTTTGCCCCCAAAGTGGATAACCTCACATTTATCCACATTATACTGCATCTGTCATGCATTTGCCCACTCACCTAACCTGTCCAAGTCACCCTGCAGCCTCTTAGCATCCTCCTCACAGCTCACACCGCCACCCAGCTTGGTGTCATCTGCAAACTTGGAGATATTACACTCAATTCCTTCATCTAAATCATTAATGTATATTGTAAATAGCTGGGGTCCCAGAACTGAGCCCTGCGGCACCCCACTAGTCATTGCCTGACATTTGAAAAGGACCCGTTTATCCCGACTCTCTGCTTCCTGTCTGCCAACCAGTTCTCTATCCACGTCAATACATTGCCCCCAATACCATGTGCTTTAATTTTGCACACCGATCTCTTCTGTGGGATCTGGTCAAAAGCCTTTTGAAAGTCCAAATACACCACATCCACTGATTCTCCCTTGTCCACTCTATTAGTTACATCCTCAAAAAATTCCAGAAGCTTTGTCAAGCACGATTTCCCTTTCATAAATCCATGCTGACTTGGACTGCTTTCCAAATGTGCTGCTATTACATTTTTAGTAATTGATTCCAACATTTTTCCTACTACTGATGTCAGGCTAACCAGCCTATAATTACCTGTTTTCTCTCTCCGTCCTTTTTTAAAAAAGTGGTGTTACATTAACTACCCTCCAGTCCATAGGAACTGATCCAGAGTTGATAGACTGTTAGAAAATGATCACCAATGCATTCACTATTTCTAGGGCCACTTCCTTAAGTACTCTGGGATGCAGACTATCAGACCCTGGGGATTTATCAGCCTTCAATCCCATCTTTTTCCCGAACACAATTTCCTGCCTAATAAGGATTTCCTTCAGTTCCTCCTTCTCAATAGACCCTCGGTCCCCTAGTATTTCCGGAAGGTTATTTGTGTCTTCCTTCATGAAGACAGAACCAAAGTATTTGTTCAACTGGTCTGCCATTTCTTTGTTCCCCATTATAAACTCACCTGATTCTGACTGCAGGGGACCTACGTTTGTCTTCACTAATCTTTTTCTCTTCACATAGCTATAGAAGCTTTTGCAGTCAGTTTTTATGTTCCCAGCAAGCTTCCTCTCATACTCTATTTTCCCCCTCCTAATTAAATCCTTTGTCCTCCTCTGCTGAATTCTAAATTTCTCCCAGTCCTCAGGTTTGCTACTTTTTCTGGCCAATTTATATGCTTCTTCCTTGGATTTAACACTATCCTTAATTTCCCTTGTTAGCCATGGTTGAGTCACCTTCCCCATTTTATTTTTTATTCCAGACAGGGATGTACAATTGTTCAGTTCAGGGAGAGGAACTAGGAGATGCATTTCTGAGGTGTTATATCAGTACTTATAGTTCCAGCAGAACTCGTTCATTTAGGCAGTTTCCATTATATATGTGGACATAGGAATTTGGGTAATGGAGAAAAGTGTGAGAAAAACATGATGACAGGAAGTGCATGCAGGCATAAGATTTTTAACATATTATAGAGTTTGTGCACTAAAACAGAGTTGTCTAAACTCATGGTTCAGATATTCACAATCTATTTTTACTTTCAAGTATAATAAATATAATACTTCACTTGTATAGTGCCATATCACCTTGAAATATGTCAAAGCACTTCACACATTTAATGACTTTTGAAGTGCAGTGATTGTTGTTATGCAGGCAAACACAACAGCCATTCTGTGCCAGCAACATCTCACAACCAGTTATTAGATGCATGCCCAGTTAATTTGGTTTATTGATATTTGTTAATGGAGGAATGTTTGCCAGGTCACAGGGAGAGATATCCATGCTCCTCCTGTAGCTATATGGCATCTCTAACATCCAGCTGAATCACTGAAACAGGTTGATGGCACCTCTATTTAACAAATATTAGATGAGACCTTTTTTTGATTGCTGCCTCATGGGTATGCAATTAAAGTGCTGTCTTTTAATTCACCGCTCTCCTACTCATGAATTATTATTGCTGGTTTGTATTTTCTGAAATATATAAGGCACAGATGGCACACCAAGATGGCTCCTTTTAAGAAAACTGATTTGCATTTACAAAATCCTTTAATGTAGAAAATGTTCTAAGACTCTTTATAGAGTTAGGAGAGATGATGAAAAGAATCATCAAGTAGTTGAGTTTAAATGAAGTTTTTAAGGGTGAAGAGAGGGGTAGCAATGTGAAAGGTTTTAGGTTGCGAGTTCTATAGAGTAGAGCCAAGATGATTAAATGCTAAGTCGCTGATGATAGTACGGAGGGAAGAAACAAATGTTCAGGGAACCAAAGGGCACGAGTAAATTTCCAGAGAAATCCAGAGGTAAACTGGAGCAAAGTAATGAAGAATTTTGTAAATAAGGATGAGTATTTTGACTTTGATCTATTGGGGGAGAGGCGGGGGGGGGGGGGCAGCGGGGGCGGGTGTGATGGGTGAGTAGAACTTAATGGGATTAAGCAGAATATTGGACAAGTCACAATTTTTGAAGTCTGAAACTTGGTAGGTCAGCAAAGCAGGCATTGGAAAAGTCAGATCTCGACAGACTGAAATCATAGAATAAAGCTTTGGTGGCAGTTAGAGAGGTGGAGGCAGAAGGGGAAGTAAGTGGTTTTGATGTTGGTTAGGATATGGTCCCTGAAGCTCAGGTCTGGATCAACAGGCCACCAAGGTTATGCAGCATCTGATCAGTCTCACTGAGAAGTCAGGGAGGTCGATGGAAAGAGAGGCAAGGGTATGGAATTTTTGATAGGAATCGAATATGATGTCTTTGCTTTTCCCATTGTTCAGTTGGAGAATGTTGTGGCTCATCAATGACTAGATGTCAGAAGGGCACTTTAATAGCACATAAGAGGTTGTGAGTCAAGGGAAGTAGTGAAGAGATAGAGCTGGCATCATTGGCACATGCAGGGATCCCATATTAAAGATGATTTTACCAAGGGATCATATCTAAACAAGGAAAAGGAACGGGCCACGGATGAAGCCTTGGAGGATACCAGAGGGTTCAGGAAGAACAGCCATATTTGGAAATGGCTTGACTGCAATGGGAGACTTAGGAGTACAAGCAATGAAGATAATCTGCTAAGGAGGAAAGGCAGAGTACTATTGTGTATTTGACCATGTCAGGAGCCACAGAGATGGAGAACAAGAAGTGATGGCATGTTGTAGTCACAGTCAGAGAGAATATTGTTCATAATTTAAATTGGATGGTCTCAGTGCTGTGAGCAGGGTGAAACCCTGCCTGAAGGATTGGGAACCATGAGTCATGTAAAAGGTAGTCATAGAGCTGGGAGACTCGTACAAGGGCTTTGAAGAGGAAGGATAGATTAGAGATGGAAACAATAGTTGGAGAGCATGCAGAAGTCAAGAGTGTGTATGTTAAGAAGGGAGTTGATGATGGAATTTTGAAAGGGAGAAGAAAGCCACTTAAGCAATTGCAGGCTTCAGCACTTTTATTGGGGAAGGAAGTAATTGAGTGATCAGGAGTAGGGTGGGTAGAGGGCTCAGGGAACAGGATGTGGACATTGTGAAAGTGCTGACTTTAGAGAGGAGGAGCTGCTATAGTGATCGTGTGTTCGATCCAGAATGATGGAGTGATTATGGGCTCAAGGACAGCGGGCGGAGAATGACAGCAGAGGTAGCTGCATAGATGGTCTCGATCTTTGAGACAAAGAAGTCAATAAATTCCTTACACCCTGTCTCAGATATGAGGGTGGAGGGGCATGGGCAAATGATTAATTGTTTACAAGGAATCTAGGGTTGTGCGTTCATTCCAGGAATTATCTTTTTTTAATAAAATTTGGTAGTAGTGAGTGAAATTCAGTTTTGCTTGAGATGGTCAAGACCTGTCTTTGAACAAGGAGGCCTGCCATCTACCAGCTGTACTAAAGTCTGAGACCATAGAGTTAAAAGTTTGTTTCCCTGCGACCACAGGGTTGAAAGCTGGAAACTATACCAAAAGATTGTAGACGACCAGTAACTTGATGGGGATGAAAGCACGGAAGAACATAAGAACATAAGAAATCGGAGCAGGAGTAGGCCATCCGGCCCCTCAAGCCTGCTCCGCCATTTAATACGATCATGGCTGATCCAATAATGGACTCGGGTCCTAAATATGACCTCCAAGAACCCATATATCAGCCCCACAACCCCTTATACCAGCCCTATACCCCTGCGTGACCCCCCAATAACCCCATACATCAGCCCTATACCCTGTGTGACCCCAATAACCCCATACATCAGCCCTATACCCTGTGTGACCCCAATAACCCCATACATCAGCCCTAGAACTCTGTGTGGCCCCTCAATAACCCCATACATCAGCCCTATACCCCTGTGTGACCCCAATAGCCCTGTATGCCCCCCCCCAATATCCCCTTATACCAGCCCCATACTCCGTATTGCCGCCAATAACCCCATGTATAAGTCCATAATCCTATATGACCCCCCAATAACCCCTTACACCAACTCTGTGTGACCCCCAATAACCCCATGAATCAATCCTATAAGACCCCCCAATAACCCCTTATACCATCCCTACAACCCTATATGACCACTCAAATTCCATACATCAGCCCTATAACCCTGGATGACCCCCAATAACCCATGAATCAGCCCTATAACCCTATATGGCCCCCAATAACCCTTTATACCAACCCTATAAACTTATATGACCCCCCAATAATCCCATGAATTAGCCCTATAACCCTGTGTGACCCCAAATAACCCCTTATACCAGCCGTATAAACCTATATGACCCCCAATAACCTCATGAATTAGCCTTATAACCCTGTGAGACCCCAATAACACCATACATCAGCACTATAACACCGTGTGACCCCCTATAACACTGTGACCCCCCCTATAACTCTGTGTGACACCCTATAATGCTGTGTGACCCCCTGTAACCCTGTGTGACACCCTATAACCCTGTGTATCCCCTATAACCCTGTGACCCCCTATAACCTTATATGCCCCCATAACCCTATAAACCCCCCATAAACACCTTATACCAGCCCTATAACCCTAAATGAACCCTATAACCCCATGAACCAGCCCTATAACCCTGTGTGCCTCCTAGAACCCTATATATCCCCCTATAACCCTGTGACCCCCCCATAACCCTGTGTAACCCCATATAACCCCATGAACCAGCCCTATAACCCTGGGTGACCCCAATAACCCCTTACACTAGCCCTATAACCCTGTGTGACCCTCTATATCCCCATGAACCAGCCATATAACCCTGTGTGACCCTTTATAAGGTAGAATCAAGGGAACATTTGAGCAGGTCAGCAGTGTCATGGAGGGTAGATGGAAACTCAAAGAGGCCAAAATTGCCCTCCGCACTTACCGTTTTTTAAATTCCTTTCTCCGCCCCAATGCATGGGGCGGAGAGTAGAGTGATAGTCAGCTATTTAATATTTATTTTGTGTCGGTGCGGCTGCAGTGCGGAAGTGCCGTTGGATCGGGTCAGCCGCCGCTCCGAGTCATCAGCGCTGCGCTGATGTATCACAACGTCCCTCCTCATCAGTTAAAGGGGAGGGCCACTGCGAGCTCTGCAGCCACTTTAGTAGCACCCACTGGGCCACCAGGAAGGGTCTCAGCCGGGTCAGTGGCCCGGTACCTAAGAAGGGGTGCCGGGATGCCTGTTAGTGACTCGGCTGACAATTAAAATAAAATGGCGGCCGCGGAAGTGCACCCTTCACGTTAAGGGCCGACGCGCTGCCCAGCCACAAGAAGCTTCCCACTGGGGAAAGCTGTCAGTGGCACCGACCGGTGGCTGATCTGCTCGCCTGTTGCAATATCCCTTGGGGCAATTTTCCACGTGGGGCGAAAAGGGGGTCGCCGCCGGTCGGCAAGGGGTCGGCGCGTGACCAACAGGGTGGGAAGGTGGCCGGGGCCCATACACTGCTCTAAAAATAAAGGAGGGCAATTTAGAAAATGTCGGCCCCTCCGCGCCGACCGAGCGGTGCGTGCTTTCCGCACCGTTGCCGCCTCTTAAAAAAGAAATGGGCAATTTCGGCCCCTGAATGTCAATAGTCTCATCCAAAAGAAAGTTGGGGATGGTGAAGCCTTGTTCACTGGAGAGCAAATGTTTTGTAGGGTTATACATGGGCATGAACATTGTGCTGAGCTTTATTTTTAGAACTATGCCTGGTTCCTACAGGCTATCATGTATTTCTAGTTTGTAAGCTATGTTGCCCCATCCCATAGAGCAAGCTTGAATCCTCGGAGTTTAGCCATGTACTTCTCCCCATCTTGGGATCTTTGGATGTTCTATTGAACTGGTCACCAGCCTGCACATAAGGATCTGTCACTTCAGACTAAAATTCTATGGTCCCACCACCCTGATAAACAACTCATTGCTGCTCTTCTTCCAGGGGAAGAAAAATGTCACCACACCTATGGTGAAAAACTGCAATGTCACAAACTGAGGAGACACAAAACAAAATATTTCCAGTGACCTCATTATTATGAGCTGTGCTGTTGCAGACTAACCTCTTCACTAGTACTGGTGGAAATGGTTTTCTGCCATCCCCATAGGTTTGTAATGAAGATGTTGGGTCGTGAAACGGGACAAGAGGAGTGCAGGAGCTCACACGGAGATTTAACACATGGAGATTTAACACTATTAAAGTAGTATGGATTCTCCTGGAGCTCTAGTCTGACATACTGGTTAACACTTTACTAATTGGATTTAAAATATGCAGTCTTCATCTGGTAAAACATCTACCTCCAATTTTCCCCTGGAGTTGGTTACTCAAAGTGAGCAGCAATTTCATGCATGCCAGAAACACATTGGTATCTTGTCAAACTGACTGATCTTAACGTGTGAGCTTGGGCAGCCAGTGTCAGCAGGCCATATACCTGTGGGTGAGGGAGCACTGTAGGTCAGCTTGACCCTGGCATTCACATAACATCATGTCAATTCACATTCACTTTCACCAGATGACAATCCGGAGAGGGAAGTCAGGCTGATTTCCTTCCCCATCCAGCGCAGAGATGTTTGAAGCCAGTTGTCATGCCCTCACCACTGACGTGGCTGAAAATGTACCTATTTTGAAGTATAAGTATTTGTTATAAATATCACTTCATTTTTTGGTGCTATTATGACCAATTTTCTCTATCAGTTATTCTCCTCCGCTCCCCATTGCATAAGGTATTGACTCCAATGTTAAGTACAGTTCCAGGGCATCTGATGTCCTCTTGAGCCTTTTGGCCATCCAGCCCAGCCAGCTAGTGTCAGCAAGCAGCTTAACCCAAGAAGGATCACAGCCCAGCCTAAACATGCATCGTCTAATGCCCACTGGTACATCCTCCAGCATGCTGTGCTCAATAGTGATCAAAAGCACAAACCTTAACCAATCCTCCCCTTTGAACACAAGATCCCGGCCAAGATTGATTAATTCAGCACAGGTTGGTGAGCGAACCTGGGCCCCATCTAGTCTGCATGGCTCACCTATCACTGGGGAGCCATATCATTTGATAAACTGGTATTTTGATGGTGGGTAATTGGACCAGTCACTGTAGTACTGACTTGTATAGATCAGGAAGGTCTTAAGTTTGATCTCGGGCCTGTGCTGAGTTAGCAATGGGATATTACAATTAGCCTAGGCGTCCCTGCAATAGGGAGAGGGAAAAACATCAACCAAGCTTCTTACTCCTGATTATTATCCAAGGATTCCTGTTGAAATGTGCGTGTCTGTGGCTATAAGATTGGAGTCAATTGTGACGCCCAGTATAGTTCACTAAAAAAATGACCGCTTGGCCAAGTTACCAGAGGGCTGCCAGTGACTGTGAATCACGCCCAAGGACAAGTTGCTGCTTTCAGGAAGGGAACGCCTCTGTTGCTATCATTTCCAAGTGGGAGGCAAATGTTCGCACCATGGTCATTTTCCATGCCCTTTTTCAATCCACTGTTCTGGGTTGTGTGAGAGCAACACTACATGGCACTGAGCTTCATTCCATATTTCCTTTCTCTTCCTCACTGGTGTTGGAGGGTCTTGGAGAGTTATCCTACCACCGACCTTCAATACATCAGTACAGGAGCCACCTAAACCAGAATGCTGCATTTCAAGAAAGGAGAGTCACAACACACAACGCTCACAAAATAACATGCCCTGAGATTCCCAGGGAGGCAGTATTTGAGCCTGTATTAGCATGAACTTAACCAAAAGCTGCTGAACCATCTGTGTGTTCAGAGTAATTTACATACGAGATTGGAAGAGGGGAAACGCAAGTATTATTAGGAACAGGAAAAGGGCATTTGGCCAACAAGTCCATCCTTTTTTCAAGGATTGACACCACCTACCCAGTTCTCTCTATATCCCTCAATCCTGTCTCTGTCCATAAATGCATCTAATTATCTCATCAATCCATTTACATTGTGTGCTTCAGTGGCCTTTCCTAGTCACTATTCACTGACTCTATTGCCCTTTGGGTGAAAAGTTGTGTTAGACTTTCCTTTTTTATTGCAGTTGCTCTTTTGCTACAATACAATATGATAACAAATACATTACATTTGTGGGATACAACAACAACAACAACTTGTATTTATATAGCGCCTTTAACGTAGTAAAACGTCCCAATGTCTTCACAGGAGTGTTATAAGACAAAATAATAAATTTGACACCGAGCCACATAAGAAGAAATTATGGCAGATGACCAAAAGCTTGGTCAAAGAGGTAGGTTTTAAGGAGCATCTGAAAGGAGGAAAGAGAGGTAGAGAAGAGGGTTATGGAGGGAGATCCAGAGCTTAGGGCCCAGGCAGCTGAAGGCATGGCACCAATGGTTGAGTAGTTATAATCAGGGATGCTCAAGAGGTCAGAATTTGAGAAGCGCGACATCTCGTGGGGTTGTGAGGCTGAAGGAGATTGCAGAGATGAGGAGGGGCGAAGCCATGGAGGGATTTGTAAACAAGAATGAGAATTTTGACATCGAGGTGTTGCTTAACTGGGAGCCAATGTAGGTCAGTGAGCGCAGGGGTGATGGGTGAGCGGGACTTGGTACGAGTTAGGACATGGGCTACTGAGTCTTGGATGACCTCAAGTTTACGTAGGGTAGAATGTGGGAGGCCAGCTAGAAGTGCGTTGGAATCGTCAAGTTTAGAGGTAACAAAGGCATTTATACAATATGTAAGGTGTACCTGATGCGGAGTAGCGCTGAGTCTGCCTTGATGAGTGATTTGTGGATAATGTTGGAGTTTGATTGTGAAGGATGGTTGTGATGTTGCTGTGTGCTCTGTTGAATTTGCCCATTGATTCAGTTCTGATTTAGGTTTATAAGTACATCCTTGGCATTGTGAGTTGTGATACTCAGGTAGGGTGAAGCAGGTCCTCTTGTGTTATCATACACTTGTACATAGACAATGTTGCTAGGGTGACAGCCAGTCACTGGCAGAAGATGAGGAGCTATAGTTTGAGTTTTAAAAATGTTGCCTAATTCAACCTCAGTGAAATGTGATTTTCTTGGACCGGCCTATTATCCATGGGCTGGAAGCCCAGTTTGATTGGGTTAGATGGGGATGGGGATCCCTGTTACCAAAAGATTTAGGGGGCGAAATTACCCCGTGCCCCGTTTGGAGGCGGTAACCTTCCGGGGCCGGGACATTTATCACCCGGCCTGGAAGTTCTGGCCTCGGCGCGGAATTCGGCCCTTCTGCCCCTCAAAGGAGGCGGAGCGATATCGGAGGAGCTCCACATCCATGGAGGTTTGCTCCCAGGGCGGCAGAGTGACGCTGAGTCCAGCGGCGCACTCCTGAGTGCCGCGCTCCTGGGCCCCACTGGCAACGTCAATGCTGCGCGGCGGCAGAATGTCCCTCCCCTTCATTTAAAGGGGAGGGCGGCTGCATGCTCTGCATTCCCTTTGGCAGCTACCACTGGACCACCAGTGATGCCCTCGACTGGGCCAACAGCCCGGCACCCATAATGGAGTGCCGGGCTGCAGGATGGCGGCCCGGTCGAGGCAAGGGCCACCATTGTCGGGCTGACGGATGAGTTGGCCAACAGAAAAATATGGCAGCCCACGGCACAAAGGGCCTACCCTTTAAGGGGCGCCCCGGGGGCGGATGTCCACCATCTTCACAATCCGCAAAGCTGGCGGTGGCATCGGACGGCGACATCCTTACCACCCACGGGGAAATTTCCCCTGCAGGGCACAAAGGGGTCAGCGAGGGGCAGTGAGGGGTCAGCGTGTATGCCAATGAAGTCATCGCTGTGTGCGCGCCAACCTGCGACGCAAATTGTGGGGCGCGGCACTACCGGCACAACACCCTCCCCACCCCCCCCCAAACATCCGGGGCAATTTTACCGGAGGTGCTATTGACCCCTTCTCCCAGGCAATAACCTCTTTACACTCCATTAGCGCCCGCACCCCCGGAGGCGCTACTGGGGCTTTAAAAAAAGACAACTACGTCCCCCTAATATCTTCATCATCAATGAGCTGCACCATACTGCAACTGGTTTCTCTCATCCTTAATTTTCACATATTTATTTTATTATCCTCTGGTAAATTAATAATTTAGATTAAATTTGATTCTTCCCTTGATAATCTTGAAAAATATAGGTCAGAAACTGTCTTTTGATTTGGACTTGGTGAAAAAAGAATTGTCTGTGTCAGCCAGTTAGACCATTGTTTCAGCTGGTTGAGACAGATTAATGTGCTTTTTTGTTGTTATTAAAATATTTAAAAACTACATGAAAAATGTATATTTTTATTAGGAAAGTGGAGTGCTTCTAAAAAGGCATAGATCATAACGTGCGACAATTACTAGCCACTCAGGTTTCAGTCAGGCTCTCCATATTCCCGGGTGACTGAAGTTTCTAGTAAGCTCTTTATGTCGACCATCAAGACATCCCAGCACAAAATTTCTTCTGCAGCATTTTCAAAATTCAGATCATAATAAAAAATTTACAGTCCCCAAGGTTTTTTTTTGTCTTTGATATGTTCTGTAAGGTCATACAGTAATTATAGCAATGTACATCCCAGACTCATTTTTGTAGTAGCATATCCCGTGTATGCTTGCAACTGCCTACCCGATTCTTGGTCAGCTTTCGAGATTCGGGGTATCATTTGGAAGGAGTTGAATATTGTACAAGCTCTGATGCCAAGCAGGACGTTGAATGTAATTACTGTGATGGGGAATCTCCGTTGCAAGGAGGTACTGAAAACATCTGCCAGCATCGTGGTCATCAACAAGAGTGGTTGGGTCCAAGGGCTCCACCTCGTCAATAATGTGGGTAAGCATAAACCCATTCAAATGCATCTGGAGACTTACAGCTAGGGGGCTGCAATCCGATACTGATTCATTGTGATAGTTGTAACTTATGTGATTATGCAAAAATGTGATGTACCTTGCTTCAAGGGCAAGATGACCTGCTAATGTACGATAAGTTATTTTTCATTCAAGTAGGGCCTCGTTCGAGGTTTGAACTGGTAAGTTCAGTTTTGGAGATGGCCACCCATTATTCTCATACCGACAACCAGACAGCATTTGTAGTTTGTCATCCTTGTATTAAAATAAGATGCTTCAATCTATGCAGATGCAGGTCAACCCTGCAATCTAGTTTTGGACCGGGGAAAAAAGTAGTGACCATACATGATGATTGCGGATTAACTGTGATGTTGCAGAACCTAATGGGCAAAGCATCGAATTGCAACCCTTTAGTCCCATCTGAAGCCCTGTCCTTGTTCAGTTTTAAGCTGGGCAAAAGGTGGCAGTCATACCCCAATCCAAGGATACTGAGATCTGTTATGTATCCTAACCATTGCCTTGGCTGATATTAGCTGCCCCAGTATAGCTTATCAATTTTTATCAAAAGTCTTTCACGAGCACTGTGTCTTCCATATGTTTGTTAAAACACCTCATTACTTTAAAAACAAATCACCTCCATTTATACTGAGCATATGCATTGTCTGCAATACAGGGTATTTTTATAAATATATTTTTATTTCATTGCGGCATTGAAGAAAAATTGGCCGATATGGGGTGTCTTTAAAAGCGAGGAGCTTGAAAGTGTCAACGTAACTGAACGCAGGAAGCGATACTCGTTTGACCAGCATTTGTTGAGTAAATAAAGCCGCCAGTGTACCATGGAGACAAAAAGTTAAATAAGTGTCCTACGAGGTTAATATAGATGAGAAGGTGAGCCACGTATTGACGGATATTGATTTAACAGCCCATTTTCTCTCTGTATACATTTTCTGCTTTTCTTTCGCTGTGCCATTATTTCTGGATGAAAGTTCTTTCCATGTCATAGTTGGCCACTGTATTTATCATATACTTGAGCTCCAAATATGAAGTATGGTTGGTTAATGGGTTGTCATATTGCAGAAGATAGTAGCCACACATTGATTGCGAGGGTTGAGGATTACAGTTGGAAGTAGAGATAAGCAAACTAATGTACAAGTGTGTATACCTGTATACATTGAGAAGTCTTGATATGGTGCACATTTCCTGTGAATACACCTAACTTCCTGTTGTCGCAATTTTCTATCACTGTTTTGATATTAGTGTTTTGTAATGGCAAAGCCCCATCTCAGCACATCAACATTTTATATGGCAAAAAGATATGTCAACATTTTTATAATGGAAAAAGCCAATCAGCTTGTCATGCCACTAGGTGACACTGTTGCATCTCAACCCTTACATTGTCTATCTGCTCATATATTTATTAAAAATCAATCTTCGCTTCAGCAAGTTCCCTGCTTAGTTCCCATTAAATTACATTTTATTAAAAATTGTTTAAAAAAAATAGCCCCACTCCCAGGTTGCTCTGCCCCACCATTAGCTGAGGCAGCCTTTGCTGCTGGTCTCCTGCTCCTGGCTGAATAGAATCATAGGGCCCAAGTTTCGAGCCGCGCCTAGAACGGCGCAGTCCCGACCTGGACGCCCGTTTTTCGCGCCACAAAGTGCGCCTAAAAAAACCCTCCAGATTCTCCAGCTCCCTGCACGTTCTCTGGCCCTCGGCGCAGCGCAGCAGGAGCTGTAGGGGGCGGAGCCAGGTCCCTGCGCTGAAAACAGTGTCGGGACCTCTGCACATGCGCGCTACAGTGGGCGCGCATGTGCAATAGCTCCAGGCGCCCAAAACTGTGTGGGAGGGGCCGAAGCACGCAGCCCCTAGCCCTGGCCGCATGGCCTCACTGGGGCTGCGTGAATAAGGCTCCTCCCACGCCCAGCACCTGCTTCCTCCCGACCCGACTTGACTCCCGCTTTCCGCCTCCGGACCGGACCCGACACCAACCCGACTCCCGCTTCCCCCCTCCCCCACCGCCCTCGGACCGGACCCGACCCCCCGGACTGGACCCGACCCGACCCGACCCAACCAGACTCCCGCTCCCCCCCCGCCTCCGGACCGGACCCGACACCGACACTGACCCGACTCCCGCTTCCCCCCGCCCCCGGCTGGATCCGACCTGACCTCCCTCCCCCCGACCTGACCTCCCTCTCCCTCCCTCCCCCCGACCCGACCCGACCCAACGCCACCTACCTGTAAATCTGGTGCTGGGGACGGGCCCAGCCCGAAGTCTCGGGCCCGGCCCGTTCAGGCTCCCTCCCCCTTCTCCTTTCCCCCCCCCATCTCCTTTCCCCCCCATCTCCTTTCCCCCCCCATCTCCTTCCCCCCCCATCTCCTTCCCCCCCCATCTCCTTCCCCCCCATCTCCTTTCCCCCCATCTCCTATTCCCCCCCCGAAGTCTCGGGCCCGGCCCGTTCAGGCTCCCTCCCCCTTCTCCTTTCCCCCCCCCATCTCCTTTCCCCCCCATCTCCTTTCCCCCCCCATCTCCTTCCCCCCCCATCTCCTTCCCCCCCATCTCCTTTCCCCCCATCTCCTATTCCCCCCCCGAAGTCTCGGGCCCGGCCCGTTCAGGCTCCCTCCCCCTTCTCCTTTCCCCCCCCCATCTCCTTTCCCCCCCATCTCCTTTCCCCCCCATCTCCTTTCCCCCCCATCTCCTTCCCCCCCCATCTCCTTCCCCCCCCATCTCCTATCCCCCCCCATCTCCTATCCCCCCCATCTCCTTTCCCCCCCATCTCCTTTCCCCCATCTCCTTTCCCCCATCTCCTTTTCCCCCCCATCTCCTCTTCCCCCATCTCCTCTTCCCCCATCTCCTTTCCCCCCATCTCCTATTCCCCCCCCGAAGTCTCGGGCCCGGCCCGTTCAGGCTCCCTCCCCCTTCTCCTTTCCCCCCCCCATCTCCTTTCCCCCCCATCTCCTTCCCCCCCCCATCTCCTTCCCCCCCCATCTCCTATTCCCCCCCCATCTCCTATTCCCCCCCCATCTCCTATTCCCCCCATCTCCTTTCCCCCCCCATCTCCTTCCCCCCCCATCTCCTTCCCCCCCCATCTCCTTTCCCCCCATCTCCTATTCCCCCCCCGAAGTCTCGGGCCCGGCCCGTTCAGGCTCCCTCCCCCTTCTCCTTTCCCCCCCCCCATCTCCTTTCCCCCCCATCTCCTTTCCCCCCCATCTCCTTCCCCCCCATCTCCTTTCCCCCCATCTCCTATTCCCCCCCCGAAGTCTCGGGCCCGGCCCGTTCAGGCTCCCTCCCCTTCTCCTTTCCCCCCCATCTCCTTTCCCCCCCATCTCCTTCCCCCCCCATCTCCTATTCCCCCCCCATCTCCTATTCCCCCCATCTCCTATTCCCCCCCATCTCCTTTCCCCCATCTCCTTTCCCCCCCATCTCCTTTCCCCCCCATCTCCTTTCCCCCATCTCCTTTCCCCCATCTCCTTTCCCCCCCATCTCCTTTTCCCCCATCTCCTCTTCCCCCATCTCCTCTTCCCCCATCTCCTTTCCCCCCGTCTCCTTTTCCCCCCCATCTTCTTTCCCCCCCATCTCCTTTCCCCCCCATCTCCTTTTCCCCCCATCTCCTTCCCCCCATCTCCTTTCCCCCCCATCTCCTTTCCCCCCCATCTCCTTTCCCCCCATCTCCTTCCCCCCCCCATCTCCTTTCCCCCCATTTCCTTTCCCCCCATCTCCTTCCCCCCCCCCATCTCCTTTCCCCCCATCTCCTTCCCCCCATCTCCTTTTCCCCCATCTCCCCTTTATCCCCTTCTCCCCTCCCCCCTTCTCCCCATCCCTCCCCCTTCTCCCCCATTCCTCCCCATCCCTCCCCCTTCTCCCCCATCCCTCCCCCTTCTCCCCCATCCCTCCCCCTTCTCCCCATCCCTCCCCCTTCTCCCCCATCCCTCCCCCTTCTCCCCTATCCCTCCCCCTTCTCCCCCATCCCTCCCCCTTCTCCCCTATCCCTCCCCCTTCCCTCCCTCTGCTCCCCCCCTCTCTCCCTCTACCCCCCTCCTCCCCCTCCCCTCGCTGTCAGAAACACAGACACTGACAGACAGAGAATGAGAGACACACACAGACAGATAGAGACACTGACAGAGACACACTAGGGGGGCATCCCAGCACGCTGTTGGAGGGCTCCCGGTGCTGCAGTCGGTAAGTAGAAAATGTTTTATTTATTGATTTAAAAAAAAAATTATTCCTTATTAATTTTTTTTGATTGATTTATTGGTTGATTTATTGATGTATTTATCATTTATCATTGATGTATTTATCATTTATTATTGATGATGGCTCTTTATTTGTAAAACTGAAGTGTTTAATGTTTGTAAACTTCCCTTTAAACCCCCCCCATTCCCTACGCCTGATTTGTAACCTGCGCCTGATTTTCTAAAGTGTAGACAAGGTTTTTTCGAGCGTACAAAAATCTTCACTTACTCCATTCTAAGTTAGTTTGGAGTAAGTTTTCACTGACGAAATTTTGAAAACAGGCGTAAGTGGCCGGACACGCCACCTTTTGGAAAAAAAAATTCTGTTCCAAAGTGAAACTGTTCTAACTGACTAGAACTGGAGCAAACTAATTGACGAGAATTCCGATTTCTAAGATACTCCATTCTACACCAGTTGCTCCTAAAAATTAGGAGTAAATCATGTGGAAACTTGGGGCCATAGAATGGTTACAGCACAGAAGGAGACCGTTCAGCCCATGGAGCTCGTGCTGGTTCTCTGCAAGAGAACCTCAGCTCGTCCCACTCCCCCGCCCTGTAAATGTTCTTCTTTCAGGTACTTATCCAGTTCCCTTTTGAAAGCCACAATTCAATCTGCCTCCACCACCCTTTCAGGCAGTGCATTCCAGATCCTAGCCACTCGCCGTGTAAAAAAAAGTTTTTCCTCATATCGCCTTTGGTCTTTTGCCAATCACCTTAAATCTGTGTCCTCTGGTTCTAACCCTTCCACCAATGGGAACAGGTTCTCTCTATCTTCTCTGTCTAGACCCCTCAAGATTTTGAACACCTCGATCAAATCTCCTCTTAATCTTCTCTGCTCTAAGGAGAACAATCCCAGCTTCTCCAGTCTATCCACGTAACTGAAGTCCCTCATCCCTGGAGTCATTCTCGTAAATCTTTTCTGCACCCTCTCTTAGGCCTTCACATACTTCCCAAAGTGCGGTGCTCAAATTGTACACAAAACCAGTGTTTTATAAAGGTTCATCATAACTTCCTTGTTTTTGTAGTCTATGTCTCTATATATGCTCAGGATCCCGTAAGCTTTTTTAACCACTTTCTCAACCTGCTCTGCCACCTTCAATGCTTTCTGCATTCATACCCCCAGGTCTCTCTGTTCATGCACCCTCTTTCGGATTGTACCCTTTAGTTTATATTGGCTCTCCTCGTTCTTCCTAACAAAATAGCTTTCTGCGTTAAATTTCATCTGCCACGTGTCCGCCCATTTCACCCGCATGAAGTCTATCACTATCCTCCTCATGTTCACTATTTTTCCAAGTTTTGTGTCATCTGCAAATTTTGAAATTGTACCCTGTACACCCAAATCCAAGTCATTAATGTATATCAAGAAAAGCAGTGATCTTAGTATCGACCCCTGGGGAACACCACTGTACCTTCCTCTAGTCTGTAAAACAAGCGTTCACGACTGCTCTCCATTTCCTGTCACTTTGCCAATTTCGTATCCAGGCTACAGTTGCCTTTGGCCCGCCAGTGCCTGGCCCTTCTCCCTCTGCTTCTATCCTCAGATGTTATTAAATCGCACACAGTGGTTCTTAAGTTTCAAGAGCACAATTGTACTATTTCCTGAGTTATCCTTCTACTTCTGCCCCAAATTCCAACTGCAGTGCCCAAGCAATGGCTATTTTTTTGTGGTTTTAATGTTCCAGCTTCATCCTCCACGTGCTGCTCTTCTCTGCTTTCTTTGTGGGTCTGGGGGCAAATATACAACAGCTCTACTTAGTACATTTTACTGTCTGCCCAAGTATTGTTATGTTTATTTTCTCTGCCTTCCATTAATGCCATTAGAGTGCCCATTCCTCGGTTGTTCATTAGTCATGCCAAGCAATATAAGACAGAGTAATTTGAATAAAGCACAGACCTATATTATATTACTACAGTGGTGCCTGTTTCATCATTAATGTATTATTTTGCTGGTGCCCACTGCAGTATTAATTTATTAATTCACCACTGCTCACTGCTATATGAATTTCTTAGTTCACTGGTGTGTGAGACTGTTAATTTATCGATTTGCTGACATGCCTGCTGTTCTATGAATTTATCAATATACTGATGCCCACTGCTCCATTAATTTAGTAATTCACTTGTGCCCCACTGCTGTGTTAATTTACTGGTGAATACTGCTTGTGAATTCATTGCTTCAGCTATGGCCAGTGCTTTGTTAATTTATTAATTCACTGGTGCCTGCTTAGTTGTGCTACAATGTTCATTAGTCGCATTTTGTCACCATGTCTGAGTGGCCATGCATGTTGTTTCACTATTTGTTATTTTTGTCATAATTTATCTTCTCCATTTTAATCCATTAATTTTTAATCTCCATGTCATCAAAGTGCCAGCTCCTGTCCACTGTTTTAGGCTTTGCTATCATCCTATTCTTTTGAGACATGGAGATAAAACTTGGCACGACTGTATAGACCTTGGCTTCTCACGTGCCACAGGAGATTGATTTGTGTATATAATAACTCGCATACCGCTAGCACCTGTGTGCATCACATCTCGTGCATCACACTTGGGAATCATTACTTTTACATACAGATTTTTTTTTGTTATACTTGCATCTGATTGAAAGAAGTTTTGTGTTCATAAAACAGCAACAAATCACCACCAGACAGGTAGGGAATATGGGAATCAGAAAGTACCAAACAGGAATGAAACTACCAACGTGAAGTCCCAACAACTATAACTTAAAAAATGGGCAGTCAGTAACAGCCACCCATGAATATAAGGAAAAGCTGAATTAATCAAAATATTCCCAAAAAATGTTCGTGAAGTTGGTTTGAGCCCCATCTTGAATTTCCCAGCTGAAAATGTACAGGTTGAAGTAATGTTTATAACCTTCAAACTTGATTCCCGATCCAAACGGTGTATCCTCTTTTAGAGACACCAAGACGAGAGAGAACGGGAACAGTGAAGGAGACTAACGGCTGAGTGGATTGCAATTCCATCCTGGGTGATTGTAAAGGAGAGAGATTGAGAGGTTAAAACAGGGGTAGGACGTCTTTTCAGTTCTCTTCAGATTTAGTTTTGCTTTCTGAAGAGGGAGTGAAGGAATTCACTTTAACAGCAACATTATGCAGATTTGGTGCAAATCTGAAAACAGAGCTGGTCTGAGACTGTTGATATAGTTTATACAAAGCAAACTGTTGGATCAACGGATCAAATCAAGCAATCGTGGTGTAGCATTTTTTTCTCTCTATGATTTTTGAGCAGATACAGAATAAACCGGGACTAGCAGTACAGCTCTTTTAAACAGGCACAGAAACCGCCTGAAATCGTTGCCGTGCTTAATACGTTTTAAGCAATGCCTATGGTACTGGCAAATGATTGGCACCCTTTGCCCGATAAAGGCGACTGCCTGGGCTAAGAGTGGACAGTCGTGGGGACTGCACTTACAAACACCTTCCTAACAGTGAGTGTAAGGCTTATAAGTCTATAATTTGATGATTCATTCTCTACCCCTTTTTTGCTATTTTTGCACATTTGCTATTTTCCAATCCTTTGGGATTTTGCCCGAGTCCCGAGAACTCTGAAAAGTAGCCGCAAAACTCACTCAATCATTTGAGCCAATTCCTTCAGAACCCTGGGATGAAAGCTGTCTCACCCAGGAGCTTTATCTATCTTGAGTGTCATCAGCCTGTGTAATATGCCCACTCTTGTGATTTTTAACATTTCTCAGTCTGCATTTACTTTTAAACTGTTCCTTTTGTGAACATTTAAAACAAATTGTATACTTTCTCTTTCACCCTATTGTCTTTCACTTTGTTAGTAATCCAAACTGGTCTTACTCTTTTATTTTGTTCCTGCACATCTTTTCTTATCGGTAATTCGTCCCATTTTATCATTCCCATGCATTCTCTCAAAATCAACTGTTTTCAAATTTAGCTTTTTAATTGGCTTCCCTTTGTTCCCTGAATGTTAGAATATTATGGTCACGAGATCCCAAATGTTCCCTTATTTCTACTTTGCTTATTGTTCCCTCTTCATTCATTAAAATTAAATCCAATATTGCATTCCTCTTGAGGGTTCCTCAGTGTACTGTTTTAGAAACAAGTCTTTCGCAATTGCAATAAAATTGTGCACATATGCAGACGGTCCCCATCCTGCACTCCAGCCAATACAAGGAAGATTGAAATCCCCCAGGGTGACTCGACTTGGAACTCATCTGTCTTATTGGCTCTCTGAAAGCTGTCTCAACCTTCCTTTGATTATTTGGTGGCTTGTAGCATATTCCTATTACTAACTTTTTCCTTTATCGTCCTTTCATTCTATCCAAAGAGACTCAATGCCACTTCCTACGTCCAACTGTAACGAGCCTCTCTCTAATAAATACCACCACACCACCTGCCTACCTTCCCAGTCCTTCAAAAAACACACACAAACCTGCACGTGAACTCGCCAATTTTAATGCTTGCTGTGTGACTGCAGCCATGTTTCCTGTTCATTGTGCTGCCACAGCTTCTGCTGTCTCTCTGATTGTGGCTATTTTTAAGCCTGGTTTTGTGCCCTTGGTCACTTTCAATCGTGCCACTGTGCTCCCCTCCAGTTGCTTCACTTCTCCAGTTGCAGTTCAGGCCACTCCTCCAGTACTGCTAAGCCCTTTCATTTCTCCTCTTTCCCCCCCCCCCCGCCAACTCCCCACCCCAGTGCCAAGGCAAATGCTACCACCTCAGCAGCAGAGTATGCGTTGCATATTATGTGGTACAACAGTATTATCCTTTACAAAGCAACCTATGATCTGACTCACATGAGCAATGCCACGGGAGACCCATGAGCATATCAACAAGATTTGTGACATGCCATCATGCTTCAGATGTCAGACGTTATATAAAACTTCAAAAAATTGAAGCAGCTAAAATGCTGGAAGCCAACGCTTGCTCCTTTACCTGTTGTTTTCAAAATAGCGCCATCTTGGTTATACAGCTGAATGGATCCAATTCTAAGTGGAAAGGATTTGAGAAAATGAACAGTGGTAGAAGTCTGCAAACTGTGGGGTTCGTAATTGTTCACTGTGTGACTCAGTGGTTCTGGAAATAATTTATTTTCTTTCGATATTGTTCAATATTTACGTTCAGTTTCATTGCAGTAATTTTTTTCTGCCTCTTTTGACTCCCACCCTGGCACCTCCACAACACGCACAACCATAGAAAAATTACAACAAAGAAGGAGGCCATTCGGCCCATCGTGTCCACGTCGGTCGAAAAAGAGCTACCCAGCCTAATCCCACCTTCCAGCATTGGCCCGTAGCCCTGTAGGTCAATCTGTCAACAACCCTTCGAATCTGTGAAAAAATGTGTATGAGCAAGATAATCCAAATAAATGTCAAAGGCATGAGGTGTTGCAAAATTGTCTGGGGATTCAGCGGCTGCTTTAGGCCCCAGAAGCTGTGGATTGTCACTAACTCTTTGTTTACTGTCAAATATATCAGTAAACAAAGCGGATAACTCTGTGTATATTCAAGAAAAGGACTTTTCAGAAATGGGGGTCTTGTCCTTAAAATGAGAGTGTGTTAATTGGTCTGCATGTACAACCAGGTGGTGGGGAAGGGGTTGTAAGTTATGTTCCTAAGCCTCTGCCCTGCACTGCTTTCAATGTTTGTGCTGAGAGCAAGGTGACAGCATTACCGGTTAACATGCCATTCATTTTTCTACCCGCGCTCTCTCTCTGGGGAACATCTGCTAGAGTAAAGATTGGGAAGCTGCAGGTTGGGAATATGGGAGAGCTGTGAAAGAGGGGATTTTGAACCCAGCATCTTTATCATTTCATGTCACAGCGTGTCTGTTGTTCTGCCATTATTGGTACTGCCTGGTTGGTGTTCTGGATGCAAACACATAACTCGTTAAAAATGTATTTCAAACTGTCTCCCAATCATCACCCTTCCTGTCTCTTTGCCAAGAGTTTAGAAACATCAGGAAGAGTCTGCTGAATTGCTGTTAAAGTTTAAAGTTGGTCTCCTTATTATGGAGAGAAGCACCCAGGCACGAAACTCCTGAGAGATTAATTTTCACTGCTGCCGTTTAGAATGTCGGCATTTCAATGGCTGTCAATCACTGGCAGTGAAATGCTGGTGGTGAAAATCAATCTCAGCAGAGTCCTGAATTTTAATGAGTTTTTCGCCCTGATTTGTTTTTCTTCTTTCTTTTTTTTGCTTTTCTCCTTTCTAATTTCAGCCCGAGGAAATGGGAAGCAGGTGCTCAGTGACTTTACTGTGCCACGGTAGTCCCTCCTTCATGTGGAAATAGAATTTTTATTTCTTGGGCTATCCCTCCCAATGAGGGTAAAATACATTCCGAGCAGTATCCACTGTACAGCGCCCTTATATCTCGGTGACACACTTGTCCCCAGCTTTCAGAAAACGTGCAAGAGGGATCCCAAGTTGGCTTGCCTTGTGAATTTGTCTCCCTGTGGCAGGGAGGGGTCGAGCTGGGCCTTTGCTTGCTTCCCTCAACCTAATTGGTTGAGATTATCAACCTAATGTATGTAGAAACACAGATATCAATCTACATCACACCACTCCATAGAACATGGTGCTTGTACTCGGTTGCTGTAGAAACTTAATTGGGCTAGCCACATAAATACTGTGGCTACAAGAGCAGGTCAGAGGTTAGGTATTCTGCAGTGAGTGACTCACCTCCTGACTTCCCAAAGCTTTTCCACCACCTACAAGGCACAAGTCAGGAGTGTGATGGAATACTCTCCATTTACCCAGATGAGTGTAGCTCCCTCAACAATCAAGAATCTCGATACCATCCAGGACAAAGTAGTTTGCTTGAACAGCACCCCATCCACCACCTTAAACATTCACTCCCTCCACCACTGGCGCACTATTGCTACAGTGTGTACCATCTACAAGATCAACATTCTGGAACTCCCTACTGCACTGTGGAAGTACCTTCACCATATCGACTGCAGCGGTTCAAGAAGGCGGCTCACATTCACCATCTCAAAGGCAATTAGGGATGGGCAATAAATGGTGGCCTTGCCAGCAATGCTCGCATCCCATGATTGAATGAAAAAAATGGTACTACCCCAAATACTACATATAGTTTTGTAAATTCAAAATATATTAAAATGCTTATAAATTTTACAGTTATACTTCTTTTCCACTTGGTGTCCCAGTATCAATTCCTCTCTCCGAAGAGGAGGAGAGGCAGCTGCCTGCATTTCTAGAGATGCCCTGGTTCCTTTCACATTATTTCCCTTTCCAGAACATTTTTTCAATTTTCTTTCCTGTAGTAAAAACATACAACTGATCATATTTTGACATTTTGAATTATAGAAATTCAGATGTTCAGGCTGTTACATTGGGAATGTTATGCCCAGTAACAAGGACTGTTATACCTTAGAAGAGTGCATTGTTGCAACCCATTTACACACTTACTGTCAGCTAACATTATTCTAATGCTACTCCAGCATCGCAGTTTCATAAATAAACAAATTTAAAACATTTTTCTGTCGTGTAGCAACACTTGGTGATTGTATGAGAAATATGTGACCATCTTAACAGAAAATATACAGAAAACTGTGAGCGCTGGAGCTTGAAGCACTTGCTGAGATTTTTGAAGGTTACAGGCCAGATTAGGACAAGGGGAATACTGTGGGGTCGAAATTCGGTTTATACCACCACCTGTTACCACGCGCGGGAAGCGGCGTCCACGCCCCGGCTGAAATTCAGTTAACTCTTTGGCAGAGGCGCCAAGAGACAACGCTGCGCCGGCTAGCACCACTCACATGGCGACATCATCCAGCATGCAACGCCTCTGTCGCGATATTTAGTTTGTACGGCTGCTGTACCAGCAGGCGGCCATAGAGCCGGATAAAAGTGGTGGTTAAACAGCGGAACTCAGGCGGAATTGGCCAGAGAGCAAGGTAAGTTTTTTTTTCTTTCTTTATTTATTCTTTTTTTCATGAGTTTTAACAGTGGGGAAGTTTGTGTGTGGGTCGGAGAAGTTTGAGGTTTTTTTCTTTATTCCCTTTTCTTCCCGTTTCCCAGTTAGCTTGGCGGCAGCCTCCCGAGGTGAGATTCAGTAGGCCTCCTGAGCTTCCGCCTGAGGATGAGTGTGAACCGCCACTTTTTAGCGCTGCTCTCTCATCTTTGGGCGTAAAAACTGAATTTAGCAGTTGGAGCCTGCAACTAACGCCTGGCGTTAAAATCAGCACTCAGGCTCTGACACCGCCTCAAAAAACGGCGGTACCGAATTTCGACCCCTGTGGTTCGGGAGTATTGGGGAAAGGATCCTGAGGTTTGGCTGAAATGGAGGTTCCTGGAGTGTGACAGACACGGGGAGGATCTGAAAAGACTTGGCAAGATACCTGGATGTTTGGGTGGGTTGGAGTGATTTGGTAGAAGTGGGCAGAATCTCTGAATGTGTAAGCATTGAAAGGGATTGCGGGACATCTACGAAAGGATTCCAGAGTCTGTGAGTATTGTGGATGTGTATGAGGGAGAGTTTTCAAGGCTCAGGGCCTGTGAGTAGTGGGAAGAAAAGATCTGTTGGTGTCAGAGCAATGGGGACGGCTTGTCCAGAGTATGGAAGGACGAGGGGATCTTGGATACGACCTTACTGGGAGCAGGATCCTGGCAGTTGGAGCTAACTTGTCCAGGTGTCCTGGTGTCCAGCAATTGTGATAGAGGCTCCCTGGATCTGGAAGCAGTGCATGAGGAGCTCGGGGAGCACTAGGAGTGGTCCCAGAGAGCAGGGGTACTGGGGAGAGCTGCACTGCATCCTTGGGCAGAGCAGATCTTTAGGCTGGTAAAAATAGGTGGCAAGGGATTGGCATTATTAACAACAGCACCTTATATTTATATAGCGTCTTTAACGTAGTAAAGCACCCCAAAGCGCTTTAAAGGAGCGTTATAAAACAAAATTTGACCGAGCCACATAAGGTGAATTTATGCCATATGTCCAAAAGCTAAGTCAAAGAGGTAGATTTTAAGGAACATCTTAAAGAGAAAAGAGCGGTTTAGGGAGGGAATTCCAGAGCTTAGGGCCTTAGCAGCTGAAGGCACGGCCATCAACAGTTGAGCGATAAAACTCAGGGATGCTCAAGAGGCCAGAATTAGAAGAGCGCAGGGAGGTTGTGGAACTGAAAGAGATTGCAGAGAAAAGGAGGGGCGAGGCCATGGAGGGATTTGAAAACAAGCATGAGAATTTTAAAATTGAGGCGTTGCTTAACCGCGAGCCAATGTAGGTCAGCGAGCACAGGGGTGATGGGTGAACAGGATATGATGCGAGTTAGGATATGGGCAGCCAATTTTTTGATGATCTCAAATTTACGCAGGGTAAAACTTGGGGGTTCCAGCCAGGAGTGCGTTGGAATAGTCACGTCTCGAGGTAACAAAGAAATGGATGAGGGTTTCAGCTGAGGCAGGGGTGGAGTCAGGCGATCTTACCGAGGTGGAAATAGGCTGTCTTAATTATGGCATGGATATCTGGTTGGAAGCTCATTTCAGGGTCAAATTTGACACCAAGGTTTCAAACAGTGTGGTTCCATCTCAGATCAATGCTAGGTAGAAAAATGGAGTCGATGGCTAGGGAACGGAGTTTGTGGCGGGGATTGAAAACAATGGCTTTGATCTTCCTAATACTTATTTGTTAAGGGAGAAAACTAGCCAAGGAAATGAGGCCAGGCAACTTCACCTCTCCTCAAACCCTGATTGAGTCCATAGACCAGGAAGAAGCTCCTTGTATACAGTCAACATCTTCTTCTTAGGCAGTCCCTTGTAGTCAAGGGTGACTTGTTTCCACACTAAAAGTGAGTTCTCAGGTGACTGAAGAGTCCAATGTGGGCCCTACAGTCTCTGTCACAGGTGGGGCAGACAGTGGTTGGAGGAAGGGGACGTTGGGGTGCTTGGGTTGCCACCGCGCGATAACTACAAGAGAAATGCAGGGAATAGCACCGACCCTTGTACATGGCCCTTCTTTGATCTCACAAAGGCCTTTGACCCTGTCAACCATGATGGACTATGGAGCGCCCTCCTCTGTTTTGGCTGGCCTCCAGAAGTTTGTCACCATTCTCCACCTGCTCCATGATGACATGCAAGCCATGATCCTGACCAACAGATCCACCATCGACCCAATCCACATCCGGACCAGGGTCAAACAGGGCTGCCTCATCACGCCGATGCCCTTCTCGATCTTCCTCACTGCAATGCTCCATCTCACTCTCAACAAGCTCCCCGCTGGTGTGGAACTGAACTATAGAACCAATGGGAACCTGTTCAATCTTCATCGCCTCCAGGCTAGATCCAAGGTCGTCCCATCCTCTGTCATCGAACTACAGAATGTGGACGATGCTTGCATCTGCGCACATTCAGAGGCTGAACTCCAAATTGTTATGTATGTAACTATGTAATACTTGCCACCAGAGGGCGCGACTGTTGGAGTCCTAATGGTCACCTGCACACACGTGCAGGGCCAGTATAAAAGTTTGGCTGCCATGTTGTTTAGGCACTCTGGAGTTGTAGTAAAGAAGAGTAAGGTCACACTAAGTTTAGCTCACAGGACTCAGCCTCGTGGAGTTCTTCTATACACAACAATTGGCGACGAGTAACAGAATACGAACCTTCACGCAACCATGGCTGCCGTTGGAATATTAGTTTCATAGAGGGTGACGATTGGGAAGCCTTCGTCGAGAAGCTCAACCAGTACTTCGTGGCCAACGAGCTGGAAGGAGACACTAACGCAGCCAAGCGCAGGGCTATTCTCCTCACCTTCTGTCAGCCTAAAATATACGGCCTCATCAAGAATCTGCTCGCATCAATAAAACCAACAGAGAAGGAATATACAGAGTTGGTGCACGCTGGTTTGGGACCACCTCCAGCCGAAGGAGAGTATCCTCATGGCCAGGTATCGTTTGTACGCACTCGAACACTCCGGGGGCCAGGACGTGGCGGATTATGTCGCCGACCTGAGACGCCTCGCGGGACCTTGTGATTTTAGAGCTGCGTTGGGGCAAATGCTGCGGGACTTTTTCGTGCTGGGCATCAGCCACGAGGTCATTGTTCGAAAGCTGCTGGCTGTCGAAACCCTGGACCTGAGCAGGGCCATTGCGATCGCCCAGGCATGCATGGCCACGGACAATAACACCAAACAGATATCTTCTCAACATCAAAGCTCACTGGCAGGAACAGTGCATAAAATGACGTCGCTAGCAAGCTGAACTGCATATGGCAGGGTCTATACGTCTGCCGCTGCAAGATCTGTGATGACTCAGAGTCTGCCATCAGAGGTGAATGTGAATCCATTAGCACCGTGTTAGCACTGCAGGGGTAATCACCGGGCCCATCAATGTCGATTCAAGCACTACGTGTGCAAAGGCTGCACAATGATGGGGCACCTCCAGCGAATGTGCAAACATGCTGCGACATATCACGTGGCAGAGGATGATCGATCAGGCGTGGATCATCGAGCACAGGCAACTCAACCCGAGGAAGAAGTGTATGGGGTACATACCTTCACCACTAAGAGCCCTCCTATAATGCTGAAAGTCAAATTAAATGGAGTTCCAGTATCCATGGAGTTGGACACGGGTGTGAGTCATAGAAATATAGAAAATAGGTGCAGGAGTAGGCCATGCGGCCCTTCGAGCCTGCACCACCATTCAATAAGATCATGGCTGATCATTCACCTCAGTACCCCTTTCCTGCTTTCTCTCCATACCCCTTGATCCCTTTAGCCGTAATGGCCATATCTAACTCCCTCTTGAATATATCCAATGAACTGGCATCAACAACTCTCTGTGGTAGGGAATTCCACAGGTTAACAACTCTCTCAATCAATAATGAGCCAGAAGGCTTTCGAGAAACTGTGGGGCAATAAAGCACAAAGGCTCAAACTGAGCCCGATTAATGCAAAGCTGCGTACCTACACCAAAGAGCTCATACCAGTCATTGGACGTGCGTCAGTGAAGGTATCGCATGATGGAGCTGTGCATGACCTATCATTGTGGATTGTTCCAGGCAATGGCCCAATGCTGTTCGGCATAAGCTGGTTAGAAAAGATTAGATGGAATTGGAACGGCACCAAAACACTATCTTCAGTGGATGATGCCTCGTGTGCTCAAGTGCTGAGCAAGTTTCCCTCGCTATTTGAAGCAGGCATCGGCAACTTCACAGGCTCCAAGGTACAGATCCATCTAGGCCCCGATGTACGGCCCATCCATCACAAGGCTCAGGCGTTTCCGTACATGATGAGGGAGAAAGTCGAGATCGAACTGGTCCAGCGCGAAGGAATCATATTGCCAGTTGCGTTCAACGAGTGGGCCAGTCCAATTGTTCCGGTGTTAAAAAGCGATGGCACGGTCAGAATCTGCGGAGACAACAAGGTAACGATTAACCGAGTCTCACTACAGGACCAGTACCCGCTGCCCAAGATGGATGACCTGTTCCCAATGTTAGTGGGGGAGGGGATAGTAGTTCACCAAGTTGGACCTAACCTCCGCCTGCATGACACAGGAGCTGGCTGAATCTTCGAAAAGACTGACGTGCATCAACACACACAAAGGGCAGCGTTCGTTCCTGGGACTGCTCAACTATTTCGGTAACTTTCTAACTGGGTTGAGCACATTATTAGAGCCTGTGCACATGTTGCTATGTAAGGGTGATAACTGAGTTTGGGGCAATTCTCAAGACACAGCCTTTGAGAAGGCTAGGAACCTGCTATGTTCAAATAAGTTACTTGTACACTATTACCCATGTAAACGTTTAATGCTAACTTGTGACGCCTCATCGTACGAGGTCGGCTGTGTTACAGCAAGCCAATGTATCGGGTAACCTCCAACCAGTTGCATACGCATCTAAGCCGTTTCACCGACGCAAAGATGAAATGTCCATCCAGTTGGATTGTCTCTTATGGGGTAATCGCGTGGTTTTGCAAAAAAAAGGCAGAGAAACATTTATACGTGACCTACACAGTACCCACAGGCATTGTCTTGATGAAAGCGATTGCCTGGTTGCATATTGCCTGGTGGCCCGGCATTCACTCGGACTTGGAGTCATGCGTGCATCAATGCAACACTTGCTCGCAACTGAGCAATGCACCAAGGGAGGCTCCACTGAGTCTGTGGACATGGCCCTCCAACCGTGATCCAGGATCCACGTAGATTTTGCTGGCCCCTTTCGAGGAAAGATGTTTTTAGTAGTTGTGGACGCTTACTCCAAGGGGATTGAATGCGTAATCATGTCATCCAGGATGTCCACAGCCACCATTGAAAGCCAGCCATGGTTTGCCCGACGTCCTCGTCAGCGACAATGGACCGTATTTCCCCACCTCGGAATTCAACGCGTTTATGACCCACAATGGCATCAAGCATGTCAGGTCTGCTCCGTTTAAGCCCGCGTCTAATGATCAAGCGGAGCGGGCAGTCCAAACAATCAAGCAGAGCATGAAACGCGTGACGGACGGCTCCCTGCAGATCCGCTTGTCTCTCATTCTGCTCAGTTACCAGACGTGACCCCACTTGCTCACCGAGGTTCCCCCTTCAGAATTGTTAATGAAGAGAGCCCTCAAAACCAGGCTCTCCCTAGCCCACCCGATCTTAATGATCAAGTGGAAACCCGGCGACACCGGCAGAAGATGTACCACGATCGTGCGGCTGTTTCACGTGACATTGATGTTAACGACCTTCTCTTTGTCCTAAATTACAGTCATGGTCCCAAGTGGGTTGCTGGCACTTTTTTGGCCAAGGAAGGGAATAGGGTGTTTATAATCAAACTGTTAAATGGCCAAACGTGCAGAAAGCATTTAGATCAGACCAAATTGCGATTTACTGACAACCAGGAATGACTTGAAGAGGACATCACTATCAACCATTCACCAATTCACACCCAACCAGCAATCGACCTTGCTGTCAATCACGAGGATGAACCCACCATTCCTGACAATCCGGTCAGACCAGCCATGGTACAGTGCAGCTATGGTCCGGCCAACTCACACACGCCAGGGTTTGAACTTAGACGATCAACCAGGGAGCGAAGGGCTCCGGATCACTTCAACTTGTAAATAACTTGTACCAAAGACTTTGAGGGGGGAGTAATGTTATGCATATAACTATGTAATACTTGCCACCAGAGAGCGTGACTGTTGGAGTCCTAATGGTCACCTGCACACACATGCAGGGCCAGTATAAAAGGTTGGCTGCTATGTTGTTTTGGCACTCTGGAGTTGTAATAAAGAAGACGAAGGTCACACTAAGTTTAGCACAGTCCTCAGCCTCGTGGAGTTCATCAACACCTTCATCGAGGTATACGAAAGCATAGGCCTTACCCTAAACATCCGTAAGACAAAGGTCCTCCACCAACCTCACCCGGCCTCACAACACTGCCCTCCCGTCATCA